>NC_143142.1:63482575-63785606 GCF_059928025.1 Delphinapterus leucas | reverse complement strand
AAAGTGCATGAGAGTGGAGAGAAAGTGCATGAGATTGGAGAGAAAGTGCATGAGAGTGGAGAGAAAGCGCATGAGAGTGGAGAGAAAGTGCATGAGAGTGGAGAGAAAGTGCATAAGAGTGGAGAGAAAGTGCATGAGAGTGGAGAGAAAGCGCATGAGGGTGGAGAGAAGAAACTGCATGAGAGTGGAGAGAAAGTGCATGAGAGTGGAGAGAAAGTGCATGAGAGTGGAGAGAAAGTGAATGAGAGTGGAGAGAAAGTGCATGAGAGTGGAGAGAAAGTGCATGTGAGTGGAGAGAAGAAAGTGCATGAGAGTGGAGAGAAAGCGCATGAGAGTGGAGAGAAAGTGCATGAGAGTGGAGGGAAAGCGCATGAGGGTGGAGAGAAGAAAGTGCATGAGAGTGGAGAGAAAGCACATGAGAGTGGAGAGAAAGTGCATGAGCGTGGAGAGAAAGTGCATGAGAGTGGAGAGAAAGCCCATGAGAGTGGAGAGAAAGCGCATGAGAGTGGAGACAAGAAAGTGCATGAGAGTGGAGAGAAAGTGCATAAGAGTGGAGAGGAAGCACATGAGAGTGGAGAGAAAGCGCATGAGGGTGGAGAGAAGAAAGTGCATGAGAGTGGAGAGAAAGCGCATGACAGTGGAGAGAAAGTGCATTAGAGTGGAGAGAAAGTGCATGAGAGTGGAGAGAAAGTGCATGAGAGTGGAGAGAAAGCGCATGAGAGTGGAGAGAAAGTGCATGTGAGTGGAGAGAAGAAAGTGCATGAGAGTGGAGATAAAGCGCATGACAGTGGAGAGAAAGCACATGAGAGTGGAGAGAAAGTGCATGTGAGTGGAGAGAAGAAAGTGCATGAGAGTGGAGAGAGAGCGCATGAGAGTGGAGAGAAAGTGCATGAGAGTGGAGAGAAAGCACATGAGAGTGGGAGAAAGTGCATGAGTGTGGAGATAAAGTGCATGAGAGTGGAGAGAAAGTGCATGAGAGTGGAGAGAAAGCGCATGAGAGTGGAGAGAAAGTGCATGTGAGTGGAGAGAAGAAAGTGCATGAGAGTGGAGAGAAAGCGCATGAGAGTGGACAGAAAGTGCATGAGAGTGGAGAGAAAGTTCATGAGAGTGGAGAGAAAGTGCATGAGAGTGGAGAGAAAGTGCATGAGAGTGGAGAGAAAGCGCATGAGAGTGGAGAGAAAGTGCATGTGAGTGGAGAGAAGAAAGTGCATGAGAGTGGAGAGAAAGCGCATGAGAGTGGAGAGAAAGTGCATGAGAGTGGAGAGAAAGCACATGAGAGTGGAAGAAAGTGCATGAGAGTGGAGAGAAAGTGCATGAGAGTGGAGAGAAAGTGCATGAGAGTGGAGAGAAAGCGCATGAGGGTGGAGAGAAGAAAGTGCATGAGAGTGGAGAGAAAGCGCATGAGAGTGGAGAGAAAGTGCATGAGAGTGGAGAGAAAGTGCATGAGAGCGCAGAGAAAGCGCATGAGAGTGTAGAGAAAGCACATGAGAGTGGAGAGAAAGCGCATGAGAGTGGAGAGAAAGAGCATGAGAGTGGAGAGAAAGTGCATGAGAATGGAGAGAAAGCGCATGAGAGTGGAGAGAAAGCGCATGAGATTGGAGAGAAGAAAGTGCATGAGAGTGGAGAGAAAGTGCATGAGAGTGGAGAGAAAGCGCATGAGAGTGGAGAGAAAGCACATGAGGGTGGAGAGAAAGTGCATGAGAGTGGAGAGAAAGTGCATGAGAGTGGAGAGAAAGTACATGAGAGTGGAGAGAAAAAAGTGCATGAGAGTGGAGAGAAAGTGCATGAGAGAGGAGAGAAAGCGCATGAGAGTGGAGAGAAAGTGCATGAGAGTGGAGAGAAAGTGCATGAGAGTGGAGAGAAAGCGCATGAGAGTGGAGAGAAAGTGCATGAGAGTGCAGAGAAAGTGCATGAGAGCGCAGAGAAAGCACATGAGAGTGTAGAGAAAGCACATGAGAGTGGAGAGAAAGCGCATGAGAGTGGAGAGAAAGTGCATGAGAGTGGAGAGAAGAAAGTGCATGAGAGTGGAGAGAAAAAAGTGCATGAGAGTGGAGAGAAAGTGCATGAGAGAGGAGAGAAAGCGCATGAGAGTGGAGAGAAAGTGCATGAGAGTGGAGAGAAAGTGCATGAGAGTGGAGAGAAAGTGCATGACAGTGGAGAGAAAGTGCATGAGAGTGGAGAGAAAGAGCATGAGAGTGGAGAGAAAGTGCATGAGAGTGGAGAGAAAGCGCATGAGGGGGGAGAGAAGAAAGTGCATGAGAGTGGAGAGAAAGCGCATGAGAGTGGAGAGAAAGTGCATGAGAGTGGAGAGAAAGTGCATGAGGGTGGAGAGAAAGCACATGAGAGTGGGAGAAAGTGCATGAGAGTGGAGAGAAAGTGCATGAGAGTGGAGAGAAAGTGCATGAGAGTGGAGAGAAAGAGCATGAGAGTGGAGAGAAAGTGCATGAGAGTGGAGAGAAAGCGCATGAGAGTGGAGAGAAAGCCCATGAGAGTGGAGAGAAAGCGCATGAGAGTGGAGAGAAGAAAGTGCATCAGAGTGGAGAGAAAGTGCATAAGAGTGGAGAGAAAGTGCATGAGAGTGGAGAGAAAGCGCATGAGGGTGGAGAGAAGAAACTGCATGAGAGTGGAGAGAAAGTGCATGAGAGTGGAGAGAAAGTGCATGAGAGTGGAGAGAAAGTGAATGAGAGTGGAGAGAAAGTGCATGAGAGTGGAGAGAAAGTGCATGTGAGTGGAGAGAAGAAAGTGCATGAGAGTGGAGAGAAAGCGCATGAGAGTGGAGAGAAAGTGCATGAGAGTGGAGGGAAAGCGCATGAGGGTGGAGAGAAGAAAGTGCATGAGAGTGGAGAGAAAGCACATGAGAGTGGAGAGAAAGTGCATGAGCGTGGAGAGAAAGTGCATGAGAGTGGAGAGAAAGCCCATGAGAGTGGAGAGAAAGCGCATGAGAGTGGAGACAAGAAAGTGCATGAGAGTGGAGAGAAAGTGCATAAGAGTGGAGAGAAAGCACATGAGAGTGGAGAGAAAGCGCATGAGGGTGGAGAGAAGAAAGTGCATGAGAGTGGAGAGAAAGCGAATGACAGTGGAAAGAAAGTGCATTAGAGTGCAGAGAAAGTGCATGAGAGTGGAGAGAAAGTGCATGAGAGTGGAGAGAAAGCGCATGAGAGTGGAGAGAAAGTGCATGTGAGTGGAGAGAAGAAAGTGCATGAGAGTGGAGATAAAGCGCATGACAGTGGAGAGAAAGCACATGAGAGTGGAGAGAAAGTGCATGTGAGTGGAGAGAAGAAAGTGCATGAGAGTGGAGAGAGAGCGCATGAGAGTGGAGAGAAAGTGCATGAGAGTGGAGAGAAAGCACATGAGAGTGGGAGAAAGTGCATGAGAGTGGAGATAAAGTGCATGAGAGTGGAGAGAAAGTGCATGAGAGTGGAGAGAAAGCGCATGAGAGTGGAGAGAAAGTGCATGTGAGTGGAGAGAAGAAAGTGCATGAGAGTGGAGAGAAAGCGCATGAGAGTGGACAGAAAGTGCATGAGAGTGGAGAGAAAGTTCATGAGAGTGGAGAGAAAGTGCATGAGAGTGGAGAGAAAGTGCATGAGAGTGGAGAGAAAGCGCATGAGAGTGGAGAGAAAGTGCATGTGAGTGGAGAGAAGAAAGTGCATGAGAGTGGAGAGAAAGCGCATGAGAGTGGAGAGAAAGCGCATGAGAGTGGAGAGAAAGCCCATGAGAGTGGAAGAAAGTGCATGAGAGTGGAGAGAAAGTGCATGAGAGTGGAGAGAAAGCACATGAGAGTGGAGAGAAAGCGCATGAGATTGGAGAGAAGAAAGTGCATGAGAGTGGAGAGAAAGTGCATGAGAGTGGAGAGAAAGCGCATGAGAGTGGAGAGAAAGCACATGAGGGTGGAGAGAAAGTGCATGAGAGTGGAGAGAAAGTGCATGAGAGTGGAGAGAAAGTACATGAGAGTGGAGAGAAAAAAGTGCATGAGAGTGGAGAGAAAGTGCATGAGAGAGGAGAGAAAGCGCATGAGAGTGGAGAGAAAGTGCATGAGAGTGGAGAGAAAGTGCATGAGAGTGGAGAGAAAGCGCATGAGAGTGGAGAGAAAGTGCATGAGAGTGGAGAGAAAGTGCATGAGAGCGCAGAGAAAGCGCATGAGAGTGTAGAGAAAGCACATGAGAGTGGAGAGAAAGCGCATGAGAGTGGAGAGAAAGTGCATGAGAGTGGAGAGAAAGTACATGAGAGTGGAGAGAAAAAAGTGCATGAGAGTGGAGAGAAAGTGCATGAGAAAGGAGAGAAAGCGCATGAGAGTGGAGAGAAAGTGCATGAGAGTGGAGAGAAAGTGCATGAGAGTGGAGAGAAAGTGCATGACAGTGGAGAGAAAGTGCATGAGAGTGGAGAGAAAGAGCATGAGAGTGGAGAGAAAGTGCATGAGAGTGGAGAGAAAGCGCATGAGGGGGGAGAGAAGAAAGTGCATGAGAGTGGAGAGAAAGCGCATGAGAGTGGAGAGAAAGTGCATGAGAGTGGAGAGAAAGTGCATGAGGGTGGAGAGAAAGCACATGAGAGTGGGAGAAAGTGCATGAGAGTGGAGAGAAAGTGCATGAGAGTGGAGAGAAAGTGCATGAGAGTGGAGAGAAAGAGCATGAGAGTGGAGAGAAAGTGCATGAGAGTGGAGAGAAAGCGCATGAGAGTGGAGAGAAAGCCCATGAGAGTGGAGAGAAAGCGCATGAGAGTGGAGAGAAGAAAGTGCATCAGAGTGGAGAGAAAGTGCATAAGAGTGGAGAGAAAGCGCATGAGAGTGGAGAGAAAGCACATGAGGGTGGAGAGAAAGTGCATGAGAGTGGAGAGAAAGCGCATGAGGGTGGAGAGAAGAAAGTGCATGAGAGTGGAGAGAAAGCGCATGAGGGTGGAGAGAAGAAAGTGCATGAGAATGGAGAGAAAGTGCATGAGAGTGGAGAGAAAGTGCATGAGAGTGGAGAGAAAGTGCATGAGAGTGGAGAGAAAGTGCATGAGATTGGAGAGAAAGTGCATGAGAGTGGAGAGAAAGCACATAAGAGTGGAGAGAAAGCGCATGAGAGTGGAGAGAAAGCGCATGAGAGTGGAGAGAAAGCACATAAGAGTGGAGAGAAAGCGCATGAGAGTGGAGAGAAAGCGCATGAGGGTGGAGAGAAGAAAGTGCATGAGAGTGGAGAGAAAGCGCATGAGGGTGGAGAGAAGAAAGTGCATGAGAGTGGAGAGAAAGCGCATGAGAGTGGAGAGAAAGTGCATGAGAGTGGAGAGAAAGCACATAAGAGTGGAGAAAAAGCGCATGAGAGTGGAGAGAAAGCGCATGAGAGTGGAGAGAAAGCACATAAGAGTGGAGAGAAAGTGCATCAGAGTGGAGAGAAAGTGCATAAGAGTGGAGAGAAAGCGCATGAGAGTGGAGAGAAAGCACATAAGAGTGGAGAGAAAGCGCATGAGAGTGGAGAGAAAGCGCATGAGGGTGGAGAGAAGAAAGTGCATGAGAGTGGAGAGAAAGCGCATGAGGGTGGAGAGAAGAAAGTGCATGAGAATGGAGAGAAAGTGCATGAGAGTGGAGAGAAAGTGCATGAGAGTGGAGAGAAAGTGCATGAGAGTGGAGAGAAAGTGCATGAGATTGGAGAGAAAGTGCATGAGAGTGGAGAGAAAGCGCATGAGAGTGGAGAGAAAGTGCATGAGAGTGGAGAGAAAGTGCATAAGAGTGGAGAGAAAGCGCATGAGAGTGGAGAGAAAGCGCATGAGGGTGGAGAGAAGAAACTGCATGGGAGTGGAGAGAAAGTGCATGAGAGTGGAGAGAAAGTGCATGAGAGTGGAGAGAAAGCCCATGAGAGTGGAGAGAAAGCGCATGAGAGTGGAGAGAAGAAAGTGCATGAGAGTGGAGAGGAAGTGCATAAGAGTGGAGAGAAAGCACATGAGAGTGGAGAGAAAGCGCATGAGGGTGGAGAGAAGAAAGTGCATGAGAGTGGAGAGAAAGTGCATGAGAGTGGAGAGAAAGTGCATGAGAGTGGAGAGAAAGTGCATGAGAGTGGAGAGAAAGTGCATGAGAGTGGAGAGAAGAAAGTGCATGAGAGTGGAGAGAAAATGCATGAGAGTGGAGAGAAAGCGCATGAGAGTGGAGAGAAAGTGCATGAGAGTGGAGAGAAAGTTCATGAGAGTGGAGAAAAGAAAGTGCATGAGAGTGGAGAGAAAGCGCATGAGAGTGGAGAAAAAGTGCATGTGAGTGGAGAGAAGAAAGTGCATGAGAGTGGAGAGAAAGCGCATGAGAGTGGAGAGAAAGTGCATGAGAGTGGAGAGAAAGCGCATGAGGCTGGAGAGAAGAAAGTGCATGAGAGTGGAGAGAAAGCACATGAGAGTGGAGAGAAAGTGCATGAGAGTGGAGAGAAAGTGCATGAGAGTGGAGAGAAACTGCATGAGATTGGAGAGAAGAAAGTACATAAGAGTAGAGAAAAAGTGCATGAGAGTGGAGAGAAAGCGCATGAGGGTGGAGAGAAGAAAGTGCATGAGAGTGGATATAAAGCACATGAGAGTGGAGAGAAAGTGCATGAGAGTGGAGAGAAAGTGCATGAGAGTGGAGAGAAAAAAGTGCATAAGAGTGGAGAGAAAGTGCATGAGAGTGGAGAGAAAGTGCATGAGAGTGGAGAGAAAGTGCATGAGAGTGGAGAGAAAGCACATGAGGGTGGAGAGAAGAAAGTGCATGAGAGTGGAGAGAAAGCACATGAGAGTGGAGAGAAAGTGCATGAGAGTGCAGAGAAAGTGCATGAGAGTGGAGAGAAAGCGCATGAGAGTGGAGAGAAGAAAGTGCATAAGAGTGGAGAGAAAGTGCATGAGAGTGGAGAGAAAGTGCATGAGAGTGGAGAGAAAGCGCATGAGGGTGGAGAGAAGAAAGTGCATGAGAGTGGAGAGAAAGCACATGAGAGTGGAGAGAAAGTGCATGAGAGTGGAGAGAAAGTGCATGAGAGTGGAGAGAAAGCGCATGAGAGTGGAGAGAAGAAAGTGCATGAGAGTGGAGAGAAAGTTCATAAGAGTGGAGAGAAAGCGCATGAGAGTAGAGAGAAAGCGCAAGAGGGTGGATAGAAGAAAGTGCATAAGAGTGGAGAGAAAGTTCATGAGAGTGGAGAGAAAGTGCAAGAGATTGGAGAAAAAGTGCATGAGATTGGAGACAAAGCGCATGAGAGTGGAGAGAAAGTGCATGAGAGTGGATAGAAAGCGCATGAGAGTGGATAGAAAGTGCATGAGAGTGGAGAGAAAGTGCATAAGAGTGGAGAGAACGCGCATGAGAGTGGAGAGAAAGCGCATGAGAGTGGAGAGAAAGCGCATGAGGGTGGAGAGAAGAAACTGCATGAGAGTGGAGAGAAAGTGCATGAGAGTGGAGAGAAAGTGCATGAGAGTGGAGAGAAAGTGAATGAGAGTGGAGAGAAAGTGCATGAGAGTGGAGAGAAAGTGCATGTGAGTGGAGAGAAAGTGCATAAGAGTGGAGGGAAAGCGCATGAGGGTGGAGAGAAGAAAGTGCATGAGAGTGGAGAGAAAGCACATGAGAGTGGAGAGAAAGTGCATGAGAGTGCAGAGAAAGTGCATGAGAGTGGAGAGAAAGCGCATGAGAGTGGAGAGAAAGCGCATCAGAGTGGAGAGAAGAAAGTGCATAAGAGTGGAGAGAAAGTGCATGAGAGTGGAGAGAAAGTGCATGAGAGTGGAGAGAAAGTGCATGAGAGTGGAGAGAAAGCGCATGAGAGTGGAGAGAAGAAAGTGCATGAGAGTGGAGAGAAAGTGCATAAGAGTGGAGAGAAAGCGCATGAGAGTGGAGAGAAGAAAGTGCATAAGAGTGGAGAGAAAGTGCATGAGAGTGGAGAGAAAGTGAATGAGAGTGGAGAGAAAGTGCATGAGAGTGGAGAGAAAGTGCATGAGAGTGGAGAGAAAGCTCATGAGAGTGGAGAGAAAGTGCATGAGAGTGGAGAGAAAGTGAATGAGAGTGGAGAGAAAGTGAATGAGAGTGGAGAGAAAGTGCATGAGAGTGGAGAGACAGTGCATGGGTGTGGCGAGAAAGTGCATGAGAGTGGAGAGAAAGCGCATGTGAGTGGAGAGAAGAAAGTGCATGAGAGTGGAGAGAAAGTGCATGTGAGTGGAGAGAAGAAAGCGCATGAGGGTGGAGAGAAGAAAGTGCATGAGAGTGGAGAGAAAGTGCATGTGAGTGGAGAGAAGAAAGTGCATGAGAGTGGAGAGAAGAAAGTGCATGAGAGTGGAGAGAAAGTGCATGAGAGTGGAGAGAAAGCACATGAGAGTGGAGAGAAAGTGCATGAGAGTGGAGAGAAGAAAGTGCATGAGAGTGGAGAGAAAGTGCATGAGAGTGGAGAGAAGAAAGTGCATGAGAGTGGAGAGAAAGTGCATGAGAATGGAGAGAAAGTGCATGAGAGTGGAGAGAAAGTGCATGAGAGTGGAGAGAAGAAAGTGCATGAGAGTGGAGAGAAAGTGCATGAGAGTGGAGAGAAAAAGCCTGAGAGTGGAGAGAAAGTGCATGAGAGTGGAGAGAGCGCATGAGAGTGGAGAGAAAGTGCAGGAGAGTGGAGAGAAGAAAGTGCATGAGAGTGCAGGGAATGTGTATGAGAGTGGAGAGAAGAAAGTGCATGAGAGTGGAGAGAAAGCGCATGAGTGGAGAGAAAGCGCATGGGAGTGGAGAAAAAGTGCATGAGAGTGGAGAGAAAGTGCATGAGAGTGGAGAGAAAGTGCATGAGAGTGCAGAGAAAGCGCATGAGAGTGGAGAGAAAGCGCATGAGAGTGGAGAGAAAGTGCATGAGAGTGGAGAGAAAGCGCATGAGAGTGGAGAGAAAGTGCATGAGAGTGGAGAGGAAGCGCATGAGAGTGGAGAGAAAGTGCATGAGAGTGGAGAGAAAGCGCATGAGACTGGAGAGAAAGTGCATGATAGTGGAGAGAAAGCACACGAGAGTGGACAGAAAGCGCATGAGAGTGGAGAGAAAGTGCATGAGAGTGGAGAGAAGAAAGTGCATGAGAGTGGAGAGAAAGTGCATGAGAGTGGAGAGAAAGCGCATGAGAGTGGAGGGAAAGTGCATGAAAGTGGAGAGAAAGCGCATGAGGCTGGAGAGAAAGTGCATGAGAGTGGAGAGAAAGCACACGAGAGTGGACAGAAAGTGCATGACAGTGGAGAGAAAGTGCATGAGAGTGGAGAGAAGAAAGTGCATGAGAGTGGAGAGAAAGTGCATGAGAGTGGAGAGAAAGCGCATGAGAGTGGAGGGAAAGTGCATGAGAGTGGAGAGAAAGCGCACGAGAGTGGACAGAAAGCGCATGAGAGTGGAGAGAAAGTGCATGAGAGTGGAGAGAAGAAAGTGCATGAGAGTGGAGAGAATGTGCATGAGAGTGGAGAGAAGAAAGTGCATGAGAGTGGAGAGAAGAAAGTGCATGAGAGTGGAGAGAAAGTGCATGAGAGTGGAGAGAAGAAAGTGCATGAGAGTGGAGAGAAAGTGCATGAGAGAGGAGAGAAGAAAGTGCATGAGAGTGGAGAGAAAGTGCATGAGAGTGGAGAGAAAGCACATGAGAGTGGAGAGAAAGTGCATGAGAGTGGAGAGAAAGCGCATGAGAGTGGAGAGAAAGTGCATAAGAGTGGAGAGAAAGCGCATGAGAGTGGAGAGAAAGTGCATGAGAGTGGAGAGAAAGCGCATGAGAGTGGAGAGAAAGTGCATGAGAGTGGAGAGAAGAAAGTGCATGAGAGTGGAGAGAAAGTGCATGAGAGTGGAGAGAAGAAAGTGCATGAGAGTGGAGAGAAACTGCATGAGAGTGGAGAGAAAGCGCATGAGAGTGGAGAGAAAGTGCATGAGAGTGGAGAGAAAGCGCATGAGGCTGGAGAGAAGAAAGTGCATGAGAGTGGAGAGAAAGCACATGAGAGTGGAGAGAAAGTGCATGAGAGTGGAGAGAAAGTGCATGAGAGTGGAGAGAAACTGCATGAGATTGGAGAGAAGAAAGTACATAAGAGTAGAGAAAAAGTGCATGAAGGTGGAGAGAAAGCGCATGAGGGTGGAGAGAAGAAAGTGCATGAGAGTGGATATAAAGCACATGAGAGTGGAGAGAAAGTGCATGAGAGTGGAGAGAAAGTGCATGAGAGTGGAGAGAAAAAAGTGCATAAGAGTGGAGAGAAAGTGCATGAGAGTGGAGAGAAAGTGCATGAGAGTGGAGAGAAAGTGCATGAGAGTGGAGAGAAAGCGCATGAGGGTGGAGAGAAGAAAGTGCATGAGAGTGGAGAGAAAGCACATGAGAGTGGAGAGAAAGTGCATGAGAGTGCAGAGAAAGTGCATGAGAGTGGAGAGAAAGCGCATGAGAGTGGAGAGAAGAAAGTGCATAAGAGTGGAGAGAAAGTGCATGAGAGTGGAGAGAAAGTGCATGAGAGTGGAGAGAAAGCGCATGAGGGTGGAGAGAAGAAAGTGCATGAGAGTGGAGAGAAAGCACATGAGAGTGGAGAGAAAGTGCATGAGAGTGGAGAGAAAGTGCATGAGAGTGGAGAGAAAGCGCATGAGAGTGGAGAGAAGAAAGTGCATGAGAGTGGAGAGAAAGTTCATAAGAGTGGAGAGAAAGCGCATGAGAGTAGAGAGAAAGCGCAAGAGGGTGGATAGAAGAAAGTGCATAAGAGTGGAGAGAAAGTTCATGAGAGTGGAGAGAAAGTGCAAGAGATTGGAGAAAAAGTGCATGAGATTGGAGACAAAGCGCATGAGAGTGGAGAGAAAGTGCATGAGAGTGGATAGAAAGCGCATGAGAGTGGATAGAAAGTGCATGAGAGTGGAGAGAAAGTGCATAAGAGTGGAGAGAAAGCGCATGAGAGTGGAGAGAAAGCGCATGAGAGTGGAGAGAAAGCGCATGAGGGTGGAGAGAAGAAACTGCATGAGAGTGGAGAGAAAGTGCATGAGAGTGGAGAGAAAGTGCATGAGAGTGGAGAGAAAGTGAATGAGAGTGGAGAGAAAGTGCATGAGAGTGGAGAGAAAGTGCATGTGAGTGGAGAGAAAGTGCATAAGAGTGGAGGGAAAGCGCATGAGGGTGGAGAGAAGAAAGTGCATGAGAGTGGAGAGAAGAAAGTGCATGAGAGTGGAGAGAAAGTGCATGAGAGTGGAGAGAAAGTGCATGAGAGTGGAGAGAAAGCGCATGAGAGTGGAGAGAAGAAAGTGCATGAGAGTGGAGAGAAAGTGCATAAGAGTGGAGAGAAAGCGCATGAGAGTGGAGAGAAGAAAGTGCATAAGAGTGGAGAGAAAGTGCATGAGAGTGGAGAGAAAGTGAATGAGAGTGGAGAGAAAGTGCATGAGAGTGGAGAGAAAGTGCATGAGAGTGGAGAGAAAGCTCATGAGAGTGGAGAGAAAGTGCATGAGAGTGGAGAGAAAGTGCATGAGAGTGGAGAGAAAGTGAATGAGAGTGGAGAGAAAGTGCATGAGAGTGGAGAGAAAGTGCATGAGAGTGGAGAGAAAGTGCATGAGAGTGGAGAGACAGTGCATGGGTGTGGCGAGAAAGTGCATGAGAGTGGAGAGAAAGCGCATGTGAGTGGAGAGAAGAAAGTGCATGAGAGTGGAGAGAAAGTGCATGTGAGTGGAGAGAAGAAAGCGCATGAGGGTGGAGAGAAGAAAGTGCATGAGAGTGGAGAGAAAGTGCATGTGAGTGGAGAGAAGAAAGTGCATGAGAGTGGAGAGAAGAAAGTGCATGAGAGTGGAGAGAAAGTGCATGAGAGTGGAGAGAAGAAAGTGCATGAGAGTGGAGAGAAAGTGCATGAGAGTGGAGAGAAAGCACATGAGAGTGGAGAGAAAGTGCATGAGAGTGGAGAGAAGAAAGTGCATGAGAGTGGAGAGAAAGTGCATGAGAGTGGAGAGAAGAAAGTGCATGAGAGTGGAGAGAAAGTGCATGAGAATGGAGAGAAAGTGCATGAGAGTGGAGAGAAAGTGCATGAGAGTGGAGAGAAGAAAGTGCATGAGAGTGGAGAGAAAGTGCATGAGAGTGGAGAGAAAAAGCCTGACAGTGGAGAGAAAGTGCATGAGAGTGGAGAGAGCACATGAGAGTGGAGAGAAAGTGCATGAGAGTGGAGAGAAGAAAGTGCATGAGAGTGCAGGGAATGTGTATGAGAGTGGAGAGAAGAAAGTGCATGAGAGTGGAGAGAAAGCGCATGAGTGGAGAGAAAGCGCATGGGAGTGGAGAAAAAGTGCATGAGAGTGGAGAGAAAGTGCATGAGAGTGGAGAGAAAGTGCATGAGAGTGCAGAGAAAGCGCATGAGAGTGGAGAGAAAGCGCATGAGAGTGGAGAGAAAGTGCATGAGAGTGGAGAGAAAGCGCATGAGAGTGGAGAGAAAGTGCATGAGAGTGGAGAGGAAGCGCATGAGAGTGGAGAGAAAGTGCATGAGAGTGGAGAGAAAGCGCATGAGACTGGAGAGAAAGTGCATGATAGTGGAGAGAAAGCACACGAGAGTGGACAGAAAGCGCATGAGAGTGGAGAGAAAGTGCATGAGAGTGGAGAGAAGAAAGTGCATGAGAGTGGAGAGAAAGTGCATGAGAGTGGAGAGAAAGCGCATGAGAGTGGAGGGAAAGTGCATGAAAGTGGAGAGAAAGCGCATGAGGCTGGAGAGAAAGTGCATGAGAGTGGAGAGAAAGTGCATGAGAGTGGAGAGAAGAAAGTGCATGAGAGTGGAGAGAATGTGCATGAGAGTGGAGAGAAGAAAGTGCATGAGAGTGGAGAGAAGAAAGTGCATGAGAGTGGAGAGAAAGTGCATGAGAGTGGAGAGAAGAAAGTGCATGAGAGTGGAGAGAAAGTGCATGAGAGAGGAGAGAAGAAAGTGCATGAGAGTGGAGAGAAAGTGCATGAGAGTGGAGAGAAAGCACATGAGAGTGGAGAGAAAGTGCATGAGAGTGGAGAGAAAGCGCATGAGAGTGGAGAGAAAGTGCATAAGAGTGGAGAGAAAGCGCATGAGAGTGGAGAGAAAGTGCATGAGAGTGGAGAGAAAGCGCATGAGAGTGGAGAGAAAGTGCATGAGAGTGGAGAGAAGAAAGTGCATGAGAGTGGAGAGAAAGTGCATGAGAGTGGAGAGAAGAAAGTGCATGAGAGTGGAGAGAAACTGCATGAGAGTGGAGAGAAAGCGCATGAGAGTGGAGAGAAAGTGCATGAGAGTGGAGAGAAAGCGCATGAGGCTGGAGAGAAGAAAGTGCATGAGAGTGGAGAGAAAGCACATGAGAGTGGAGAGAAAGTGCATGAGAGTGGAGAGAAAGTGCATGAGAGTGGAGAGAAACTGCATGAGATTGGAGAGAAGAAAGTACATAAGAGTAGAGAAAAAGTGCATGAGAGTGGAGAGAAAGCGCATGAGGGTGGAGAGAAGAAAGTGCATGAGAGTGGATATAAAGCACATGAGAGTGGAGAGAAAGTGCATGAGAGTGGAGAGAAAGTGCATGAGAGTGGAGAGAAAAAAGTGCATAAGAGTGGAGAGAAAGTGCATGAGAGTGGAGAGAAAGTGCATGAGAGTGGAGAGAAAGTGCATGAGAGTGGAGAGAAAGCGCATGAGGGTGGAGAGAAGAAAGTGCATGAGAGTGGAGAGAAAGCACATGAGAGTGGAGAGAAAGTGCATGAGAGTGCAGAGAAAGTGCATGAGAGTGGAGAGAAAGCGCATGAGAGTGGAGAGAAGAAAGTGCATAAGAGTGGAGAGAAAGTGCATGAGAGTGGAGAGAAAGTGCATGAGAGTGGAGAGAAAGCGCATGAGGGTGGAGAGAAGAAAGTGCATGAGAGTGGAGAGAAAGCACATGAGAGTGGAGAGAAAGTGCATGAGAGTGGAGAGAAAGTGCATGAGAGTGGAGAGAAAGCGCATGAGAGTGGAGAGAAGAAAGTGCATGAGAGTGGAGAGAAAGTTCATAAGAGTGGAGAGAAAGCGCATGAGAGTAGAGAGAAAGCGCAAGAGGGTGGATAGAAGAAAGTGCATAAGAGTGGAGAGAAAGTGCATAAGAGTGGAGAGAAAGTGCAAGAGATTGGAGAAAAAGTGCATGAGATTGGAGACAAAGCGCATGAGAGTGGAGAGAAAGTGCATGAGAGTGGATAGAAAGCGCATGAGAGTGGATAGAAAGTGCATGAGAGTGGAGAGAAAGTGCATAAGAGTGGAGAGAAAGCGCATGAGAGTGGAGAGAAAGCGCATGAGAGTGGAGAGAAAGCGCATGAGGGTGGAGAGAAGAAACTGCATGAGAGTGGAGAGAAAGTGCATGAGAGTGGAGAGAAAGTGAATGAGAGTGGAGAGAAAGTGCATGAGAGTGGAGAGAAAGTGCATGTGAGTGGAGAGAAAGTGCATAAGAGTGGAGGGAAAGCGCATGAGGGTGGAGAGAAGAAAGTGCATGAGAGTGGAGAGAAAGCACATGAGAGTGGAGAGAAAGTGCATGAGAGTGCAGAGAAAGTGCATGAGAGTGGAGAGAAAGCGCATGAGAGTGGAGAGAAAGCGCATCAGAGTGGAGAGAAGAAAGTGCATAAGAGTGGAGAGAAAGTGCATGAGAGTGGAGAGAAAGTGCATGAGAGTGGAGAGAAAGTGCATGAGAGTGGAGAGAAAGTGAATGAGAGTGGAGAGAAAGTGCATGAGAGTGGAGAGACAGTGCATGGGTGTGGCGAGAAAGTGCATGAGAGTGGAGAGAAAGCGCATGTGAGTGGAGAGAAGAAAGTGCATGAGAGTGGAGAGAAAGTGCATGTGAGTGGAGAGAAGAAAGCGCATGAGGGTGGAGAGAAGAAAGTGCATGAGAGTGGAGAGAAAGTGCATGTGAGTGGAGAGAAGAAAGTGCATGAGAGTGGAGAGAAGAAAGTGCATGAGAGTGGAGAGAAAGTGCATGAGAGTGGAGAGAAGAAAGTGCATGAGAGTGGAGAGAAAGTGCATGAGAGTGGAGAGAAAGCACATGAGAGTGGAGAGAAAGTGCATGAGAGTGGAGAGAAGAAAGTGCATGAGAGTGGAGAGAAAGTGCATGAGAGTGGAGAGAAGAAAGTGCATGAGAGTGGAGAGAAAGTGCATGAGAATGGAGAGAAAGTGCATGAGAGTGGAGAGAAAGTGCATGAGAGTGGAGAGAAGAAAGTGCATGAGAGTGGAGAGAAAGTGCATGAGAGTGGAGAGAAAAAGCCTGAGAGTGGAGAGAAAGTGCATGAGAGTGGAGAGAGCGCATGAGAGTGGAGAGAAAGTGCATGAGAGTGGAGAGAAGAAAGTGCATGAGAGTGCAGGGAATGTGTATGAGAGTGGAGAGAAGAAAGTGCATGAGAGTGGAGAGAAAGCGCATGAGTGGAGAGAAAGCGCATGGGAGTGGAGAAAAAGTGCATGAGAGTGGAGAGAAAGTGCATGAGAGTGGAGAGAAAGTGCATGAGAGTGCAGAGAAAGCGCATGAGAGTGGAGAGAAAGCGCATGAGAGTGGAGAGAAAGTGCATGAGAGTGGAGAGAAAGCGCATGAGAGTGGAGAGAAAGTGCATGAGAGTGGAGAGGAAGCGCATGAGAGTGGAGAGAAAGTGCATGAGAGTGGAGAGAAAGCGCATGAGACTGGAGAGAAAGTGCATGATAGTGGAGAGAAAGCACACGAGAGTGGACAGAAAGCGCATGAGAGTGGAGAGAAAGTGCATGAGAGTGGAGAGAAGAAAGTGCATGAGAGTGGAGAGAAAGTGCATGAGAGTGGAGAGAAAGCGCATGAGAGTGGAGGGAAAGTGCATGAAAGTGGAGAGAAAGCGCATGAGGCTGGAGAGAAAGTGCATGAGAGTGGAGAGAAAGCACACGAGAGTGGACAGAAAGTGCATGACAGTGGAGAGAAAGTGCATGAGAGTGGAGAGAAGAAAGTGCATGAGAGTGGAGAGAAAGTGCATGAGAGTGGAGAGAAAGCGCATGAGAGTGGAGGGAAAGTGCATGAGAGTGGAGAGAAAGCGCACGAGAGTGGACAGAAAGCGCATGAGAGTGGAGAGAAAGTGCATGAGAGTGGAGAGAAGAAAGTGCATGAGAGTGGAGAGAATGTGCATGAGAGTGGAGAGAAGAAAGTGCATGAGAGTGGAGAGAAGAAAGTGCATGAGAGTGGAGAGAAAGTGCATGAGAGTGGAGAGAAGAAAGTGCATGAGAGTGGAGAGAAAGTGCATGAGAGAGGAGAGAAGAAAGTGCATGAGAGTGGAGAGAAAGTGCATGAGAGTGGAGAGAAAGCACATGAGAGTGGAGAGAAAGTGCATGAGAGTGGAGAGAAAGCGCATGAGAGTGGAGAGAAAGTGCATAAGAGTGGAGAGAAAGCGCATGAGAGTGGAGAGAAAGTGCATGAGAGTGGAGAGAAAGCGCATGAGAGTGGAGAGAAAGTGCATGAGAGTGGAGAGAAGAAAGTGCATGAGAGTGGAGAGAAAGTGCATGAGAGTGGAGAGAAGAAAGTGCATGAGAGTGGAGAGAAACTGCATGAGAGTGGAGAGAAAGCGCATGAGAGTGGAGAGAAAGTGCATGAGAGTGGAGAGAAGAAAGTGCATGAGAGTGGAGAGAAAGTGCATGAGAGTGGAGAGAAGAAAGTGCATGAGAGTGGAGAGAAAGTGCATGAGAATGGAGAGAAAGTGCATGAGAGTGGAGAGAAAGTGCATGAGAGTGGAGAGAAGAAAGTGCATGAGTGTGGAGAGGAAGTGCATGAGAGTGGAGAGAACGCATGAGAGTGGAGAGAAAGTGCATGAGAGTGGAGAGAAGAAAGTGCACGAGAGTGGATAGAAAGTGCATGAGAGTGGAGAGAAGAAAGTGCATGAGTGTGGAGAGGAAGTGCATGAGAGTGGAGCGAAGAAAGTGCATGAGAGTGGAGAGAAGAAAGTGCATAAGAGTGGAGAGAAAGTGCATGAGAGTGGAGAGAAAGCGCATGAGAGTGGAGAGAAGAAAGTGCATAAGAGTGGAGAGAAAGTGCATGAGAGTGGAGAGAAAGCGCATGAGAGTGGACAGAAAGCGAATGAGAGTGAAGAGAAAGTGCATGAGAGTGGAGAGAAGAAAGTGCATGAGAGTGGAGAGAAAGCGCATGAGAGTGGAGAGAAAGTGCATCAGAGTGGAGAGAAGAAAGTGCATGAGAGTGGAGAGAAAGTGCATGAGAGTGGAGAGAAGAAAGTGCATGAGAGTGGAGAGAAAGTGCATGAGAGTGGAGAGAAAGCGCATGAGAGCGGAGAGAAAGCGCATGAGAGTGGAGAGAAAGTGCATGAGAGTGGAGAGAAAGCACATGAGAGTGGAGAGAAAGCGCATGAGAGTGGAGAGAAAGCGCATGAGAGTGGAGAGAAAGTGCATGAGAGTGGAGAGAAAGTGCATGAGAGTGGAGAGAAAGCGCATGAGAGTGGAGAGAAGAAAGTGCATGAGAGTGGAGAGAAAGTGCATGAGAGAGGAGAGAAGAAAGTGCATGAGAGTGCAGAGAAAGCGCATGAGAGTGGAGAGAAAGCGCATGAGAGTGGAGAGAAAGTGCATGAGAGTGGAGAGAAAGCGCATAAGAGTGGAGAGAAAGTGCATGAGAGTGGAGAGGAAGCGCATGAGAGTGGAGAGAAAGTGCATGAGAGTGGAGAGAAAGCGCATGAGACTGGAGAGAAAGTGCATGATAGTGGAGAGAAAGCACACGAGAGTGGACAGAAAGCGCATGAGAGTGGAGAGAAAGTGCATGAGAGTGGAGAGAAGAAAGTGCATGAGAGTGGAGAGAAAGTGCATGAGAGTGGAGAGAAAGCGCATGAGAGTGGAGGGAAAGTGCATGAAAGTGGAGAGAAAGCGCATGAGGCTGGAGAGAAAGTGCATGAGAGTGGAGAGAAAGCACACGAGAGTGGACAGAAAGTGCATGACAGTGGAGAGAAAGTGCATGAGAGTGGAGAGAAGAAAGTGCATGAGAGTGGAGAGAAAGTGCATGAGAGTGGAGAGAAAGCGCATGAGAGTGGAGGGAAAGTGCATGAGAGTGGAGAGAAAGCGCACGAGAGTGGACAGAAAGCGCATGAGAGTGGAGAGAAAGTGCATGAGAGTGGAGAGAAGAAAGTGCATGAGAGTGGAGAGAATGTGCATGAGAGTGGAGAGAAGAAAGTGCATGAGAGTGGAGAGAAGAAAGTGCATGAGAGTGGAGAGAAAGTGCATGAGAGTGGAGAGAAGAAAGTGCATGAGAGTGGAGAGAAAGTGCATGAGAGAGGAGAGAAGAAAGTGCATGAGAGTGGAGAGAAAGTGCATGAGAGTGGAGAGAAAGCACATGAGAGTGGAGAGAAAGTGCATGAGAGTGGAGAGAAAGCGCATGAGAGTGGAGAGAAAGTGCATAAGAGTGGAGAGAAAGCGCATGAGAGTGGAGAGAAAGTGCATGAGAGTGGAGAGAAAGCGCATGAGAGTGGAGAGAAAGTGCATGAGAGTGGAGAGAAGAAAGTGCATGAGAGTGGAGAGAAAGTGCATGAGAGTGGAGAGAAGAAAGTGCATGAGAGTGGAGAGAAACTGCATGAGAGTGGAGAGAAAGCGCATGAGAGTGGAGAGAAAGTGCATGAGAGTGGAGAGAAGAAAGTGCATGAGAGTGGAGAGAAAGTGCATGAGAGTGGAGAGAAGAAAGTGCATGAGAGTGGAGAGAAAGTGCATGAGAATGGAGAGAAAGTGCATGAGAGTGGAGAGAAAGTGCATGAGAGTGGAGAGAAGAAAGTGCATGAGTGTGGAGAGGAAGTGCATGAGAGTGGAGAGAACGCATGAGAGTGGAGAGAAAGTGCATGAGAGTGGAGAGAAGAAAGTGCACGAGAGTGGATAGAAAGTGCATGAGAGTGGAGAGAAGAAAGTGCATGAGTGTGGAGAGGAAGTGCATGAGAGTGGAGCGAAGAAAGTGCATGAGAGTGGAGAGAAGAAAGTGCATAAGAGTGGAGAGAAAGTGCATGAGAGTGGAGAGAAAGCGCATGAGAGTGGAGAGAAGAAAGTGCATAAGAGTGGAGAGAAAGTGCATGAGAGTGGAGAGAAAGTGCATGAGAGTGGAGAGAAAGCGCATGAGAGTGGACAGAAAGCGAATGAGAGTGAAGAGAAAGTGCATGAGAGTGGAGAGAAGAAAGTGCATGAGAGTGGAGAGAAAGCGCATGAGAGTGGAGAGAAAGTGCATCAGAGTGGAGAGAAGAAAGTGCATGAGAGTGGAGAGAAAGTGCATGAGAGTGGAGAGAAGAAAGTGCATGAGAGTGGAGAGAAAGTGCATGAGAGTGGAGAGAAAGCGCATGAGAGCGGAGAGAAAGCGCATGAGAGTGGAGAGAAAGTGCATGAGAGTGGAGAGAAAGCACATGAGAGTGGAGAGAAAGCGCATGAGAGTGGAGAGAAAGCGCATGAGAGTGGAGAGAAAGTGCATGAGAGTGGAGAGAAAGTGCATGAGAGTGGAGAGAAAGCGCATGAGAGTGGAGAGAAGAAAGTGCATGAGAGTGGAGAGAAAGTGCATGAGAGAGGAGAGAAGAAAGTGCATGAGAGTGGAGAGAAAGTGCATGAGAGTGGAGAGAAAGCACATGAGAGTGGAGAGAAAGTGCATGAGAGTGGAGAGAAAGCGCATGAGAGTGGAGAGAAAGTGCATAAGAGTGGAGAGAAAGCGCATGAGAGTGGAGAGAAAGTGCATGAGAGTGGAGAGAAAGCGCATGAGAGTGGAGAGAAAGTGCATGAGAGTGGAGAGAAGAAAGTGCATGAGAGTGGAGAGAAAGTGCATGAGAGTGGAGAGAAGAAAGTGCATGAGAGTGGAGAGAAACTGCATGAGAGTGGAGAGAAAGCGCATGAGAGTGGAGAGAAAGTGCATGAGAGTGGAGAGAAGAAAGTGCATGAGAGTGGAGAGAAAGTGCATGAGAGTGGAGAGAAGAAAGTGCATGAGAGTGGAGAGAAAGTGCATGAGAATGGAGAGAAAGTGCATGAGAGTGGAGAGAAAGTGCATGAGAGTGGAGAGAAGAAAGTGCATGAGTGTGGAGAGGAAGTGCATGAGAGTGGAGAGAACGCATGAGAGTGGAGAGAAAGTGCATGAGAGTGGAGAGAAGAAAGTGCACGAGAGTGGATAGAAAGTGCATGAGAGTGGAGAGAAGAAAGTGCATGAGTGTGGAGAGGAAGTGCATGAGAGTGGAGCGAAGAAAGTGCATGAGAGTGGAGAGAAGAAAGTGCATAAGAGTGGAGAGAAAGTGCATGAGAGTGGAGAGAAAGCGCATGAGAGTGGAGAGAAGAAAGTGCATAAGAGTGGAGAGAAAGTGCATGAGAGTGGAGAGAAAGTGCATGAGAGTGGAGAGAAAGCGCATGAGAGTGGACAGAAAGCGAATGAGAGTGAAGAGAAAGTGCATGAGAGTGGAGAGAAAGCGCATGAGAGTGGAGAGAAAGTGCATCAGAGTGGAGAGAAGAAAGTGCATGAGAGTGGAGAGAAAGTGCATGAGAGTGGAGAGAAGAAAGTGCATGAGAGTGGAGAGAAAGTGCATGAGAGTGGAGAGAAAGCGCATGAGAGCGGAGAGAAAGCGCATGAGAGTGGAGAGAAAGTGCATGAGAGTGGAGAGAAAGCACATGAGAGTGGAGAGAAAGCGCATGAGAGTGGAGAGAAAGCGCATGAGAGTGGAGAGAAAGTGCATGAGAGTGGAGAGAAAGTGCATGAGAGTGGAGAGAAAGCGCATGAGAGTGGAGAGAAGAAAGTGCATGAGAGTGGAGAGAAAGTGCATGAGAGAGGAGAGAAGAAAGTGCATGAGAGTGGAGAGAAAGTGCATGAGAGTGGAGAGAAAGCGCATGAGAGTGGAGAGAAAGTGCATGAGAGTGGAGAGAAAGTGCATGAGAGTGGAGAGAAAGCACATGAGAGTGGAGAGAAAGCGCATGAGAGTGGAGAGAAAGCGCATGAGAGTGGAGGGAAAGTGCATGAGAGTGGAGAGAAAGCGCACGAGAGTGGACAGAAAGTGCATGAGAGTGGAGAGAAGAAAGTGCTTGAGAGTGGAGAGAAAGTGCATGAGACTGGAGAGAAGAAAGTGCATGAGAGTGGAGAAAAAGGGCATGAGAGTGGAGAGAAAGCGCATGAGAGTGGAAAGAAAGTGCATGAGAGTGGAGAGAAAGCGCATGAGAGTGGAGAGAAACTGCATGAGTGTGGAGAGAAGAAAGTGCATGAGAGTGGAGAGAAAGTGCATGAGAGTGGAGAGAAGAAAGTGCATGAGAGTGGAGAGAATGTGCATGAGAGTGGAGAGAAGAAAGTGCATGAGAGTGGAGAGAAAGTGCATAAGAGTGGAGAGAAAGCGCATGAGAGTGGAGAGAAGAAAGTGCATGAGAGTGGGGAGAATGTGCATGAGAGTGGAGAGAACGCATGAGAGTGGAGAGAAAGTGCATGAGAGTGGAGAGAAGAAAGTGCATGAGAGTGGAGAGAAAGTGCATGAGAGTGGAGAGAAGAAAGTGCATGAGAGGGGAGAGGAAGTGCATGAGAGTGGAGCGAAGAAAGTGCATGAGAGTGGAGAGAAAACGCCTGAGAGTGGATAAAAAGTGCATGAGAGTGGAGAGAGCGCATGATAGTGGAGAGAAAGTGCATGAGAGTGGAGAGAAGAAAGTGCATGAGAGTGGAGAGAAATTGAATGAGAGTGTAGAGAAAGTGCATGAGACTGGAGAGAAAGTGCATGAGAGTGCAGAGAAAGCGCATGAGAGTGGAGAGAATGCGCATGGGAGTGGAGAGAAAGTGCATGAGAGTGAAGAGGAAGCGCATGAGAGAGGAGAGAAAGTGCATGAGAGTGGAGAGAAAGCGCATGAGACTGGAGAGAAAGTGCATGAGAGTGGAGAGAAAGCACACGAGAGTGGTCAGAAAGCGCATGAGAGTGGAGAGAAAGTGCATGAGAGTGCAGAGAAGAAAGTGCATGAGAGTGGAGAGAAAGCGCATGAGAGTGGAGAGAAAGCGCATGAGAGTGGAGGGAAAGTGCATGAGAGTGGAGAGAAAGCGCACGAGAGTGGACAGAAAGCGCATGAGATTGGAGAGAAAGTGCATGAGAGTGGAGAGAAGAAAGTGCATGAGAGTGGAGAGAAAGTGCATGAGAGTGGAGAGAAGAAAGTGCATGAGAGTGGAGAGAAAGCGCATGAGAGTGGAGAGAAAGTGCATGAGAGTGGAGAGAAAGCACATGAGAGTGGAAGAAAGTGCATGAGAGTGGAGAGAAAGTGCATAAGAGTGGAGAGAAAGTGCATGAGAGTGGAGAGAAAGCGCATGAGGGTGGAGAGAAGAAAGTGCATGAGAGTGGAGAGAAAGCGCATGAGAGTGGAGAGAAAGTGCATGAGAGTGGAGAGAAGAAAGTGCATGAGAGGGGAGAGGAAGTGCATGAGAGTGGAGAGAAGAAAGTGCATGAGAGGGGAGAGGAAGTGCATGAGAGTGGAGCGAAGAAAGTGCATGAGAGTGGAGAGAAAACGCCTGAGAGTGGATAAAAAGTGCATGAGAGTGGAGAGAGCGCATGATAGTGGAGAGAAAGTGCATGAGAGTGGAGAGAAGAAAGTGCATGAGAGTGGAGAGAAATTGAATGAGAGTGTAGAGAAAGTGCATGAGACTGGAGAGAAAGTGCATGAGAGTGCAGAGAAAGCGCATGAGAGTGGAGAGAAAGCGCATGGGAGTGGAGAGAAAGTGCATGAGAGTGAAGAGGAAGCGCATGAGAGAGGAGAGAAAGTGCATGAGAGTGGAGAGAAAGCGCATGAGACTGGAGAGAAAGTGCATGAGAGTGGAGAGAAAGCACACGAGAGTGGTCAGAAAGCGCATGAGAGTGGAGAGAAAGTGCATGAGAGTGCAGAGAAGAAAGTGCATGAGAGTGGAGAGAAAGCGCATGAGAGTGGAGAGAAAGCGCATGAGAGTGGAGGGAAAGTGCATGAGAGTGGAGAGAAAGCGCACGAGAGTGGACAGAAAGCGCATGAGATTGGAGAGAAAGTGCATGAGAGTGGAGAGAAGAAAGTGCATGAGAGTGGAGAGAAAGTGCATGAGAGTGGAGAGAAGAAAGTGCATGAGAGTGGAGAGAAAGCGCATGAGAGTGGAGAGAAAGTGCATGAGAGTGGAGAGAAAGCACATGAGAGTGGGAGAAAGTGCATGAGAGTGGAGAGAAAGTGCATGAGAGTGGAGGGAAAGTGCATGAGAGTGGAGAGAAAGCGCATGAGGGTGGAGAGAAGAAAGTGCATGAGAGTGGAGAGAAAGCGCATGAGAGTGGAGAGAAAGTGCATGAGAGTGGAGAGAAAGTGCATGAGAGCGCAGAGAAAGCGCATGAGAGTGTAGAGAAAGCACATGAGAGTGGAGAGAAAGCGCATGAGAGTGGAGAGAAAGAGCATGAGAGTGGAGAGAAAGTGCATGAGAATGGAGAGAAAGCGCATGAGAGTGGAGAGAAAGCGCATGAGATTGGAGAGAAGAAAGTGCATGAGAGTGGAGAGAAAGTGCATGAGAGTGGAGAGAAAGCGCATGAGAGTGGAGAGAAAGCACATGAGGGTGGAGAGAAAGTGCCTGAGAGTGGAGAGAAAGTGCATGAGAGTGGAGAGAAAGTACATGAGAGTGGAGAGAAAAAAGTGCATGAGAGTGGAGAGAAAGTGCATGAGAGAGGAGAGAAAGCGCATGAGAGTGGAGAGAAAGTGCATGAGAGTGGAGAGAAAGTGCATGAGAGTGGAGAGAAAGCGCATGAGAGTGGAGAGAAAGTGCATGAGAGTGGAGAGAAAGTGCATGAGAGCGCAGAGAAAGCGCATGAGAGTGTAGAGAAAGCACATGAGTGGAGAGAAAGCGCATGAGAGTGGAGAGAAAGTGCATGAGAGTGGAGAGAAAGTACATGAGAGTGGAGAGAAAAAAGTGCATGAGAGTGGAGAGAAAGTGCATGAGAGAGGAGGGAAAGCGCATGAGAGTGGAGAGAAAGTGCATGAGAGTGGAGAGAAAGTGCATGAGAGTGGAGAGAAAGTGCATGACAGTGGAGAGAAAGTGCATGAGAGTGGAGAGAAAGAGCATGAGAGTGGAGAGAAAGTGCATGAGAGTGGAGAGAAAGCGCATGAGGGGGGAGAGAAGAAAGTGCATGAGAGTGGAGAGAAAGCGCATGAGAGTGGAGAGAAAGTGCATGAGAGTGGAGAGAAAGTGCATGAGGGTGGAGAGAAAGTGCATGAGAGTGGAGAGAAAGCGCATGAGAGTGGAGAGAAAGTGCATGTGAGTGGAGAGAAGAAAGTGCATGAGAGTGGAGAGAGAGCGCATGAGAGTGGAGAGAAAGTGCATGAGAGTGGAGAGAAAGCACATGAGAGTGGGAGAAAGTGCATGAGAGTGGAGATAAAGTGCATGAGAGTGGAGAGAAAGTGCATGAGAGTGGAGAGAAAGCGCATGAGAGTGGAGAGAAAGTGCATGTGAGTGGAGAGAAGAAAGTGCATGAGAGTGGAGAGAAAGCGCATGAGAGTGGACAGAAAGTGCATGAGAGTGGAGAGAAAGTTCATGAGAGTGGAGAGAAAGTGCATGAGAGTGGAGAGAAAGTGCATGAGAGTGGAGAGAAAGCGCATGAGAGTGGAGAGAAAGTGCATGTGAGTGGAGAGAAGAAAGTGCATGAGAGTGGAGAGAAAGCGCATGAGAGTGGAGAGAAAGTGCATGAGAGTGGAGAGAAAGCACATGAGAGTGGAAGAAAGTGCATGAGAGTGGAGAGAAAGTGCATGAGAGTGGAGAGAAAGCGCATGAGGGTGGAGAGAAGAAAGTGCATGAGAGTGGAGAGAAAGCGCATGAGAGTGGAGAGAAAGTGCATGAGAGTGGAGAGAAAGTGCATGAGAGCGCAGAGAAAGCGCATGAGAGTGTAGAGAAAGCACATGAGAGTGGAGAGAAAGCGCATGAGAGTGGAGAGAAAGAGCATGAGAGTGGAGAGAAAGTGCATGAGAATGGAGAGAAAGCGCATGAGAGTGGAGAGAAAGCGCATGAGATTGGAGAGAAGAAAGTGCATGAGAGTGGAGAGAAAGTGCATGAGAGTGGAGAGAAAGCGCATGAGAGTGGAGAGAAAGCACATGAGGGTGGAGAGAAAGTGCCTGAGAGTGGAGAGAAAGTGCATGAGAGTGGAGAGAAAGTACATGAGAGTGGAGAGAAAAAAGTGCATGAGAGTGGAGAGAAAGTGCATGAGAGAGGAGAGAAAGCGCATGAGAGTGGAGAGAAAGTGCATGAGAGTGGAGAGAAAGTGCATGAGAGTGGAGAGAAAGCGCATGAGAGTGGAGAGAAAGTGCATGAGAGTGGAGAGAAAGTGCATGAGAGCGCAGAGAAAGCGCATGAGAGTGTAGAGAAAGCACATGAGAGTGGAGAGAAAGCGCATGAGAGTGGAGAGAAAGTGCATGAGAGTGGAGAGAAAGTACATGAGAGTGGAGAGAAAAAAGTGCATGAGAGTGGAGAGAAAGTGCATGAGAGAGGAGAGAAAGCGCATGAGAGTGGAGAGAAAGTGCATGAGAGTGGAGAGAAAGTGCATGAGAGTGGAGAGAAAGTGCATGACAGTGGAGAGAAAGTGCATGAGAGTGGAGAGAAAGAGCATGAGAGTGGAGAGAAAGTGCATGAGAGTGGAGAGAAAGCGCATGAGGGGGGAGAGAAGAAAGTGCATGAGAGTGGAGAGAAAGCGCATGAGAGTGGAGAGAAAGTGCATGAGAGTGGAGAGAAAGTGCATGAGGGTGGAGAGAAAGCACATGAGAGTGGGAGAAAGTGCATGAGAGTGGAGAGAAAGTGCATGAGAGTGGAGAGAAAGTGCATGAGAGTGGAGAGAAAGAGCATGAGAGTGGAGAGAAAGTGCATGAGAGTGGAGAGAAAGCGCATGAGAGTGGAGAGAAAGCCCATGAGAGTGGAGAGAAAGCGCATGAGAGTGGAGAGAAGAAAGTGCATCAGAGTGGAGAGAAAGTGCATAAGAGTGGAGAGAAAGCGCATGAGAGTGGAGAGAAAGCGCATGAGGGTGGAGAGAAGAAAGTGCATGAGAGTGGAGAGAAAGCGCATGAGGGTGGAGAGAAGAAAGTGCATGAGAATGGAGAGAAAGTGCATGAGAGTGGAGAGAAAGTGCATGAGAGTGGAGAGAAAGTGCATGAGAGTGGAGAGAAAGTGCATGAGATTGGAGAGAAAGTGCATGAGAGTGGAGAGAAAGCGCATGAGAGTGGAGAGAAAGTGCATGAGAGTGGAGAGAAAGTGCATAAGAGTGGAGAGAAAGCGCATGAGAGTGGAGAGAAAGCGCATGAGGGTGGAGAGAAGAAACTGCATGGGAGTGGAGAGAAAGTGCATGAGAGTGGAGAGAAAGTGCATGAGAGTGGAGAGAAAGCCCATGAGAGTGGAGAGAAAGCGCATGAGAGTGGAGAGAAGAAAGTGCATGAGAGTGGAGAGGAAGTGCATAAGAGTGGAGAGAAAGCACATGAGAGTGGAGAGAAAGCGCATGAGGGTGGAGAGAAGAAAGTGCATGAGAGTGGAGAGAAAGTGCATGAGAGTGGAGAGAAAGTGCATGAGAGTGGAGAGAAAGTGCATGAGAGTGGAGAGAAAGTGCATGAGAGTGGAGAGAAGAAAGTGCATGAGAGTGGAGAGAAAATGCATGAGAGTGGAGAGAAAGCGCATGAGAGTGGAGAGAAAGTGCATGAGAGTGGAGAGAAAGTTCATGAGAGTGGAGAAAAGAAAGTGCATGAGAGTGGAGAGAAAGCGCATGAGAGTGGAGAGAAAGTGCATGTGAGTGGAGAGAAGAAAGTGCATGAGAGTGGAGAGAAAGCGCATGAGAGTGGAGAGAAAGTGCATGAGAGTGGAGAGAAAGCGCATGAGGCTGGAGAGAAGAAAGTGCATGAGAGTGGAGAGAAAGCACATGAGAGTGGAGAGAAAGTGCATGAGAGTGGAGAGAAAGTGCATGAGAGTGGAGAGAAACTGCATGAGATTGGAGAGAAGAAAGTACATAAGAGTAGAGAAAAAGTGCATGAGAGTGGAGAGAAAGCGCATGAGGGTGGAGAGAAGAAAGTGCATGAGAGTGGATATAAAGCACATGAGAGTGGAGAGAAAGTGCATGAGAGTGGAGAGAAAGTGCATGAGAGTGGAGAGAAAAAAGTGCATAAGAGTGGAGAGAAAGTGCATGAGAGTGGAGAGAAAGTGCATGAGAGTGGAGAGAAAGTGCATGAGAGTGGAGAGAAAGCGCATGAGGGTGGAGAGAAGAAAGTGCATGAGAGTGGAGAGAAACCACATGAGAGTGGAGAGAAAGTGCATGAGAGTGCAGAGAAAGTGCATGAGAGTGGAGAGAAAGCGCATGAGAGTGGAGAGAAGAAAGTGCATAAGAGTGGAGAGAAAGTGCATGAGAGTGGAGAGAAAGCGCATGAGGGTGGAGAGAAGAAAGTGCATGAGAGTGGAGAGAAAGCACATGAGAGTGGAGAGAAAGTGCATGAGAGTGGAGAGAAAGTGCATGAGAGTGGAGAGAAAGCGCATGAGAGTGGAGAGAAGAAAGTGCATGAGAGTGGAGAGAAAGTTCATAAGAGTGGAGAGAAAGCGCATGAGAGTAGAGAGAAAGCGCAAGAGGGTGGATAGAAGAAAGTGCATAAGAGTGGAGAGAAAGTTCATGAGAGTGGAGAGAAAGTGCAAGAGATTGGAGAAAAAGTGCATGAGATTGGAGACAAAGCGCATGAGAGTGGAGAGAAAGTGCATGAGAGTGGATAGAAAGCGCATGAGAGTGGATAGAAAGTGCATGAGAGTGGAGAGAAAGTGCATAAGAGTGGAGAGAAAGCGCATGAGAGTGGAGAGAAAGCGCATGAGAGTGGAGAGAAAGCGCATGAGGGTGGAGAGAAGAAACTGCATGAGAGTGGAGAGAAAGTGCATGAGAGTGGAGAGAAAGTGCATGAGAGTGGAGAGAAAGTGAATGAGAGTGGAGAGAAAGTGCATGAGAGTGGAGAGAAAGTGCATGTGAGTGGAGAGAAAGTGCATAAGAGTGGAGGGAAAGCGCATGAGGGTGGAGAGAAGAAAGTGCATGAGAGTGGAGAGAAAGCACATGAGAGTGGAGAGAAAGTGCATGAGAGTGCAGAGAAAGTGCATGAGAGTGGAGAGAAAGCGCATGAGAGTGGAGAGAAAGCGCATCAGAGTGGAGAGAAGAAAGTGCATAAGAGTGGAGAGAAAGTGCATGAGAGTGGAGAGAAAGTGCATGAGAGTGGAGAGAAAGTGCATGAGAGTGGAGAGAAAGCGCATGAGAGTGGAGAGAAGAAAGTGCATGAGAGTGGAGAGAAAGTGCATAAGAGTGGAGAGAAAGCGCATGAGAGTGGAGAGAAGAAAGTGCATAAGAGTGGAGAGAAAGTGCATGAGAGTGGAGAGAAAGTGAATGAGAGTGGAGAGAAAGTGCATGAGAGTGGAGAGAAAGTGCATGAGAGTGGAGAGAAAGCTCATGAGAGTGGAGAGAAAGTGCATGAGAGTGGAGAGAAAGTGCATGAAAGTGGAGAGAAAGTGAATGAGAGTGGAGAGAAAGTGCATGAGAGTGGAGAGACAGTGCATGGGTGTGGCGAGAAAGTGCATGAGAGTGGAGAGAAAGCGCATGAGAGTGGAGAGAAAGCGCATGAGGGTGGAGAGAAGAAAGTGCATGAGAGTGGAGAGAAAGTGCATGTGAGTGGAGAGAAGAAAGTGCATGAGAGTGGAGAGAAGAAAGTGCATGAGAGTGGAGAGAAAGTGCATGAGAGTGGAGAGAAGAAAGTGCATGAGAGTGGAGAGAAAGTGCATGAGAGTGGAGAGAAAGCGCATGAGAGTGGAGAGAAAGTGCATGAGAGTGGAGAGAAGAAAGTGCATGAGAGTGGAGAGAAAGTGCATGAGAGTGGAGAGAAGAAAGTGCATGAGAGTGGAGAGAAAGTGCATGAGAATGGAGAGAAAGTGCATGAGAGTGGAGAGAAAGTGCATGAGAGTGGAGAGAAGAAAGTGCATGAGAGTGGAGAGAAAGTGCATGAGAGTGGAGAGAAAAAGCCTGAGAGTGGAGAGAAAGTGCATGAGAGTGGAGAGAGCGCATGAGAGTGGAGAGAAAGTGCATGAGAGTGGAGAGAAGAAAGTGCATGAGAGTGCAGGGAATGTGTATGAGAGTGGAGAGAAGAAAGTGCATGAGAGTGGAGAGAAAGCGCATGAGTGGAGAGAAAGCGCATGGGAGTGGAGAAAAAGTGCATGAGAGTGGAGAGAAAGTGCATGAGAGTGGAGAGAAAGTGCATGAGAGTGCAGAGAAAGCGCATGAGAGTGGAGAGAAAGCGCATGAGAGTGGAGAGAAAGTGCATGAGAGTGCAGAGAAAGCGCATGAGAGTGGAGAGAAAGTGCATGAGAGTGGAGAGGAAGCGCATGAGAGTGGAGAGAAAGTGCATGAGAGTGGAGAGAAACCGCATGAGACTGGAGAGAAAGTGCATGAGAGTGGAGAGAAAGCACACGAGAGTGGACAGAAAGCGCATGAGAGTGGAGAGAAAGTGCATGAGAGTGGAGAGAAGAAAGTGCATGAGAGTGGAGAGAAAGTGCATGAGAGTGGAGAGAAAGCGCATGAGAGTGGAGGGAAAGTGCATGAGAGTGGAGAGAAACCGCATGAGACTGGAGAGAAAGTGCATGAGAGTGGAGAGAAAGCACACGAGAGTGGAAAGAAAGCGCATGAGAGTGGAGAGAAAGTGCATGAGAGTGGAGAGAAGATAGTGCATGAGAGTGGAGAGAAAGTGCATGAGAGTGGAGAGAAAGCGCATGAGAGTGGAGGGAAAGTGCATGAGAGTGGAGAGAAAGCGCACGAGAGTGGACAGAAAGCGCATGAGAGTGGAGAGAAAGTGCATGAGAGTGGAGAGAAGAAAGTGCATGAGAGTGGAGAGAAAGTGCATGAGAGTGGAGAGAAGAAAGTGCATGAGAGTGGAGAGAAGAAAGTGCATGAGAGTGGAGAGAAAGTGCATGAGAGTGGAGAGAAGAAAGTGCATGAGAGTGGAGAGAAAGTGCATGAGAGTGGAGAGAAGAAAGTGCATGAGAGTGGAGAGAAAGTGCATGAGAGTGGAGAGAAAGCACATGAGAGTGGAGAGAAAGTGCATGAGAGTGGAGAGAAAGCGCATGAGAGTGGAGAGAAAGTGCATAAGAGTGGAGAGAAAGCGCATGAGAGTGGAGAGAAAGTGCATGAGAGTGGAGAGAAAGCGCATGAGAGTGGAGAGAAAGTGCATGAGAGTGGAGAGAAGAAAGTGCATGAGAGTGGAGAGAAAGTGCATGAGAGTGGAGAGAAGAAAGTGCATGAGAGTGGAGAGAAACTGCATGAGAGTGGAGAGAAAGCGCATGAGAGTGGAGAGAAAGTGCATGAGAGTGGAGAGAAGAAAGTGCATGAGAGTGGAGAGAAAGTGCATGAGAGTGGAGAGAAGAAAGTGCATGAGAGTGGAGAGAAAGTGCATGAGAATGGAGAGAAAGTGCATGAGAGTGGAGAGAAAGTGCATGAGAGTGGAGAGAAGAAAGTGCATGAGTGTGGAGAGGAAGTGCATGAGAGTGGAGAGAACGCATGAGAGTGGAGAGAAAGTGCATGAGAGTGGAGAGAAGAAAGTGCACGAGAGTGGATAGAAAGTGCATGAGAGTGGAGAGAAGAAAGTGCATGAGTGTGGAGAGGAAGTGCATGAGAGTGGAGCGAAGAAAGTGCATGAGAGTGGAGAGAAAAAAGTGCATAAGAGTGGAGAGAAAGTGCATGAGAGTGGAGAGAAAGCGCATGAGAGTGGAGAGAAGAAAGTGCATAAGAGTGGAGAGAAAGTGCATGAGAGTGGAGAGAAAGTGCATGAGAGTGGAGAGAAAGCGCATGAGAGTGGACAGAAAGCGAATGAGAGTGAAGAGAAAGTGCATGAGAGTGGAGAGAAGAAAGTGCATGAGAGTGGAGAGAAAGCGCATGAGAGTGGAGAGAAAGTGCATCAGAGTGGAGAGAAGAAAGTGCATGAGAGTGGAGAGAAAGTGCATGAGAGTGGAGAGAAGAAAGTGCATGAGAGTGGAGAGAAAGTGCATGAGAGTGGAGAGAAAGCGCATGAGAGCGGAGAGAAAGCGCATGAGAGTGGAGAGAAAGTGCATGAGAGTGGAGAGAAAGCACATGAGAGTGGAGAGAAAGCGCATGAGAGTGGAGAGAAAGCGCATGAGAGTGGAGAGAAAGTGCATGAGAGTGGAGAGAAAGTGCATGAGAGTGGAGAGAAAGCGCATGAGAGTGGAGAGAAGAAAGTGCATGAGAGTGGAGAGAAAGTGCATGAGAGAGGAGAGAAGAAAGTGCATGAGAGTGGAGAGAAAGTGCATGAGAGTGGAGAGAAAGCGCATGAGAGTGGAGAGAAAGTGCATGAGAGTGGAGAGAAAGTGCATGAGAGTGGAGAGAAAGCACATGAGAGTGGAGAGAAAGCGCATGAGAGTGGAGAGAAAGCGCATGAGAGTGGAGGGAAAGTGCATGAGAGTGGAGAGAAAGCGCACGAGAGTGGACAGAAAGTGCATGAGAGTGGAGAGAAGAAAGTGCTTGAGAGTGGAGAGAAAGTGCATGAGACTGGAGAGAAGAAAGTGCATGAGAGTGGAGAAAAAGTGCATGAGAGTGGAGAGAAAGCGCATGAGAGTGGAAAGAAAGTGCATGAGAGTGGAGAGAAAGCGCATGAGAGTGGAGAGAAACTGCATGAGTATGGAGAGAAGAAAGTGCATGGGAGTGGAGAGAAAGTGCATGAGAGTGGAGAGAAGAAAGTGCATGAGAGTGGAGAGAATGTGCATGAGAGTGGAGAGAAGAAAGTGCATGAGAGTGAAGAGAAAGTGCATAAGAGTGGAGAGAAAGCGCATGAGAGTGGAGAGAAAGTGCATGAGAGTGGAGAGAAAGTTCATGAGAGTGGAGAGAAAGTGCATGAGAGTGGAGAGAAGAAAGTGCATGAGAGTTGAGAGAAAGTGCATGAGAGTGGAGAGAAGAAAGTGCATGAGAGTGGAGAGAAAGTGCATGAGAGTGGAGAGAAAGCGCATGAGAGTGGAGAGAAAGTGCATGAGAGTGGAGAGAAGAAAGTGCATGAGAGTGGGGAGAATGTGCATGAGAGTGGAGAGAACGCATGAGAGTGGAGAGAAAGTGCATGAGAGTGGAGAGAAGAAAGTGCATGAGAGTGGAGAGAAAGTGCATGAGAGTGGAGAGAAGAAAGTGCATGAGAGGGGAGAGGAAGTGCATGAGAGTGGAGCGAAGAAAGTGCATGAGAGTGGAGAGAAAACGCCTGAGAGTGGATAAAAAGTGCATGAGAGTGGAGAGAGCGCATGATAGTGGAGAGAAAGTGCATGAGAGTGGAGAGAAGAAAGTGCATGAGAGTGGAGAGAAATTGAATGAGAGTGTAGAGAAAGTGCATGAGACTGGAGAGAAAGTGCATGAGAGTGCAGAGAAAGCGCATGAGAGTGGAGAGAAAGCGCATGGGAGTGGAGAGAAAGTGCATGAGAGTGAAGAGGAAGCGCATGAGAGAGGAGAGAAAGTGCATGAGAGTGGAGAGAAAGCGCATGAGACTGGAGAGAAAGTGCATGAGAGTGGAGAGAAAGCACACGAGAGTGGTCAGAAAGCGCATGAGAGTGGAGAGAAAGTGCATGAGAGTGCAGAGAAGAAAGTGCATGAGAGTGGAGAGAAAGTGCATGAGAGAGGAGAGAAAGTGCATAAGAGTGGAGAGAAATCGCATGAGAGTGGAGAGAAAGTGCATGAGAGTGGAGAGAAAGTGCATGAGAGTGGAGAGAAGAAAGTGCATGAGAGTGGAGAGAAAGTGCATGAGAGTGGAGAGAAAGTGCATGAGAATGGACAGAAAGTGCATGAGAGTGGAGAGAAAGTGCATGAGAGTGGGGAGAATGTGCATGAGAGTGGAGAGAACGCATGAGAGTGGAGAGAAAGTGCATGAGAGTGTAGAGAAGAAAGTGCATGAGAGTGGAGAGAAGAAAGTGCATGAGAGTGGAGAGAAAGTGCATGAGAGTGGAGAGAAGAAAGTGCATGAGAGTGGAGAGAAAGTGCATGAGAGTGGAGAGAAGAAAGTGCATGAGAGTGGAGAGAAAGTGCATGAGAATGAACAGAAAGTGCATGAGAGTGGAGAGAAAGTGCATGAGAGTGGGGAGAATGTGCATGAGAGTGGAGAGAACGCATGAGAGTGGAGAGAAAGTGCATGAGAGTGTAGAGAAGAAAGTGCATGAGAGTGGAGAGAAAGTGCATGAGAGTGGAGAGAAGAAAGTGCATGAGAGTGGAGAGAACGCATGAGAGTGGAGAGAAAGTGCATGAGAGTGGAGAGAAGAAAGTGCATGAGTGTGGAGAGGAAGTGCATGAGAGTGGAGAGAGCGCATGAGAGTGGAGAGATAGTGCATGAGAGTGGAGAGAAAGCGCATGAGAGTGGAGAGAAAGTGCATGAGAGTGGAGAGAAAGTGCATGAGAGTGGAGAGAAAGTGCATGAGAGTGGAGAGAAAGCGCATGAGAGTGGAGAGAAGAAAGTGCATGAGAGTGGAGAGAAAGCGCATGAGAGTGGAGAGAAAGTGCATGAGAGTGGAGAGAAAGTGCATGAGAGTGGAGAGAAAGCGCATGAGAGTGGAAAGAAGAAAATGCATGAGAGTGGAGAGAAAGTGCATGAGAGAGGAGAGAAGAAAGTGCATGAGAGTGGAGAGAAAGTGCATGAGAGTGGAGAGAAAGCGCATGAGAGTGGAGAGAAAGTGCATGAGAGTGGAGAGAAAGTGCATGAGAGTGGAGGGAAAGTGCATGAGAGTGGAGAGAGAGCGCATGAGAGTGGAGAGAAAGTGCATGAGAGTGGAGGGAAAGTGCATGAGAGTGGAGAGAAAGCGCATGAGAGTGGAGAGAAAGTGCATGAGAGTGGAGGGAAAGCGCATGAGGGTGGAGAGAAGAAAGTGCATGAGAGTGGAGAGAAAGCACATGAGAGTGGAGAGAAAGTGCATGAGCGTGGATAGAAAGTGCATGAGAGTGGAGAGAAAGCCCATGAGAGTGGAGAGAAAGCGCATGAGAGTGGAGACAAGAAAGTGCATGAGAGTGGAGAGAAAGTGCATAAGAGTGGAGAGAAAGTGCATGAGAGTGGAGAGAAAGTGCATGAGAGTGGAGAGAAAGCGCATGAGAGTGGAGAGAAAGTGCATGTGAGTGGAGAGAAGAAAGTGCATGAGAGTGGAGATAAAGCGCATGACAGTGGAGAGAAAGCGCATGAGAGTGGAGAGAAAGTGCATGTGAGTGGAGAGAAGAAAGTGCATGAGAGTGGAGAGAAAGCGCATGAGAGTGGAGAGAAAGTGCATGAGAGTGGAGAGAAAGCACATGAGAGTGGAGAGAAAGTGCATGAGAGTGGAGATAAAGTGCATGAGAGTGGAGAGAAAGTGCATGAGAGTGGAGAGAAAGCGCATGAGAGTGGAGAGAAAGTGCATGTGAGTGGAGAGAAGAAAGTGCATGAGAGTGGAGAGAAAGCGCATGAGAGTGGAGAGAAAGTGCATGAGAGTGGAGAGAAAGTTCATGAGAGTGGAGAGAAAGTGAATGAGAGTGGAGAGAAAGTGCATGAGAGTGGAGAGAAAGCGCATGAGAGTGGAGAGAAAGTGCATGTGAGTGGAGAGAAGAAAGTGCATGAGAGTGGAGAGAAAGCGCATGAGAGTGGAGACAAAGTGCATGAGAGTGGAGAGAAAGCACATGAGAGTGGGAGAAAGTGCATGAGAGTGGATATATAGTGCATGAGAGTGGAGAGAAAGTGCATGTGAGTGGAGAGAAAGTGCATGAGGGTGGAGAGAAAGTGCATGAGAGCGCAGAGAAAGCGCATGAGAGTGTAGAGAAAGCACATGAGAGTGGAGAGAAAGCGCATGAGAGTGGAGAGAAAGAGCATGAGAGTGGAGAGAAAGTGCATGAGAATGGAGAGAAAGCGCATGAGAGTGGAGAGAAAGCGCATGAGATTGGAGAGAAGAAAGTGCATGAGAGTGGAGAGAAAGTGCATGAGAGTGGAGAGAAAGCGCATGAGAGTGGAGAGAAAGCACATGAGGGTGGAGAGAAAGTGCATGAGAGTGGAGAGAAAGTGCATGAGAGTGGAGAGAAAGTACATGAGAGTGGAGAGAAAAAAGTGCATGAGAGTGGAGAGAAAGTGCATGAGAGAGGAGAGAAAGCGCATGAGAGTGGAGAGAAAGTGCATGAGAGTGGAGAGAAAGTGCATGAGAGTGGAGAGAAAGCGCATGAGAGTGGAGAGAAAGTGCATGAGAGTGGAGAGAAAGTGCATGAGAGCGCAGAGAAAGCGCATGACTGTGTAGAGAAAGCACATGAGAGTGGAGAGAAAGCGCATGAGAGTGGAGAGAAAGTGCATGAGAGTGGAGAGAAAGTACATGAGAGTGGAGAGAAAAAAGTGCATGAGAGTGGAAAGAAAGTGCATGAGAGAGGAGAGAAAGCGCATGAGAGTGGAGAGAAAGTGCATGAGAGTGGAGAGAAAGTGCATGAGAGTGGAGAGAAAGTGCATGACAGTGGAGAGAAAGTGCATGAGAGTGGAGAGAAAGAGCATGAGAGTGGAGAGACAGTGCATGAGAGTGGAGAGAAAGCGCATGAGAGTGGAGAGAAAGTGCATGAGAGTGGAGAGAAAGTGCATGAGGGTGGAGAGAAAGCACATGAGAGTGGGAGAAAGTGCATGAGAGTGGAGAGAAAGTGCATGAGAGTGGAGAGAAAGTGCATGAGAGTGGAGAGAAAGAGCATGAGAGTGGAGAGAAAGCGCATGAGGGTGGAGAGAAGAAAGTGCATGAGAGTGGAGAGAAAGCGCATGAGAGTGGAGAGAAAGTGCATGAGAGTGGAGAGAAAGTGCATGAGGGTGGAGAGAAAGCACATGAGAGTGGAGAGAAAGTGCATGAGAGTGGAGAGAAAGTGCATGAGAGTGGAGAGAAAGTGCATGAGAGTGGAGAGAAAGAGCATGAGAGTGGAGAGAAAGCGCATGAGGGTGGAGAGAAGAAAGTGCATGAGAGTGGAGAGAAAGCGCATGAGAGTGGAGAGAAAGTGCATGAGAGTGGAGAGAAAGTGCATGAGAATGGAGAGAAAGCGCATGAGAGTGGAGAGAAAGCGCATGAGATTGGAGAGAAGAAAGTGCATGAGAGTGGAGAGAAAGTGCATGAGAGTGGAGAGAAAGCGCATGAGAGTGGAGAGAAAGCACATGAGGGTGGAGAGAAAGTGCATGAGAGTGGAGAGAAAGTGCATGAGAGTGGAGAGAAAGTGCATGACAGTGGAGAGAAGAAAGTTCATGAGAGTGGAGAGAAATTGCATGAGAGTGGAGAGAAGAAAGTGCATGAGAGTGGAGAGAAAGTGCATGAGAGTGGAGAGAAAGAGCATGAGAGTGGAGAGAAAGTGCATGAGAGTGGAGAGAAAGTGCATGAGAGTGGAGAGGAAGTGCATGAGAGTGGAGATAAAGTGCATGAGAGTGGAGAGAAAGTGCATGAGAGTGGAGAGAAAGTGCATGACAGTGGAGAGAAAGTGCATGAAATTGGAGAGAAAGAGCATGAGAGTGGAGAGATAGTGCATGAGAGTGGAGAGAAAGTGCATGAGAGTGGAGAGAAAGTGCATGAGAGTTCAGAGAAGAAAGTGCATAAGAGTGGAGAGAAAGTGCAAGAGAGTGGAGAGAAAGCGCATGAGGGTGGAGAGAAGAAAGTGCATGAGAGTGGAGAGAAAGCACATGAGTGGAGAGAAAGTGCATGAGAGTGGAGAGAAAGTGCATGAGAGTGGAAAGAAGAAAGTGCATAAGAGTGGAGAGAAAGTGCATGAGAGTGGAGAGAAAGTGCATGAGAGTGGAGAGAAAGTGCATGAGAGTGGAGAGGAAGCGCATGAGAGTGGAGAGAAAGTGCATGAGAGTGGAGAGAAAGAGCATGAGACTGGAGAGAAAGTGCATGATAGTGGAGAGAAAGCACACGAGAGTGGACAGAAAGCGCATGAGAGTGGAGAGAAAGTGCATGAGAGTGGAGAGAAGGAAGTGCATGAGAGTGGAGAGAAAGTGCATGAGAGTGGAGAGAAAGCGCATGAGAGTGGAGGGAAAGTGCATGAGAGTGGAGAGAAAGCGCACGAGAGTTGACAGAAAGCGCATGAGAGTGGAGAGAAAGTGCATGAGAGTAGAGAGAAGAAAGCGCATGAGAGTGGAGAGAAAGTGCATGAGAGTGGAGAGAAGAAAGTGCATGAGAGTGGAGAGAAAAAAGTGCGTGAGAGTGGAGAGAAAGTGCATGAGAGTGGAGAGAAGAAAGTGCATGAGAGTGGAGAGAAAGTGCATGAGAGTGGAGAGAAGAAAGTGCATGAGAGTGGAGAGAAAGTGCATGAGAGTGGAGAGAAGAAAGTGCATGAGAGTGGAGAGAAAGTGCATGAGAGTGGAGAGAAGAAAGTGCATGAGAGTGGAGAGAAAGTGCATGAGAGTGGAGAGAAAGCGCATGAGAGTGGAGAGAAAGTCCAGAGAGTGGAGAGAAAGCGCATGAGAGTGGAGAGAAAGTGCATAAGAGTGGAGAGAAAGCGCATGAGAGTGGAGAGAAAGTGCATGAGAGTGGAGAGAAAGCGCATGAGAGTGGAGAGAAAGTGCATGAGAGTGGAGAGAAGAAAGTGCATGAGAGTGGAGAGAAAGTGCATGAGAGTGGAGAGAAGAAAGTGCATGAGAGTGGAGAGAAAGTGCATGAGAGTGGAGAGAAAGCGCATTAGAGTGGAGAGAAAGTGCATGAGAGTGGAGAGAAGAAAGTGCATGAGAGTGGAGAGAAAGTGCATGAGAGTGGAGAGAAGAAAGTGCATGAGAGTGGAGAGAAAGTGCATGAGAATCGAGAGAAAGTGCATGAGAGTGGAGAGAAAGTGCATGAGAGTGGAGAGAAAGTGCATGAGATTGGAGAGAACGCATGAGAGTGGAGAGAAAGTGCATGAGAGTGGAGAGAAGAAAGTGCACGAGAGTGGAGAGAAAGTGCATGAGAGTGGAGAGAAGAAAGTGCATGAGTGTGGAGAGGAAGTGCATGAGAGTGGAGCGAAGAAAGTGCATGAGAGTGGAGAGAAGAAAGTGCATAAGAGTGGAGAGAAAGTGCATGAGAGTGGAGAGAAAGCGCATGAGAGTGGAGAGAAGAAAGTGCATAAGAGTGGAGAGAAAGTGCATGAGAGTGGAGAGAAAGTGCATGAGAGTGGAGAGAAAGCGCACGAGAGTGGACAGAAAGCGCATGAGAGTGAAGAGAAAGTGCATGAGAGTGGAGAGAAGAAAGTGCATGAGAGTGGAGAGAAAGTGCATGAGAGTGGAGAGAAGAAAGTGCATGAGAGTGGAGAGAAGAAAGTGCATGAGAGTGGAGAGAAAGTGCATGAGAATGGAGAGAAGAAAGTGCATGAGAGTGGAGAGAAAGCGCATGAGAGTGGAGAGAAAGTGCATGCGAGTGGAGAGAAAGCGCATGAGAGTGGAGAGAAAGTGCATCAGAGTGGAGAGAAGAAAGTGCATGAGAGTGGAGAGAAAGTGCATGAGAGTGGAGAGAAGAAAGTGCATGAGAGTGGAGAGAAAGTGCATGAGAGTGGAGCGAAAGCGCATGAGAGCGGAGAGAAAGCGCATGAGAGTGGAGAGAAAGTGCATGAGAGTGGAGAGAAAGTGCATGAGAGTGGAGAGAAAACGCCTGAGAGTGGAGAGAAAGTGCATGAGAGTGGAGAGAGCGCATGAGAGTGGAGAGAAAGTGCATGAGATTGGAGAGAAAGCGCATGGGAGTGGAGAGAACGTGCATGAGAGTGGAGAGGAAGCGCATGGGAGTGGAGAGAAAGTGCATGAAAGTGGAGAGAAAGCGCATGAGGCTGGAGAGAAAGTGCATGAGAGTGGAGAGAAAGCACACGAGAGTGGACAGAAAGTGCATGACAGTGGAGAGAAAGTGCATGAGAGTGGAGAGAAGAAAGTGCATGAGAGTGGAGAGAAAGTGCATGAGAGTGGAGAGAAGAAAGTGCATGAGAGTGGAGAGAACGCATGAGAGTGGAGAGAAAGTGCATGAGAGTGGAGAGAAGAAAGTGCATGAGTGTGGAGAGGAAGTGCATGAGAGTGGAGAGAACGCATGAGAGTGGAGAGAAAGTGCATGAGAGTGGAGAGAAGAAAGTGCACGAGAGTGGATAGAAAGTGCATGAGAGTGGAGAGAAAGTGCATGAGAGTGGAGAGAAGAAAGTGCATGAGAGTGGAGAGAAAGTGCATGAGAGAGGAGAGAAGAAAGGGCATGAGAGTGGAGAGAAAGTGCATGAGAGTGGAGAGAAAGCACATGAGAGTGGAGAGAAAGTGCATGAGAGTGGAGAGAAAGTGCATGAGAGTGGAGAGAAAGTGCATAAGAGTGTAGAGAAAGCGCATGAGAGTGGAGAGAAAGTGCATGAGAGTGGAGAGAAAGCGCATGAGAGTGGAGAGAAAGTGCATGAGAGTGGAGAGAAAGCGCATGAGAGTGGAGAGAAAGTGCATGAGAGTGGAGAGGAAGCGCATGGGAGTGGAGAGAAAGTGCATGAAAGTGGAGAGAAAGCGCATGAGGCTGGAGAGAAAGTGCATGAGAGTGGAGAGAAAGCACACGAGAGTGGACAGAAAGTGCATGACAGTGGAGAGAAAGTGCATGAGAGTGGAGAGAAGAAAGTGCATGAGAGTGGAGAGAAAGTGCATGAGAGTGGAGAGAAAAGTGCATGAGAGTGGAGAGAAAGCATGAGAGTGGAGAGAAAGTGCATGAGAGTGGACAGAAAAGTGCATGAGTGTGGAGAGAAAGTGCATGAGAGTGGAGAGAAGAAAGTGCATGAGAGTGGAGAGAAAGTGCATGAGAGTGGAGAGAAGAAAGTGCATGAGAGTGGAGAGAAAGTGCATGAGAGTGGAGAGAAAGTGCATGAGAGTGGAGAGAAGAAAGTGCATGAGAGTGGAGAGAAAGTGCATGAGAGAGGAGAGAAGAAAGGGCATGAGAGTGGAGAGAAAGTGCATGAGAGTGGAGAGAAAGCACATGAGAGTGGAGAGAAAGTGCATGAGAGTGGAGAGAAAGCGCATGAGAGTGGAGAGAAAGTGCATAAGAGTGGAGAGAAAGCGCATGAGAGTGGAGAGAAAGTGCATGAGAGTGGAGAGAAAGCGCATGAGAGTGGAGAGAAAGTGCATGAGAGTGGAGAGAAGAAAGTGCATGAGAGTGGAGAGAAAGTGCATGAGAGTGGAGAGAAGAAAGTGCATGAGAGTGGAGAGAAACTGCATGAGAGTGGAGAGAAAGCGCATGAGAGTGGAGAGAAAGTGCATGAGAGTGGAGAGAAGAAAGTGCATGAGAGTGGAGAGAAAGTGCATGAGAGTGGAGAGAAGAAAGTGCATGAGAGTGGAGAGAAAGTGCATGAGAATGGAGAGAAAGTGCATGAGAGTGGAGAGAAAGTGCATGAGAGTGGAGAGAAGAAAGTGCATGAGTGTGGAGAGGAAGTGCATGAGAGTGGAGAGAACGCATGAGAGTGGAGAGAAAGTGCATGAGAGTGGAGAGAAGAAAGTGCACGAGAGTGGATAGAAAGTGCATGAGAGTGGAGAGAAGAAAGTGCATGAGTGTGGAGAGGAAGTGCATGAGAGTGGAGCGAAGAAAGTGCATGAGAGTGGAGAGAAGAAAGTGCATAAGAGTGGAGAGAAAGTGCATGAGAGTGGAGAGAAAGCGCATGAGAGTGGAGAGAAGAAAGTGCATAAGAGTGGAGAGAAAGTGCATGAGAGTGGAGAGAAAGTGCATGAGAGTGGAGAGAAAGCGCATGAGAGTGGACAGAAAGCGAATGAGAGTGAAGAGAAAGTGCATGAGAGTGGAGAGAAGAAAGTGCATGAGAGTGGAGAGAAAGCGCATGAGAGTGGAGAGAAAGTGCATCAGAGTGGAGAGAAGAAAGTGCATGAGAGTGGAGAGAAAGTGCATGAGAGTGGAGAGAAGAAAGTGCATGAGAGTGGAGAGAAAGTGCATGAGAGTGGAGAGAAAGCGCATGAGAGCGGAGAGAAAGCGCATGAGAGTGGAGAGAAAGTGCATGAGAGTGGAGAGAAAGCACATGAGAGTGGAGAGAAAGCGCATGAGAGTGGAGAGAAAGCGCATGAGAGTGGAGAGATAGTGCATGAGAGTGGAGAGAAAGTGCATGAGAGTGGAGAGAAAGCGCATGAGAGTGGAGAGAAGAAAGTGCATGAGAGTGGAGAGAAAGTGCATGAGAGAGGAGAGAAGAAAGTGCATGAGAGTGGAGAGAAAGTGCATGAGAGTGGAGAGAAAGCGCATGAGAGTGGAGAGAAAGTGCATGAGAGTGGAGAGAAAGTGCATGAGAGTGGAGAGAAAGCACATGAGAGTGGAGAGAAAGCGCATGAGAGTGGAGAGAAAGCGCATGAGAGTGGAGGGAAAGTGCATGAGAGTGGAGAGAAAGGCACGAGAGTGGACAGAAAGTGCATGAGAGTGGAGAGAAAGTGCATGAGAGTGGAGAGAAGAAAGTGCATGAGAGTGGAGAGAAAGTGCATGAGAGTGGAGAGAAGAAAGTGCATGAGAGTGGAGAGAAGAAAGTGCATGAGAGTGGAGAGAAAGTGCATGAGAGTGGAGAGAAGAAAGTGCATGAGAGTGGAGAGAAAGTGCATGAGAGTGGAGAAAAGAAAGTGCTTGAGAGTGGAGAGAAAGTGCATGAGACTGGAGAGAAGAAAGTGCATGAGAGTGGAGAAAAAGTGCATGAGAGTGGAGAGAAAGCGCATGAGAGTGGAAAGAAAGTGCATGAGAGTGGAGAGAAAGCGCATGAGAGTGGAGAGAAACTGCATGAGTGTGGAGAGAAGAAAGTGCATGAGAGTGGAGAGAAAGTGCATGAGAGTGGAGAGAAGAAAGTGCATGAGAGTGGAGAGAATGTGCATGAGAGTGGAGAGAAGAAAGTGCATGAGAGTGGAGAGAAAGTGCATAAGAGTGGAGAGAAAGCGCATGAGAGTGGAGAGAAAGTGCATGAGAGTGGAGAGAAAGTGCATGAGAGTGGAGAGAAAGCGCATGAGAGTGGAGAGAAAGTGCATGAGAGTGGAGAGAAGAAAGTGCATGAGAGTGGGGAGAACGCATGAGAGTGGAGAGAAAGTGCATGAGAGTGGAGAGAAGAAAGTGCATGAGAGTGGAGAGAAAGTGCATGAGAGTGGAGAGAAGAAAGTGCATGAGAGGGAAGTGCATGAGAGTGGAGCGAAGAACGTGCATGAGAGTGGAGAGAAAGTGCATGAGAGTGGAGAGAAAACGCCTGAGAGTGGATAAAAAGTGCATGAGAGTGGAGAGAGCGCATGATAGTGGAGAGAAATTGCATGAGATTGGAGAGAAGAAAGTGCATGAGAGTGCACGGAATGTGTATGAGAGTGGAGAGAAGAAAGTGCATGAGAGTGGAGAGAAAGTGAATGAGAGTGTAGAGAAAGTGCATGAGACTGGAGAGAAAGTGCATGAGAGTGCAGAGAAAGCGCATGAGAGTGGAGAGAAAGCGCATGGGAGTGGAGAGAAAGTGCATGAGAGTGAAGAGGAAGCGCATGAGAGAGGAGAGAAAGTGCATGAGAGTGGAGAGAAAGCGCATGAGACTGGAGAGAAAGTGCATGAGAGTGGAGAGAAAGCACACGAGAGTGGTCAGAAAGCGCATGAGAGTGGAGAGAAAGTGCATGAGAGTGGAGAGAAGAAAGTGCATGAGAGTGGAGAGAAAGCGCATGAGAGTGGAGAGAAAGCGCATGAGAGTGGAGGGAAAGTGCATGAGAGTGGAGAGAAAGCGCACGAGAGTGGACAGAAAGCGCATGAGATTGGAGAGAAAGTGCATGAGAGTGGAGAGAAGAAAGTGCATGAGAGTGGAGAGAAAGTGCATGAGAGTGGAGAGAAGAAAGTGCATGAGAGTGGAGAGAAAGTGCATGAGAGTGGAGAGAAAGCGCATGAGAGTGGAGAGAAAGTGCATGAGAGTGGAGAGAAGAAAGTGCATGAGAGTGGAGAGAAAGTGCATGAGAGTGGAGAGAAGAAAGTGCATGAGAGTGGAGAGAAAGTGCATGAGAATGGAGAGAAAGTGCATGAGAGTGGAGAGAAAGTGCATGAGAGTGGAGAGAAAGTGCATGAGACTGGAGAGAAAGTGCATGAGAGTGCAGAGAAAGCGCATGAGAGTGGAGAGAAAGCGCATGGGAGTGGAGAGAAAGTGCATGAGAGTGGAGAGAAAGTGCATGAGAGTGGAGAGAAAGTGCATGAGAGTGGAGAGAAAGCGCATGAGAGTGGAGAGAAGAAAGTGCATGAGAGTGGAGAGGAAGTGCATGAGAGTGGAGAGAGCGCATGAGAGTGGAGAGATAGTGCATGAGAGTGGAGAGAAAGCGCATGAGAGTGGAGAGAAAGTGCATGAGAGTGGAGAGAAAGCGCATGAGAGTGGAGAGAAAGCGCATGAGAGTGGAGAGAAAGTGCATGAGAGTGGAGAGAAAGTGCATGAGAGTGGAGAGAAAGCGCATGAGAGTGGAGAGAAGAAAGTGCATGAGAGTGGAGAGAAAGCGCATGAGAGTGGAGAGAAAGTGCATGAGAGTGGAGAGAAAGTGCATGAGAGTGGAGAGAAAGCGCATGAGAGTGGAGAGAAGAAAGTGCATGAGAGTGGAGAGAAAGTGCATGAGAGAGGAGAGAAGAAAGTGCATGAGAGTGGAGAGAAAGTGCATGAGAGTGGAGAGAAAGCGCATGAGAGTGGAGAGAAAGTGCATGAGAGTGGAGAGAAAGTGCATGAGAGTGGAGAGAAAGCACATGAGAGTGGAGAGAAAGCGCATGAGAGTGGAGAGAAAGCGCATGAGAGTGGAGGGAAAGTGCATGAGAGTGGAGAGAAAGCGCACGAGAGTGGACAGAAAGTGCATGAGAGTGGAGAGAAAGTGCATGAGAGTGGAGAGAAGAAAGTGCATGAGAGTGGAGAGAAAGTGCATCAGAGTGGAGAGAAGAAAGTGCATGAGAGTGGAGAGAAGAAAGTGCATGAGAGTGGAGAGAAAGTGCATGAGAGTGGAGAGAAGAAAGTGCATGAGAGTGGAGAGAAAGTGCATGAGAGTGGAGAAAAGAAAGTGCTTGAGAGTGGAGAGAAAGTGCATGAGACTGGAGAGAAGAAAGTGCATGAGAGTGGAGAGAAAGTGCATGAGAATGGAGAGAAAGCGCATGAGAGTGGAGAGAAAGTGCATGAGAGTGGAGAGAAAGCGCATGAGAGTGGAGAGAAAGTGCATGAGTGTGGAGAGAAGAAAGTGCATGAGAGTGGAGAGAAAGTGCATGAGAGTGGAGAGAAGAAAGTGCATGAGAGTGGAGAGAAAGTGCATGAGAGTGGAGAGAAGAAAGTGCATGAGAGTCGAGAGAAAGTGCATAAGAGTGGAGAGAAATCGCATGAGAGTGGAGAGAAAGTGCATGAGAGTGGAGAGAAAGTGCATGAGAGTGGAGAGAAGAAAGTGCATGAGAGTGGAGAGAAAGTGCATGAGAGTGGACAGAAAGTGCATGAGAATGGACAGAAAGTGCATGAGAGTGGAGAGAAAGTGCATGAGAGTGGGGAGAATGTGCATGAGAGTGGAGAGAACGCATGAGAGTGGAGAGAAAGTGCATGAGAGTGTAGAGAAGAAAGTGCATGAGAGTGGAGAGAAGAAAGTGCATGAGAGTGGAGAGAAAGTGCATGAGAGTGGAGAGAAAGCGCATGAGAGTGGAGAGAAAGTGCATGAGAGTGGAGAGAAGAAAGTGCATGAGAGTGGAGAGAAAGTGCATGAGAGTGGAGAGAAGAAAGTGCATGAGAGTGGAGAGAAAGTGCATGAGAATGAACAGAAAGTGCATGAGAGTGGAGAGAAAGTGCATGAGAGTGGGGAGAATGTGCATGAGAGTGGAGAGAACGCATGAGAGTGGAGAGAAAGTGCATGAGAGTGTAGAGAAAAAAGTGCATGAGAGTGGAGAGAAAGTGCATGAGAGTGGAGAGAAGAAAGTGCATGAGAGTGGAGAGAACGCATGAGAGTGGAGAGAAAGTGCATGAGAGTGGAGAGAAGAAAGTGCATGAGAGTGGAGAGAAAGTGCATGAGAGTGGAGAGAAGAAAGTGCATGAGAGTGGAGAGAAAGTGCATGAGAATGGAGAGAAAGTGCATGAGAGTGGAGAGAAAGTGCATGAGAGTGGAGAGAAAGTGCATGAGACTGGAGAGAAAGTGCATGAGAGTGCAGAGAAAGCGCATGAGAGTGGAGAGAAAGCGCATGGGAGTGGAGAGAAAGTGCATGAGAGTGGAGAGAAAGTGCATGAGAGTGGAGAGAAAGTGCATGAGAGTGGAGAGAAAGCGCATGAGAGTGGAGAGAAGAAAGTGCATGAGAGTGGAGAGGAAGTGCATGAGAGTGGAGAGAGCGCATGAGAGTGGAGAGATAGTGCATGAGAGTGGAGAGAAAGCGCATGAGAGTGGAGAGAAAGTGCATGAGAGTGGAGAGAAAGTGCATGAGAGTGGAGAGAAAGCGCATGAGAGTGGAGAGAAAGCGCATGAGAGTGGAGAGAAGAAAGTGCATGAGAGTGGAGAGAAAGCGCATGAGAGTGGAGAGAAAGTGCATGAGAGTGGAGAGAAAGTGCATGAGAGTGGAGAGAAAGCGCATGAGAGTGGAGAGAAGAAAGTGCATGAGAGTGGAGAGAAAGTGCATGAGAGAGGAGAGAAGAAAGTGCATGAGAGTGGAGAGAAAGTGCATGAGAGTGGAGAGAAAGCGCATGAGAGTGGAGAGAAAGTGCATGAGAGTGGAGAGAAAGTGCATGAGAGTGGAGAGAAAGTGCATGAGATTGGAGAGAACGCATGAGAGTGGAGAGAAAGTGCATGAGAGTGGAGAGAAGAAAGTGCACGAGAGTGGAGAGAAAGTGCATGAGAGTGGAGAGAAGAAAGTGCATGAGTGTGGAGAGGAAGTGCATGAGAGTGGAGCGAAGAAAGTGCATGAGAGTGGAGAGAAGAAAGTGCATAAGAGTGGAGAGAAAGTGCATGAGAGTGGAGAGAAAGCGCATGAGAGTGGAGAGAAGAAAGTGCTTAAGAGTGGAGAGAAAGTGCATGAGAGTGGAGAGAAAGTGCATGAGAGTGGAGAGAAAGCGCACGAGAGTGGACAGAAAGCGCATGAGAGTGAAGAGAAAGTGCATGAGAGTGGAGAGAAGAAAGTGCATGAGAGTGGAGAGAAAGTGCATGAGAGTGGAGAGAAGAAAGTGCATGAGAGTGGAGAGAAGAAAGTGCATGAGAGTGGAGAGAAAGTGCATGAGAATGGAGAGAAGAAAGTGCATGAGAGTGGAGAGAAAGCGCATGAGAGTGGAGAGAAAGTGCATGCGAGTGGAGAGAAAGCGCATGAGAGTGGAGAGAAAGTGCATCAGAGTGGAGAGAAGAAAGTGCATGAGAGTGGAGAGAAAGTGCATGAGAGTGGAGAGAAGAAAGTGCATGAGAGTGGAGAGAAAGTGCATGAGAGTGGAGCGAAAGCGCATGAGAGCGGAGAGAAAGCGCATGAGAGTGGAGAGAAAGTGCATGAGAGTGGAGAGAAAGTGCATGAGAGTGGAGAGAAAACGCGTGAGAGTGGAGAGAAAGTGCATGAGAGTGGAGAGAGCGCATGAGAGTGGAGAGAAAGTGCATGAGATTGGAGAGAAAGCGCATGGGAGTGGAGAGAAAGTGCATGAGAGTGGAGAGGAAGCGCATGGGAGTGGAGAGAAAGTGCATGAAAGTGGAGAGAAAGCGCATGAGGCTGGAGAGAAAGTGCATGAGAGTGGAGAGAAAGCACACGAGAGTGGACAGAAAGTGCATGACAGTGGAGAGAAAGTGCATGAGAGTGGAGAGAAGAAAGTGCATGAGAGTGGAGAGAAAGTGCATGAGAGTGGAGAGAAGAAAGTGCATGAGAGTGGAGAGAACGCATGAGAGTGGAGAGAAAGTGCATGAGAGTGGAGAGAAGAAAGTGCATGAGGTGGAGAGGAAGTGCATGAGAGTGGAGAGAACGCATGAGAGTGGAGAGAAAGTGCATGAGAGTGGAGAGAAGAAAGTGCACGAGAGTGGATAGAAAGTGCATGAGAGTGGAGAGAAAGTGCATGAGAGTGGAGAGAAGAAAGTGCATGAGAGTGGAGAGAAAGTGCATGAGAGAGGAGAGAAGAAAGGGCATGAGAGTGGAGAGAAAGTGCATGAGAGTGGAGAGAAAGCACATGAGAGTGGAGAGAAAGTGCATGAGAGTGGAGAGAAAGCGCATGAGAGTGGAGAGAAAGTGCATAAGAGTGGAGAGAAAGCGCATGAGAGTGGAGAGAAAGTGCATGAGAGTGGAGAGAAAGCGCATGAGAGTGGAGAGAAAGTGCATGAGAGTGGAGAGAAGAAAGTGCATGAGAGTGGAGAGAAAGTGCATGAGAGTGGAGAGAAGAAAGTGCATGAGAGTGGAGAGAAACTGCATGAGAGTGGAGAGAAAGCGCATGAGAGTGGAGAGAAAGTGCATGAGAGTGGAGAGAAGAAAGTGCATGAGAGTGGAGAGAAAGTGCATGAGAGTGGAGAGAAGAAAGTGCATGAGAGTGGAGAGAAAGTGCATGAGAATGGAGAGAAAGTGCATGAGAGTGGAGAGAAAGTGCATGAGAGTGGAGAGAAGAAAGTGCATGAGTGTGGAGAGGAAGTGCATGAGAGTGGAGAGAACGCATGAGAGTGGAGAGAAAGTGCATGAGAGTGGAGAGAAGAAAGTGCACGAGAGTGGATAGAAAGTGCATGAGAGTGGAGAGAAGAAAGTGCATGAGTGTGGAGAGGAAGTGCATGAGAGTGGAGCGAAGAAAGTGCATGAGAGTGGAGAAAAGAAAGTGCATAAGAGTGGAGAGAAAGTGCATGAGAGTGGAGAGAAAGCGCATGAGAGTGGAGAGAAGAAAGTGCATAAGAGTGGAGAGAAAGTGCATGAGAGTGGAGAGAAAGTGCATGAGAGTGGAGAGAAGGAGGTGGACAGAAAGCGAATGAGAGTGAAGAGAAAGTGCATGAGAGTGGAGAGAAGAAAGTGCATGAGAGTGGAGAGAAAGCGCATGAGAGTGGAGAGAAAGTGCATCAGAGTGGAGAGAAGAAAGTGCATGAGAGTGGAGAGAAAGTGCATGAGAGTGGAGAGAAGAAAGTTCATGAGAGTGGAGAGAAAGTGCATGAGAGTGGAGAGAAAGCGCATGAGAGCGGAGAGAAAGCGCATGAGAGTGGAGAGAAAGTGCATGAGAGTGGAGAGAAAGCACATGAGAGTGGAGAGAAAGCGCATGAGAGTGGAGAGAAAGCGCATGAGAGTGGAGAGATAGTGCATGAGAGTGGAGAGAAAGTGCATGAGAGTGGAGAGAAAGCGCATGAGAGTGGAGAGAAGAAAGTGCATGAGAGTGGAGAGAAAGTGCATGAGAGAGGAGAGAAGAAAGTGCATGAGAGTGGAGAGAAAGTGCATGAGAGTGGAGAGAAAGCGCATGAGAGTGGAGAGAAAGTGCATGAGAGTGGAGAGAAAGTGCATGAGAGTGGAGAGAAAGCACATGAGAGTGGAGAGAAAGCGCATGAGAGTGGAGAGAAAGCGCATGAGAGTGGAGGGAAAGTGCATGAGAGTGGAGAGAAAGCGCACGAGAGTGGACAGAAAGTGCATGAGGGTGGAGAGAAAGTGCATGAGAGTGGAGAAAGAAAGTGCATGAGAGTGGAGAGAAAGTGCATGAGAGTGGAGAGAAGAAAGTGCATGAGAGTGGAGAGAAAGTGCATGAGAGTGGAGAGAAAGTGCATGAGAGTGGAGAGAAGAAAGTGCATGAGAGTGGAGAGAAAGTGCATGAGAGTGGAGAAAAGAAAGTGCATGAGAGTGGAGAGAAAGTGCATGAGAGTGGAGAGAAGAAAGTGCATGAGAGTGGAGAGAAAGTGCATAAGAGTGGAGAGAAAGCGCATGAGAGTGGAAAGAAAGTGCATGAGAGTGGAGAGAAAGTGCATGAGAGTGGAGAGAAAGTGCATGAGAGTGGAGAGAAGAAAGTGCATGAGAGTGGAGAGAAAGTGCATGAGAGTGGAGAGAAGAAAGTGCATGAGAGTGGAGAGAAAGTGCATGAGAGTGGAGAGAAAAGTGCATGAGAGTGGAGATAAAGTGCATAAGAGTGGAGAGAAAGTGCATGAGAGTGGAGAGAATGTGCATGAGAGTGGAGAGAAAGTCATGAGAGTGGAGAGAAAGTGCATGAGAGTGGAGAGAAGAAAGTGCATGAGAGTTGAGAGAAAGTGCATGAGAGTGGAGAGAAGAAAGTGCATGAGAGTGGAGAGAAAGTGCATGAGAGTGGAGAGAAAGCGCATGAGAGTGGAGAGAAAGTGCATGAGAGTGGAGAGAAGAAAGTGCATGAGAGTGGGGAGAATGTGCATGAGAGTGGAGAGAACGCATGAGAGTGGAGAGAAAGTGCATGAGAGTGGAGAGAAGAAAGTGCATGAGAGTGGAGAGAAAGTGCATGAGAGTGGAGAGAAGAAAGTGCATGAGAGGGGAGAGGAAGTGCATGAGAGTGGAGCGAAGAAAGTGCATGAGAGTGGAGAGAAAGTGCATGAGAGTGGAGAGAAAACTCCTGAGAGTGGATAAAAAGTGCATGAGAGTGGAGAGAGCGCATGATAGTGGAGAGAAAGTGCATGAGATTGGAGAGAAGAAAGTGCATGAGAGTGCACGGAATGTGTATGAGAGTGGAGAGAAGAAAGTGCATGAGAGTGGAGAGAAAGTGAATGAGAGTGTAGAGAAAGTGCATGAGACTGGAGAGAAAGTGCATGAGAGTGCAGAGAAAGCGCATGAGAGTGGAGAGAAAGCGCATGGGAGTGGAGAGAAAGTGCATGAGAGTGAAGAGGAAGCGCATGAGAGAGGAGAGAAAGTGCATGAGAGTGGAGAGAAAGCGCATGAGACTGGAGAGAAAGTGCATGAGAGTGGAGAGAAAGCACACGAGAGTGGTCAGAAAGCGCATGAGAGTGGAGAGAAAGTGCATGAGAGTGGAGAGAAGAAAGTGCATGAGAGTGGAGAGAAAGCGCATGAGAGTGGAGAGAAAGCGCATGAGAGTGGAGGGAAAGTGCATGAGAGTGGAGAGAAAGCGCACGAGAGTGGACAGAAAGCGCATGAGATTGGAGAGAAAGTGCATGAGAGTGGAGAGAAGAAAGTGCATGAGAGTGGAGAGAAAGTGCATGAGAGTGGAGAGAAGAAAGTGCATGAGAGTGGAGAGAAAGTGCATGAGAGTGGAGAGAAAGCGCATGAGAGTGGAGAGAAAGTGCATGAGAGTGGAGAGAAGAAAGTGCATGAGAGTGGAGAGAAAGTGCATGAGAGTGGAGAGAAGAAAGTGCATGAGAGTGGAGAGAAAGTGCATGAGAATGGAGAGAAAGTGCATGAGAGTGGAGAGAAAGTGCATGAGAGTGGAGAGAAAGTGCATGAGACTGGAGAGAAAGTGCATGAGAGTGCAGAGAAAGCGCATGAGAGTGGAGAGAAAGCGCATGGGAGTGGAGAGAAAGTGCATGAGAGTGGAGAGAAAGTGCATGAGAGTGGAGAGAAAGTGCATGAGAGTGGAGAGAAAGCGCATGAGAGTGGAGAGAAGAAAGTGCATGAGAGTGGAGAGGAAGTGCATGAGAGTGGAGAGAGCGCATGAGAGTGGAGAGATAGTGCATGAGAGTGGAGAGAAAGCGCATGAGAGTGGAGAGAAAGTGCATGAGAGTGGAGAGAAAGTGCATGAGAGTGGAGAGAAAGCGCATGAGAGTGGAGAGAAAGCGCATGAGAGTGGAGAGAAAGTGCATGAGAGTGGAGAGAAAGCGCATGAGAGTGGAGAGAAAAGTGCATGAGAGTGGAGAGAAAGTGCATGAGAGTGGAGAGAAAGCATGAGAGTGGAGAGAAAGTGCATGAGAGTGGAGAGAAAGTGCATGAGAGTGGAGAGAAGAAAGTGCATGAGAGTGGAGAGAAAGTGCATGAGAGAGGAGAGAAGAAAGTGCATGAGAGTGGAGAGAAAGTGCATGAGAGTGGAGAGAAAGCGCATGAGAGTGGAGAGAAAGTGCATGAGAGTGGAGAGAAAGTGCATGAGAGTGGAGAGAAAGCACATGAGAGTGGAGAGAAAGCGCATGAGAGTGGAGAGAAAGCGCATGAGAGTGGAGGGAAAGTGCATGAGAGTGGAGAGAAAGCGCACGAGAGTGGACAGAAAGTGCATGAGAGTGGAGAGAAAGTGCATGAGAGTGGAGAGAAGAAAGTGCATGAGAGTGGAGAGAAAGTGCATCAGAGTGGAGAGAAGAAAGTGCATGAGAGTGGAGAGAAGAAAGTGCATGAGAGTGGAGAGAAAGTGCATGAGAGTGGAGAGAAGAAAGTGCATGAGAGTGGAGAGAAAGTGCATGAGAGTGGAGAGAAGAAAGTGCATGAGAGTGGAGAGAAAGTGCATGAGAGTGGAGAGAAAGTGCATGAGAGTGGAGAGAAAGTGCATGAGAGTGGAGAGAAAGCGCATGAGAGTGGAGAGAAAGTGCATGAGAGTGGAGAGAAAGCGCATGAGAGTGGAGAGAAAGTGCATGAGTGGGGAGAGAAGAAAGTGCATGAGAGTGGAGAGAAAGTGCATGAGAGTGGAGAGAAAGTGCATGAGAGTGGAGAGAAGAAAGTGCATGAGAGTCGAGAGAAAGTGCATAAGAGTGGAGAGAAAGCGCATGAGAGTGGAGAGAAAGTGCATGAGAGTGGAGAGAAAGTGCATGAGAGTGGAGAGAAGAAAGTGCATGAGAGTGGAGAGAAAGTGCATGAGAGTGGAGAGAAAGTGCATGAGAGTGGACAGAAAGTGCATGAGAGTGGAGAGAAAGTGCATGAGAGTGGAGAGAAAGTGCATGAGAGTGGAGAGAACGCATGAGAGTGGAGAGAAAGTGCATGAGAGTGGAGAGAAGAAAGTGCATGAGAGTGGAGAGAAAGTGCATGAGAGTGGAGAGAAGAAAGTGCATGAGAGTGGAGAGAAAGTGCATGAGAGTGAAGAGAAAGTGCATGAGAGTGGAGAGAAAGTGCATGAGAGTGGGGAGAAAGTGCATGAGAGTGGAGAGAACGCATGAGAGTGGAGAGAAAGTGCATGAGAGTGTAGAGAAGAAAGTGCATGAGAGTGGAGAGAAAGTGCATGAGAGTGGAGAGAAGAAAGTGCATGAGAGTGGAGAGAACGCATGAGAGTGGAGAGAAAGTGCATGAGAGTGGAGAGAAGAAAGTGCATGAGAGTGGAGAGAAAGTGCATGAGAGTGGAGAGAAAGCGCATGAGAGTGGAGAGAAAGTGCATGAGAGTGGAGAGAAAGTGCATGAGAGTGGAGAGAAAGTGCATGAGAGTGGAGAGAAGAAAGTGCATGAGAGTGGAGAGAAAGTGCATGAGAGTGAACAGAAAGTGCATGAGAGTGGAGAGAAAGTGCATGAGAGTGGGGAGAATGTGCATGAGAGTGGAGAGAACGCATGAGAGTGGAGAGAAAGTGCATGAGAGTGTAGAGAAGAAAGTGCATGAGAGTGGAGAGAAAGTGCATGAGAGTGGAGAGAAGAAAGTGCATGAGAGTGGAGAGAAGAAAGTGCATGAGAGTGGAGAGAAAGTGCATGAGAGTGTAGAGAAGAAAGTGCATGAGAGTGGAGAGAAGAAAGTGCATGAGAGTGGAGAGAAAGTGCATGAGAGTGGAGAGAAAGCGCATGAGAGTGGAGAGAAAGTGCATGAGAGTGGAGAGAAGAAAGTGCATGAGAGTGGAGAGAAAGTGCATGAGAGTGGAGAGAAGAAAGTGCATGAGAGTGGAGAGAAAGTGCATGAGAATGGAGAGAAAGTGCATGAGAGTGGAGAGAAAGTGCATGAGAGTGGAGAGAAAGTGCATGAGAGTGGAGAGAACGCATGAGAGTGGAGAGAAAGTGCATGAGAGTGTAGAGAAGAAAGTGCATGAGAGTGGAGAGAAAGCGCATGAGAGTGGAGAGAAAAGTGCATGAGAGTGGAGAGAACGCATGAGAGTGGAGAGAAAGTGCATGAGAGTGGAGAGAAGAAAGTGCATGAGAGTGGAGAGAAAGTGCATGAGAGTGGAGAGAAGAAAGTGCATGAGAGTGGAGAGAAAGTGCATGAGAGTGGAGAGAAAGTGCATGAGAGTGGAGAGAAAGTGCATGAGAGTGGAGAGAAAGTGCATGAGAGTGGAGAGAAAGTGCATGAGAGTGGAGAGAAAGCGCATGAGAGTGGAGAGAAAGCGCATGGGAGTGGAGAGAAAGTGCATGAGAGTGGAGAGAAAGTGCATGAGAGTGGAGAGAAAGTGCATGAGAGTGGAGAGAAAGCGCATGAGAGTGGAGAGAAGAAAGTGCATGAGAGTGGAGAGAAAGTGCATGAGAGTGGAGAGAGCGCATGAGAGTGGAGAGATAGTGCATGAGAGTGGAGAGAAAGCGCATGAGAGTGGAGAGAAAGTGCATGAGAGTGGAGAGAAAGTGCATGAGAGTGGAGAGAAAGCGCATGAGAGTGGAGAGAAAGCGCATGAGAGTGGAGAGAAGAAAGTGCATGAGAGTGGAGAGAAAGCGCATGAGAGTGGAGAGAAAGTGCATGAGAGTGGAGAGAAAGTGCATGAGAGTGGAGAGAAAGCGCATGAGAGTGGAGAGAAGAAAGTGCATGAGAGTGGAGAGAAAGTGCATGAGAGAGGAGAGAAGAAAGTGCATGAGAGTGGAGAGAAAGTGCATGAGAGTGGAGAGAAAGCGCATGAGAGTGGAGAGAAAGTGCATGAGAGTGGAGAGAAAGTGCATGAGAGTGGAGAGAAAGCACATGAGAGTGGAGAGAAAGCGCATGAGAGTGGAGAGAAAGCGCATGAGAGTGGAGAGAAAGTGCATGAGAGTGGAGAGAAAGCGCACGAGAGTGGACAGAAAGTGCATGAGAGTGGAGAGAAAGTGCATGAGAGTGGAGAGAAGAAAGTGCATGAGAGTGGAGAGAAAGTGCATCAGAGTGGAGAGAAGAAAGTGCATGAGAGTGGAGAGAAGAAAGTGCATGAGAGTGGAGAGAAAGTGCATGAGAGTGGAGAGAAGAAAGTGCATGAGAGTGGAGAGAAAGTGCATGAGAGTGGAGAAAAGAAAGTGCTTGAGAGTGGAGAGAAAGTGCATGAGACTGGAGAGAAGAAAGTGCATGAGAGTGGAGAGAAAGTGCATGAGAGTGGAGAGAAAGCGCATGAGAGTGGAGAGAAAGTGCATGAGAGTGGAGAGAAAGCGCATGAGAGTGGAGAGAAAGTGCATGAGTGTGGAGAGAAGAAACTGCATGAGAGTGGAGAGAAAGTGCATGAGAGTGGAGAGAAGAAAGTGCATGAGAGTGGAGAGAAAGTGCATGAGAGTGGAGAGAAGAAAGTGCATGAGAGTCGAGAGAAAGTGCATAAGAGTGGAGAGAAATCGCATGAGAGTGGAGAGAAAGTGCATGAGAGTGGAGAGAAAGTGCATGAGAGTGGAGAGAAGAAAGTGCATGAGAGTGGAGAGAAAGTGCATGAGAGTGGAGAGAAAGTGCATGAGAATGGACAGAAAGTGCATGAGAGTGGAGAGAAAGCGCATGAGAGTGGAGAGAAAGTGCATGAGAGTGGAGAGAAAGCGCATGAGAGTGGAGAGAAAGTGCATGAGAGTGTAGAGAAGAAAGTGCATGAGAGTGGAGAGAAGAAAGTGCATGAGAGTGGAGAGAAAGTGCATGAGAGTGGAGAGAAAGCGCATGAGAGTGGAGAGAAAGTGCATGAGAGTGGAGAGAAGAAAGTGCATGAGAGTGGAGAGAAAGTGCATGAGAGTGGAGAGAAGAAAGTGCATGAGAGTGGAGAGAAAGTGCATGAGAGTGGGGAGAATGTGCATGAGAGTGGAGAGAACGCATGAGAGTGGAGAGAAAGTGCATGAGAGTGTAGAGAAGAAAGTGCATGAGAGTGGAGAGAAAGTGCATGAGAGTGGAGAGAAGAAAGTGCATGAGAGTGGAGAGAACGCATGAGAGTGGAGAGAAAGTGCATGAGAGTGGAGAGAAGAAAGTGCATGAGTGTGGAGAGGAAGTGCATGAGAGTGGAGAGAGCGCATGAGAGTGGAGAGAAAGTGCATGAGAGTGGAGAGAAAGTGCATGAGAGTGGAGAGAAAGTGCATGAGAGTGGAGAGAAAGCGCATGAGAGTGGAGAGAAGAAAGTGCATGAGAGTGGAGAGAAAGCGCATGAGAGTGGAGAGAAAGTGCATGAGAGTGGAGAGAAAGTGCATGAGAGTGGAGAGAAAGCGCATGAGAGTGGAGAGAAGAAAGTGCATGAGAGTGGAGAGAAAGTGCATGAGAGAGGAGAGAAGAAAGTGCATGAGAGTGGAGAGAAAGTGCATGAGAGTGGAGAGAAAGCGCATGAGAGTGGAGAGAAAGTGCATGAGAGTGGAGAGAAAGTGCATGAGAGTGGAGAGAAAGCACATGAGAGTGGAGAGAAAGCGCATGAGAGTGGAGAGAAAGCGCATGAGAGTGGAGGGAAAGTGCATGAGAGTGGAGAGAAAGCGCATGAGAGTGGAGAGAAAGTGCATGAGAGTGGAGGGAAAGCGCATGAGGGTGGAGAGAAGAAAGTGCATGAGAGTGGAGAGAAAGCACATGAGAGTGGAGAGAAAGTGCATGAGCGTGGAGAGAAAGTGCATGAGAGTGGAGAGAAAGCCCATGAGAGTGGAGAGAAAGCGCATGAGAGTGGAGACAAGAAAGTGCATGAGAGTGGAGAGAAAGTGCATAAGAGTGGAGAGAAAGCACATGAGAGTGGAGAGAAAGCGCATGAGGGTGGAGAGAAGAAAGTGCATGAGAGTGGAGAGAAAGCGCATGACAGTGGAGAGAAAGTGCATTAGAGTGGAGAGAAAGTGCATGAGAGTGGAGAGAAAGTGCATGAGAGTGGAGAGAAGAAAGTGCATGAGAGTGGAGAGAAAATGCATGAGAGTGGAGAGAAAGAGCAGGAGTGTGGAGAGAAAGTGCATGAGAGTGGAGAGAAAGTGCATGAGAGTGGAGAGAAAGTGCATGAGAGTGGAGAGAAAGTGCATGTGAGTGGAGAGAAGAAAGTGCATGAGAGTGGAGATAAAGCGCATGACAGTGGAGAGAAAGCGCATGAGAGTGGAGAGAAAGTGCATGTGAGTGGAGAGAAGAAAGTGCATGAGAGTGGAGAGAGAGCGCATGAGAGTGGAGAGAAAGTGCATGAGAGTGGAGAGAAAGCACATGAGAGTGGGAGAAAGTGCATGAGAGTGGAGATAAAGTGCATGAGAGTGGAGAGAAAGTGCATGAGAGTGGAGAGAAAGCGCATGAGAGTGGAGAGAAAGTGCATGTGAGTGGAGAGAAGAAAGTGCATGAGAGTGGAGAGAAAGCGCATGAGAGTGGAGAGAAAGTGCATGAGAGTGGAGAGAAAGTTCATGAGAGTGGAGAGAAAGTGCATGAGAGTGGAGAGAAAGTGCATGAGAGTGGAGAGAAAGCGCATGAGAGTGGAGAGAAAGTGCATGTGAGTGGAGAGAAGAAAGTGCATGAGAGTGGAGAGAAAGCGCATGAGAGTGGAGAGAAAGTGCATGAGAGTGGAGAGAAAGCACATGAGAGTGGGAGAAAGTGCATGAGAGTGGAGATAAAGTGCATGAGAGTGGAGAGAAAGTGCATGAGAGTGGAGAGAAAGTGCATGAGAGTGGAGAGAAAGCGCATGAGGGTGGAGAGAAGAAAGTGCATGAGAGTGGAGAGAAAGCGCATGAGAGTGGAGAGAAAGTGCATGAGAGTGGAGAGAAAGTGCATGAGAGCGCAGAGAAAGCGCATGAGAGTGTAGAGAAAGCACATGAGAGTGGAGAGAAAGCGCATGAGAGTGGAGAGAAAGAGCATGAGAGTGGAGAGAAAGTGCATGAGAATGGAGAGAAAGCGCATGAGAGTGGAGAGAAAGCGCATGAGATTGGAGAGAAGAAAGTGCATGAGAGTGGAGAGAAAGTGCATGAGAGTGGAGAGAAAGCGCATGAGAGTGGAGAGAAAGCACATGAGGGTGGAGAGAAAGTGCATGAGAGTGGAGAGAAAGTGCATGAGAGTGGAGAGAAAGTACATGAGAGTGGAGAGAAAAAAGTGCATGAGAGTGGAGAGAAAGCGCATGATAGTGGAGAGAAAGTGCATGAGAGTGGAGAGAAAGTGCATGAGAGTGGAGAGAAAGTGCATGAGAGTGGAGAGAAAGCGCATGAGAGTGGAGAGAAAGTGCATGAGAGTGGAGAGAAAGTGCATGAGAGCGCAGAGAAAGTGCATGAGAGTGGAGAGAAAGCGCATGAGAGTGGAGAGAAAGTGCATGAGAGTGGAGAGAAGAAAGTGCATGAGAGTGGAGAGAAGAAAGTGCATGAGAGTGGAGAGAAGAAAGTGCATGAGGGTGGAGAGAAAGTGCATGAGAGTGGAGAGAAAGTGCATGAGAGTGGAGAGAAAGTGCATGAGAGTGGAGAGAAGAAAGTGCATGAGAGTGGAGAGAAATTGCATGAGAGTGGAGAGAAGAAAGTGCATGAGAGTGGAGAGAAAGTGCATGAGAGTGGAGAGAAAGTGCATGAGAGTGGAGAGAAAGTGCATGAGAGTGGAGAGAAAGTGCATGAGAGTGGAGAGAAGAAAGTGCATGAGAGTGGAGAGAAAGTGCATGAGAGTGGAGAGAAAAGTGCATGAGAGTGGAGAGAAAGTGCATGAAAGTGGAGAGAAAAGTGCATGAGAGTGGAGAGAAACCGAATGAGAGTGGAGAGAAAGCGCATGAGATTGGAGAGAAAGTGCATGAGAGTGGAGAGAAAGCGCATGAGAGTGGAGAGAAAGCGCATGAGAGTGGAGAGAAAGTGCATGAGAGTGGAGAGAAAGTGCATGAGAGTGGAGAGAAAACGCATGAGAGTGGAGAGAAAAAGTGCATGAAAGTGGAGAGAAAGTGCATGAGAGTGGAGAGACAGTGCATGAGAGTGGAGAGAAAGTGCATGAGAGTGGAGAGAAAGTGCATGAGAGTGGAGAGAAGAAAGTGCATAAGAGTGGAGAGAAAGTGCATGAGAGTGGAGAGAAAGCGCATGAGAGTGGAGAGAAGAAAGTGCATGAGAGTGGAGAGAAAGTGCATGAGAGTGGAGAGAAGAAAGTGCTTGAGAGTTGAGAGAAAGTGCATGAGAATGGAGAGAAGATAGTGCATGAGAGTGTAGAGAAAGCGCATGGGAGTGGAGAGAAAGCGCATGAGAGTGGAGAGAAAGCGCATGAGAGTGGAGAGAAAGTGCATGAGAGAGGAGAGAAAGTTCATGTGAGTGGAGAGAAAGCACATGAGAGTGGAGAGAAAGTGCATGAGAGTGGAGAGAAGAAAGTGCATGAGAGTGCAGAGAATGTGTATGAGAATGGAGAGAAGAAAGTGCATGAGAGTGGAGAGAAAGCGCATGAGAGTGGAGAGAAAGCGCATCAGAGTGGAGAGAAAGTGCATGAGAGTGGAGAGAAAGCGCATGAGAGTGGAGAGAAAGTGCATGAGAGTGGAGAGAAAGAGCATGAGAGTGGAGAGAAAGCGCATGAGAGTGGAGAGAAAGCGCATGAGAGTGGAGAGAAAGCGCATGAGAGTGGAGAGAAAGCGCATGAGAGTGGAGAGAAAGTGCATGAGAGTGGAGAGAAAGTGCATGAGAGTGGAGAGAAAGCGCATGAGAGTGGAGAGAAAGCGCATGAGAGTGGAGAAAAGGGCATGAGGGTGGAGAGAAAGCACATGAGAGTGGGGAGAAAGTACATGAGAGTGGAGAGAAAGCACATGAGAGTGGAGAGAAAGCGCATGAGAGTGGAGAGAAAGAGCATGAGAGTGGAGAGAAAGTGCATGAGAATGGAGAGAAAGCGCATGAGAGTGGAGAGAATGCGCATGAGATTGGAGAGAAGAAAGTGCATGAGAGTGGAGAGAAAGTGCATGAGAGTGGAGAGAAAGCGCATGAGAGTGGAGAGAAAGCACATGAGGGTGGAGAGAAAGTGCATGAGAGTGGAGAGAAAGTGCATGAGAGTGGAGAGAAAGTACATGAGAGTGGAGAGAAAAAAGTGCATGAGAGTGGAGAGAAAGTGCATGAGAGAGGAGAGAAAGCGCATGAGAGTGGAGAGAAAGTGCATGAGAGTGGAGAGAAAGTGCATGAGAGTGGAGAGAAAGTGCATGAGAGTGGAGAGAAAGCGCATGAGAGTGGAGAGAAAGTGCATGAGAGTGGAGAGAAAGTGCATGAGAGCGCAGAGAAAGTGCATGAGAGTGGAGAGAAAGTGCATGAGAGTGGAGAGAAAGTGCATGAGAGTGGAGAGAAAGCGCATGAGAGTGGAGAGAAGAAAGTGCATGAGAGTGGAGAGAACGTGCATAAGAGTGGAGAGAAAGCGCATGAGATTGGAGAGAAAGCGCATGAGGGTGGAGAGAAGAAAGTTCATAAGAGTGGAGAGAAAGTGCATGAGAGTGGAGAGAAAGTGCATGAGAGTGGAGAGAAAGCGCATGAGACTGGAGAGAAAGCACATGATGGTGGAGAGAAAAAACTGCATGAGAGTGGAGAGAAAGTGCATGAGAGTGGAGAGAAAGTGCATGAGAGTGGAGAGAAAGTGAATGAGAGTGGAGAGAAAGTGCATGAGAGTGGAGCGAAAGTGCATGTGAGTGGAGAGAAGGAAGTGCATGAGAGTGGAGAGAAAGCGCATGAGAGTGGAGAGAAAGTGCATGAGAGTGGAGGGAAAGCGCATGAGGGTGGAGAGAAGAAAGTGCATGAGAGTGGAGAGAAAGCGTATGAGAGTGGAGAGAAAGTGCATGAGAGTGGAGAGAAAGCGCATGAGAGTGGAGAGAAAGCCCATGAGAGTGGAGAGAAAGCGCATGAGAGTGGAGAGAAGAAAGTGCATCAGAGTGGAGAGAAAGTGCATAAGAGTGGAGAGAAAGCGCATGAGAGTGGAGAGAAAGCGCATGAGGGTGGAGAGAAGAAAGTGCATGAGAGTGGAGAGAAAGCGCATGAGGGTGGAGAGAAGAAAGTGCATGAGAGTGGAGAGAAAGTGCATGAGAGTGGAGAGAAAAGTTCATGAGAGTGGAGAGAAAGTGCATGAGAGTGGAGAGAAAGTGCATGAGATTGGAGAGAAAGTGCATGAGAGTGGAGAGAAAGCGCATGAGAGTGGAGAGAAAGTGCATGAGAGTGGAGAGAAAGTGCATAAGAGTGGAGAGAAAGCGCATGAGAGTGGAGAGAAAGCGCATGAGGGTGGAGAGAAGAAACTGCATGGGAGTGGAGAGAAAGTGCATGAGAGTGGAGAGAAAGTGCATGAGAGTGGAGAGAAAGCCCATGAGAGTGGAGAGAAAGCGCATGAGAGTGGAGAGAAGAAAGTGCATGAGAGTGGAGAGAAAGTGCATGAGAGTGGGGAGAAAGTGCATGAGAGTGTAGAGAAAGTATGAGAGTGGAGAGAAAGTGCATGAGAGTGGAGAGAAGAAAGTGCATGAGAGTGGAGAGAAAGTGCATGAGAGTGGAGAGAAAAAGTGCATGAGAGTGGAGAGAACGCATGAGAGTGGAGAGAAAGTGCATGAGAGTGGAGAGAAGAAAGTGCATGAGAGTGGAGAGGAAGTGCATGAGAGTGGAGAGAAAGCATGAGAGTGGAGAGAAAGTGCATGAGAGTGGAGAGAAAGTGCATGAGAGTGGAGAGAAAGTGCATGAGAGTGGAGAGAAAGCGCATGAGAGTGGAGAGAAGAAAGTGCATGAGAGTGGAGAGAAAGCGCATGAGAGTGGAGAGAAAGTGCATGAGAGTGGAGAGAAAGTGCATGAGAGTGGAGAGAAAGCGCATGAGAGTGGAGAGAAGAAAGTGCATGAGAGTGGAGAGAAAGTGCATGAGAGTGGAGGAAGAAAGTGCATGAGAGTGGAGAGAAAGTGCATGAGAGTGGAGAGAAAGCGCATGAGAGTGGAGAGAAAGCGCATGAGAGTGGAGAGAAAGTGCATGAGAGTGGAGAGAAAGCGCATGAGAGTGGAGAGAAAGCGCATGAGAGTGGAGAGAAAGCGCATGAGAGTGGAGAGAAGAAAGTGCATGAGAGTGGAGAGAAAGCGCATGAGAGTGGAGAGAAAGTGCATGAGAGCGGAGGAGAAAGCGCATGAGGGTGGAGAGAAGAAAGTGCATGAGAGTGGAGAGAAAGTGCATGAGAGTGGAGAGAAAAGTGCATGAGCGTGGAGAGAAAGTGCATGAGAGTGGAGAGAAGAGTCCATGAGAGTGGAGAGAAAGCGCATGAGAGTGGAGACAAGAAAGTGCATGAGAGTGGAGAGAAAGTGCATAAGAGTGGAGAGAAAGTACATGAGAGTGGAGAGAAAGTGCATGAGGGTGGAGAGAAGAAAGTGCATGAGAGTGGAGAGAAAGCGCATGACAGTGGAGAGAAAGTGCATTAGAGTGGAGAGAAAAAGTGCATGAGAGTGGAGAGAAAGTGCATGAAAGTGGAGAGAAGAAAGTGCATGAGAGTGGAGAGAAACCGCATGAGAGTGGAGAGAAAGCGCAGGAGATTGGAGAGAAAGTGCATGAGAGTGGAGAGAAAGCGCATGAGAGTGGAGAGAAAGCGCATGAGAGTGGAGAGAAAGTGCATGTGAGTGGAGAGAAAAGTGCATGAGAGTGGAGAGAAAACGCATGAGAGTGGAGAGAAAGTGCATGAGAGTGGAGAGAAAGTGCACGAGAGTGGAGAGAAAGTGCACGAGAGTGGAGAGAAAGCGCATGAGAGTGGAGAGAAAGTGCATGAGAGTGGAGAGAAGAAAGTGCATGAGAGTGGAGAGAAAGTGCATGAGAGTGGAGAGAAAGCGCCTGAGAGTGGAGAGAAGAAAGTGCATGAGAGTGGAGAGAAAGTGCATGAGAGTGGAGAGAAGAAAGTGCTTGAGAGTTGAGAGAAAGTGCATGAGAATGGAGAGAATAGTGCATGAGAGTGTAGAGAAAGCGCATGGGAGTGGAGAGAAAGCGCATGAGAGTGGAGAGAAAGCGCATGAGAGTGGAGAGAAAGTGCATGAGAGTGGAGAGAAAGTTCATGTGAGTGGAGAGAAAGTGCATGAGAGTGGAGAGAAAGTGCATGAGAGTGGAGAGAAGAAAGTGCATGAGAGTGCAGAGAAAGTGTATGAGAATGGAGAGAAGAAAGTGCATGAGAGTGGAGAGAAAGCGCATGAGAGTGGAGAGAAAGCGCATGAGAGTGGAGAGAAAGTGCATGAGAGTGGAGAGAAAGCGCATGAGAGTGGAGAGAAAGTGCATGAGAGTGGAGAGAAAGTGCATGAGAGTGGAGAGAAAGCGCATGAGAGTGGAGAGAAAGCGCATGAGAGTGGAGAGAAAGCGCATGAGAGTGGAGAGAAAGCGCATGAGAGTGGAGAGAAAGTGCATGAGAGTGGAGAGAAAGTGCATGAGAGTGGAGAGAAAGCGCATGAGAGTGGAGAGAAAGCGCATGAGAGTGGAGAAAAGGGCATGAGGGTGGAGAGAAAGCACATGAGAGTGGGGAGAAAGTACATGAGAGTGGAGAGAAAGCACATGAGAGTGGAGAGAAAGCGCATGAGAGTGGAGAGAAAGAGCATGAGAGTGGAGAGAAAGTGCATGAGAATGGAGAGAAAGCGCATGAGAGTGGAGAGAAAGCGCATGAGATTGGAGAGAAGAAAGTGCATGAGAGTGGAGAGAAAGTGCATGAGAGTGGAGAGAAAGCGCATGAGAGTGGAGAGAAAGCACATGAGGGTGGAGAGAAAGTGCATGAGAGTGGAGAGAAAGTGCATGAGAGTGGAGAGAAAGTACATGAGAGTGGAGAGAAAAAAGTGCATGAGAGTGGAGAGAAAGTGCATGAGAGAGGAGAGAAAGCGCATGAGAGTGGAGAGAAAGTGCATGAGAGTGGAGAGAAAGTGCATGAGAGTGGAGAGAAAGCGCATGAGAGTGGAGAGAAAGTGCATGAGAGTGGAGAGAAAGTGCATGAGAGCGCAGAGAAAGTGCATGAGAGTGGAGAGAAAGCGCATGAGAGTGGAGAGAAAGCACATGAGGGTGGAGAGAAAGTGCATGAGAGTGGAGAGAAAGTGCATGAGAGTGGAGAGGAAGTGCATGACAGTGGAGAGAAGAAAGTTCATGAGAGTGGAGAGAAATTGCATGAGAGTGGAGAGAAGAAAGTGCATGAGAGTGGAGAGAAAGTGCATGAGAGTGGAGAGAAAGTGCATGAGAATGAACAGAAAGTGCATGAGAGTGGAGAGAAAGTGCATGAGAGTGGAGAGGAAGTGCATGAGAGTGGAGATAAAGTGCATGAGAGTGGAGAGAAAGTGCATGAGAGTGGAGAGAAAGTGCATGACAGTGGAGAGAAAGTGCATGAAAGTGGAGAGAAAGAGCATGAGAGTGGAGAGATAGTGCATGAGAGTGGAGAGAAAGTGCATGAGAGTGGAGAGAAAGTGCATGAGAGTTCAGAGAAGAAAGTGCATAAGAGTGGAGAGAAAGTGCATGAGAGTGGAGAGAAAGCGCATGAGGGTGGAGAGAAGAAAGTGCATGAGAGTGGAGAGAAAGCACATGAGAGTGGAGAGAAAGTGCATGAGAGTGGAGAGAAAGTGCATGAGAGTGGAGAAAAAGTGCATGAGAGTGGAGAGAAAGCGCATGAGAGTGGAGAGAAGAAAGTGCATGAGAGTGGAGAGAACGTGCATAAGAGTGGAGAGAAAGCGCATGAGATTGGAGAGAAAGCGCATGAGGGTGGAGAGAAGAAAGTTCATAAGAGTGGAGAGAAAGTGCATGAGAGTGGAGAGAAAGTGCATGAGAGTGGAGAGAAATCGCATGAGACTGGAGAGAAAGCACATGATGGTGGAGAGAAGAAACTGCATGAGAGTGGAGAGAAAGTGCATGAGAGTGGAGAGAAAGTGCATGAGAGTGGAGAGAAAGTGAATGAGAGTGGAGAGAAAGTGCATGAGAGTGGAGCGAAAGTGCATGTGAGTGGAGAGAAGGAAGTGCATGAGAGTGGAGAGAAAGCGCATGAGAGTGGAGAGAAAGTGCATGAGAGTGGAGGGAAAGCGCATGAGGGTGGAGAGAAGAAAGTGCATGAGAGTGGAGAGAAAGCGTATGAGAGTGGAGAGAAAGTGCATGAGAGTGGAGAGAAAGCGCATGAGAGTGGAGAGAAAGCCCATGAGAGTGGAGAGAAAGCGCATGAGAGTGGAGAGAAGAAAGTGCATCAGAGTGGAGAGAAAGTGCATAAGAGTGGAGAGAAAGCGCATGAGAGTGGAGAGAAAGCGCATGAGGGTGGAGAGAAGAAAGTGCATGAGAGTGGAGAGAAAGCGCATGAGGGTGGAGAGAAGAAAGTGCATGAGAGTGGAGAGAAAGTGCATGAGAGTGGAGAGAAAGTTCATGAGAGTGGAGAGAAAGTGCATGAGAGTGGAGAGAAAGTGCATGAGATTGGAGAGAAAGTGCATGAGAGTGGAGAGAAAGCGCATGAGAGTGGAGAGAAAGTGCATGAGAGTGGAGAGAAAGTGCATAAGAGTGGAGAGAAAGCGCATGAGAGTGGAGAGAAAGCGCATGAGGGTGGAGAGAAGAAACTGCATGGGAGTGGAGAGAAAGTGCATGAGAGTGGAGAGAAAGTGCATGAGAGTGGAGAGAAAGCCCATGAGAGTGGAGAGAAAGCGCATGAGAGTGGAGAGAAGAAAGTGCATGAGAGTGGAGAGGAAGTGCATAAGAGTGGAGAGAAAGCACATGAGAGTGGAGAGAAAGCGCATGAGGGTGGAGAGAAGAAAGTGCATGAGAGTGGAGAGAAAGTGCATGAGAGTGGAGAGAAAGTGCATGAGAGTGGAGAGAAAGTGCATGAGAGTGGAGAGAAAGTGCATGAGAGTGGAGAGAAGAAAGTGCATGAGAGTGGAGAGAAAATGCATGAGAGTGGAGAGAAAGCGCATGAGAGTGGAGAGAAAGTGCATGAGAGTGGAGAGAAAGTTCATGAGAGTGGAGAGAAGAAAGTGCATGAGAGTGGAGAGAAAGCGCATGAGAGTGGAGAGAAAGTGCATGTGAGTGGAGAGAAGAAAGTGCATGAGAGTGGAGAGAAAGCGCATGAGAGTGGAGAGAAAGTGCATGAGAGTGGAGAGAAAGCGCATGAGGCTGGAGAGAAGAAAGTGCATGAGAGTGGAGAGAAAGCACATGAGAGTGGAGAGAAAGTGCATGAGAGTGGAGAGAAAGTGCATGAGAGTGGAGAGAAACTGCATGAGATTGGAGAGAAGAAAGTACATAAGAGTAGAGAAAAAGTGCATGAGAGTGGAGAGAAAGCGCATGAGGGTGGAGAGAAGAAAGTGCATGAGAGTGGATATAAAGCACATGAGAGTGGAGAGAAAGTGCATGAGAGTGGAGAGAAAGTGCATGAGAGTGGAGAGAAAAAAGTGCATAAGAGTGGAGAGAAAGTGCATGAGAGTGGAGAGAAAGTGCATGAGAGTGGAGAGAAAGTGCATGAGAGTGGAGAGAAAGCGCATGAGGGTGGAGAGAAGAAAGTGCATGAGAGTGGAGAGAAAGCACATGAGAGTGGAGAGAAAGTGCATGAGAGTGCAGAGAAAGTGCATGAGAGTGGAGAGAAAGCGCATGAGAGTGGAGAGAAGAAAGTGCATGAGAGTGGAGAGAAAGTGCATGAGAGTGGAGAGAAAGAGCATGAGGGTGGAGAGAAGAAAGTGCATGAGAGTGGAGAGAAAGCACATGAGAGTGGAGAGAAAGTGCATGAGAGTGGAGAGAAAGTGCATGAGAGTGGAGAGAAAGCGCATGAGAGTGGAGAGAAGAAAGTGCATGAGAGTGGAGAGAAAGTTCATAAGAGTGGAGAGAAAGCGCATGAGAGTAGAGAGAAAGCGCAAGAGGGTGGATAGAAGAAAGTGCATAAGAGTGGAGAGAAAGTTCATGAGAGTGGAGAGAAAGTGCAAGAGATTGGAGAAAAAGTGCATGAGATTGGAGACAAAGCGCATGAGAGTGGAGAGAAAGTGCATGAGAGTGGATAGAAAGCGCATGAGAGTGGATAGAAAGTGCATGAGAGTGGAGAGAAAGTGCATAAGAGTGGAGAGAAAGCGCATGAGAGTGGAGAGAAAGCGCATGAGAGTGGAGAGAAAGCGCATGACGGTGGAGAGAAGAAACTGCATGAGAGTGGAGAGAAAGTGCATGAGAGTGGAGAGAAAGTGCATGAGAGTGGAGAGAAAGTGCATGAGAGTGGATAGAAAGCGCATGAGAGTGGATAGAAAGTGCATGAGAGTGGAGAGAAAGTGCATAAGAGTGGAGAGAAAGCGCATGAGAGTGGAGAGAAAGCGCATGAGAGTGGAGAGAAAGCGCATCAGAGTGGAGAGAAGAAAGTGCATAAGAGTGGAGAGAAAGTGCATGAGAGTGGAGAGAAAGTGCATGAGAGTGGAGAGAAAGTGCATGAGAGTGGAGAGAAAGCGCATGAGAGTGGAGAGAAGAAAGTGCATGAGAGTGGAGAGAAAGTGCATAAGAGTGGAGAGAAAGCGCATGAGAGTGGAGAGAAGAAAGTGCATAAGAGTGGAGAGAAAGTGCATGAGAGTGGAGAGAAAGTGCATGAGAGTGGAGAGAAAGCTCATGAGAGTGGAGAGAAAGTGCATGAGAGTGGAGAGAAAGTGAATGAGAGTGGAGAGAAAGTGAATGAGAGTGGAGAGAAAGTGCATGAGAGTGGAGAGACAGTGGATGGGTGTGGCGAGAAAGTGCATGAGAGTGGAGAGAAAGCGCATGAGAGTGGAGAGAAAGCGCATGAGGGTGGAGAGAAGAAAGTGCATGAGAGTGGAGAGAAAGTGCATGTGAGTGGAGAGAAGAAAGTGCATGAGAGTGGAGAGAAGAAAGTGCATGAGAGTGGAGAGAAAGTGCATGAGAGTGGAGAGAAGAAAGTGCATGAGAGTGGAGAGAAAGTGCATGAGAGTGGAGAGAAAGCGCATGAGAGTGGAGAGAAAGTGCATGAGAGTGGAGAGAAGAAAGTGCATGAGAGTGGAGAGAAAGTGCATGAGAGTGGAGAGAAGAAAGTGCATGAGAGTGGAGAGAAAGTGCATGAGAATGGAGAGAAAGTGCATGAGAGTGGAGAGAAAGTGCATGAGAGTGGAGAGAAGAAAGTGCATGAGAGTGGAGAGGAAGTGCATGAGAGTGGAGCGAAGAAAGTGCATGAGAGTGGAGAGAAAGTGCATGAGAGTGGAGAGAAAACGCCTGAGAGTGGAGAGAAAGTGCATGAGAGTGGAGAGAAAGCGCATGAGAGTGGAGAGAAAGCGCATGAGAGTGGAGAGGAAGCGCATGGGAGTGGAGAGAAAGTGCATGAGAGTGGAGAGAAAGTGCATGAGAGTGGAGAGAAAGCGCATGAGAGTGGAGAGAAGAAAGTGCATGCGAGTGGAGAGAAAGTGCATGAGAGTGTAGAGAAAGTGGATGAGAGTGGACAGAAGAAAGTGCATGAGAGTGGAGAGAAAGCGCATGAGAGTGGAGAGAAAGCGCGTGAGAGTGGAGAGAAAGCGCATGAGAATGGAGAGAAAGCGCATGAGAGTGGAGAGAAAGCACATGAGAGTGGAGAGAAAGCGCATGAGAGTGGAGAGAAAGCGCATGAGAGTGGAGAGAAAGTTCATGAGGGTGGAGAGAAAGTGCATGAGAGTGGAGAGAAAGCGCATGAGAGTGGAGAGAAGAAAGTGCATGAGATTGGAGAGAAAGTGCATGAGAGAGGAGAGAAGAAAGTGCATGAGAGTGGAGACGAAGTGCATGAGAGTGGAGAGAAAGCGCACGAGAGTTGAGAGAAAGCCCATGAGTGTGGAGAGAAAGTGCATCAGAGTGGAGGGAAAGCGCATGAGAGTGGAGAGAAAGTGCATGAGAGTGGAGAGAAGAAAGTGCATGAGAGTGGAGAGAAAGTGCATGAGAGTGGAGAGAAGAAAGTGCATGAGAGTGGAGAGAAAGTGCATGAGAGTGGAGAGAAGAAAGTGCATGAGAGTGGAGAGGAAGTGCATGAGAGTGGAGAGAAAAAAGTGCATGAGAGTGGAGAGAAAGTGCATGAGAGTGGAGAGAAAGCGCATGAGAGTGGAGAGAAAGTCATGAGAGTGGAGAGAAAGTGCATGAGAGTGGAGAGAAAACGCATGAGAGTGGAGAGTAAAAAGTGCATGAGAGTGGAGAGAAAGTGCACGAGAGTGGAGAGACAGCGCACGAGAGTGGAGAGAAAGCGCATGAGAGTGGAGAGAAAGTGCATGAGAGTGGAGAGAAGAAAGTGCATGAGAGTGGAGAGAAAGTGCATGAGAGTGGAGAGAAAGCGCCTGAGAGTGGAGAGAAGAAAGTGCATGAGAGTGGAGAGAAAGTGCATGAGAGTGGAGAGAAGAAAGTGCTTGAGAGTTGAGAGAAAGTGCATGAGAATGGAGAGAAGATAGTGCATGAGAGTGTAGAGAAAGCGCATGGGAGTGGAGAGAAAGCGCATGAGAGTGGAGAGAAAGCGCATGAGAGTGGAGAGAAAGTGCATGAGAGAGGAGAGAAAGTTCATGTGAGTGGAGAGAAAGCACATGAGAGTGGAGAGAAAGTGCATGAGAGTGGAGAGAAGAAAGTGCATGAGAGTGCAGAGAATGTGTATGAGAATGGAGAGAAGAAAGTGCATGAGAGTGGAGAGAAAGCGCATGAGAGTGGAGAGAAAGCGCATCAGAGTGGAGAGAAAGTGCATGAGAGTGGAGAGAAAGCGCATGAGAGTGGAGAGAAAGTGCATGAGAGTGGAGAGAAAGTGCATGAGAGTGGAGAGAAAGCGCATGAGAGTGGAGAGAAAGCGCATGAGAGTGGAGAGAAAGCGCATGAGAGTGGAGAGAAAGTGCATGAGAGTGGAGAGAAAGTGCATGAGAGTGGAGAGAAAGTGCATGAGAGTGGAGAGAAAGCGCATGAGAGTGGAGAGAAAGCGCATGAGAGTGGAGAAAAGGGCATGAGGGTGGAGAGAAAGCACATGAGAGTGGGGAGAAAGTACATGAGAGTGGAGAGAAAGCACATGAGAGTGGGGAGAAAGTACATGAGAGTGGAGAGAAAGCTCATGAGATTGGAGAGAAAGCGCATGAGAGTGGAGTGAAGAAAGTGCATGAGAGTGGATAGAAAGTGCATAAGAGTGGAGAGAAAGCGCATGAGAGTGGAGAGAAAGCGCATGAGAGTGGAGAGAAAGCGCATGAGAGTGGAGAAAAGGGCATGAGAGTGGAGAGAAAGCACATGAGAGTGGGGAGAAAGTACATGAGAGTGGAGAGAAAGCACATGAGAGTGGGGAGAAAGTACATGAGAGTGGAGAGAAAGCTCATGAGAGTGGAGAGAAAGCGCATGAGAGTGGAGTGAAGAAAGTGCATGAGAGTGGATAGAAAGTGCATAAGAGTGGAGAGAAAGCGCATGAGAGTGGAGAGAAAGCGCATGAGGGTGGAGAGAAGAAAGTGCATGAGAGTGGACAGAAAGCGCATGACAGTGGAGACAAAGTGCATGAGAGTGGAGAGAAAGTGCATGAGAGTGGAGAGAAAGTGCATGAGAGTGGAGAGAAAGCTCAAGAGAGTGGAAAGAAAGTGCATGAGAGTGGAGAGAAAGTGCATGAGAGTGGAGAGAAAGCGCATGAGAGAGGAGAGAAAGTGCATGAGAGTGGAGAGAAAGCGCATGAGAGTGGAGAGAAGAAAGTGCATGAGAGTGGAGAGAAAGCACATGAGAGTGGAGAGAAAGTGCATGAGAGTGGAGAGAAAGCGCATGACAGTGGAGAGAAAGTGCATGAGAGTGGAAAGAAAGTGCATGAGAGAGGAAAGAAAGTGCATGGGTGTGGAGAGAATGTGCATGAGAGTGGAGAGAAAGCCCATAAGAATGGAGAGAAAGCGCATGAGGGTGGAGAGAAGAAAGTGCATGAGAGTGGAGAGAAAGCGCATGAGAGTGGAGAGAAAGTGCATGAGAATGGAGAGAAGTAAGTGCATGAGAGTGGAGAGAAAATGCATGAGAGTGGAGAGAAGAAAGTGCATGAGAGTGGAGAGAAAGGGCATGAGAGTGGAAAGTGCATGAGAATGGAGAGAAAACGCATGAGAGTGGAGAGAAAGTGCATGAGAGTGGAGAGAGCGCATGAGAGTGGAAAGAAAGTGCATGAGAGTGGAGACAAGAAAGTGCATGGGAGTGGAGAGAAGAAAGTGCATGAGGCTGGAGAGAAAGTGCATGAGAGTGGAGAAAAGAAAGTGCATGAGAGTGGAGAGAAAGTGCATGAGAGTGGAGAGAAAGTGCATGAGAGTGGAGAGAAAGCGCATGAGAGTGGAGAGAAAGTGCATTAGCGTGTAGAGAAAGTGCATGAGAGTGGAGAGAAAGTGCATCAGAGTGGAGAGAAAGCGCATGAGAGTGGAGAGAAAGCGCATGAGAGTGGAGAGAAAGTGCATGAGCGTGTAGAGAAAGTGCATGAGAGTGGAGAGAAAGTGCATCAGAGTGGAGAGAAAGCGCATGAGAGTGGAGAGAAAGCGCATGAGAGTGGAGAGAAAGTGCATGAGAGTGGAGAGAAAGCGCATGAGAGTGGAGAGAAAGTGCATGAGAGTGGAGAGAAGAAAGTGCATGAGAGTGGAGAGAAAGTGCATGAGAGTGGAGAGAAAGCGCCTGAGAGTGGAGAGAAGAAAGTGCTTGAGAGTTGAGAGAAAGTGCATGAGAATGGAGAGAAGAAAGTGCATGAGAGTGTAGAGAAAGCGCATGGGAGTGGAGAGAAAGCGCATGAGAGTGGAGAGAAAGCGCATGAGAGTGGAGAGAAAGTGCATGAGAGAGGAGAGAAAGTTCATGTGAGTGGAGAGAAAGCACATGAGAGTGGAGAGAAAGTGCATGAGAGTGGAGAGAAGAAAGTGCATGAGAGTGCAGAGAATGTGTATGAGAATGGAGAGAAGAAAGTGCATGAGAGTGGAGAGAAAGCGCATGAGAGTGGAGAGAAAGCGCATCAGAGTGGAGAGAAAGTGCATGAGAGAGGAGAGAAAGTGCATGAGAGTGGAGAGAAAGCGCATGAGAGAGGAGAGAATGTGCATGAGAGTGGAGAGAAAGCGCATGAGAGTGGAGAGAAGAAAGTGCATGAGAGTGGAGAGAAAGTGCATGAGAGTGGAGAGAAAGTGCATGAGAGTGGAGAGAAAGTGCATGAGAGTGGAGAGAAAGCGCATGAGAGTGGAGAGAAGAAAGTGCATGAGAGTGGAGAGAAAGTGCATGAGAGTGGAGAGAAAGTGAATGAGAGTGGAGAGAAAGTGCATGAGAGTGGAGAGAAAGTGCATGAGAGTGGAGAGAAAGTGCATGAGAGTGGAGAGAAAGCGCATGAGAGTGGAGAGAAGAAAGTGCATGAGAGTGGAGAGAAAGTGCATAAGAGTGGAGAGAAAGCGCATGAGAGTGGAGAGAAGAAAGTGCATAAGAGTGGAGAGAAAGTGCATGAGAGTGGAGAGAAAGTGAATGAGAGTGGAGAGAAAGTGCATGAGAGTGGAGAGAAAGTGCATGAGAGTGGAGAGAAAGCTCATGAGAGTGGAGAGAAAGTGCAAGAGAGTGGAGAGAAAGTGCATGAGAGTGGAGAGAAAGTGAATGAGAGTGGAGAGAAAGTGCATGAGAGTGGAGAGACAGTGGATGGGTGTGGCGAGAAAGTGCATGAGAGTGGAGAGAAAGCGCATGAGAGTGGAGAGAAAGCGCATGAGGGTGGAGAGAAGAAAGTGCATGAGAGTGGAGAGAAAGTGCATGTGAGTGGAGAGAAGAAAGTGCATGAGAGTGGAGAGAAGAAAGTGCATGAGAGTGGAGAGAAAGTGCATGAGAGTGGAGAGAAGAAAGTGCATGAGAGTGGAGAGAAAGTGCATGAGAGTGGAGAGAAAGCGCATGAGAGTGGAGAGAAAGTGCATGAGAGTGGAGAGAAGAAAGTGCATGAGAGTGGAGAGAAAGTGCATGAGAGTGGAGAGAAGAAAGTGCATGAGAGTGGAGAGAAAGTGCATGAGAATGGAGAGAAAGTGCATGAGAGTGGAGAGAAAGTGCATGAGAGTGGAGAGAAGAAAGTGCATGAGAGTGGAGAGGAAGTGCATGAGAGTGGAGCAAGAAAGTGCATGAGAGTGGAGAGAAAGTGCATGAGAGTGGAGAGAAAACGCCTGAGAGTGGAGAGAAAGTGCATGAGAGTGGAGAGAAAGCGCATGAGAGTGGAGAGAAAGCGCATGAGAGTGGAGAGGAAGCGCATGGGAGTGGAGAGAAAGTGCATGAGAGTGGAGAGAAAGTGCATGAGAGTGGAGAGAAAGCGCATGAGAGTGGAGAGAAGAAAGTGCATGCGAGTGGAGAGAAAGTGCATGAGAGTGTAGAGAAAGTGGATGAGAGTGGACAGAAGAAAGTGCATGAGAGTGGAGAGAAAGCGCATGAGAGTGGAGAGAAAGCGCGTGAGAGTGGAGAGAAAGCGCATGAGAATGGAGAGAAAGCGCATGAGAGTGGAGAGAAAGCACATGAGAGTGGAGAGAAAGCGCATGAGAGTGGAGAGAAAGCGCATGAGAGTGGAGAGAAAGTTCATGAGGGTGGAGAGAAAGTGCATGAGAGTGGAGAGAAAGCGCATGAGAGTGGAGAGAAGAAAGTGCATGAGATTGGAGAGAAAGTGCATGAGAGAGGAGAGAAGAAAGTGCATGAGAGTGGAGACGAAGTGCATGAGAGTGGAGAGAAAGCGCACGAGAGTTGAGAGAAAGCCCATGAGTGTGGAGAGAAAGTGCATCAGAGTGGAGGGAAAGCGCATGAGAGTGGAGAGAAAGCGCATGAGAGTGGAGGGAAAGTGCATGAGAGTGGAGGGAAAGCGCACGAGAGTGGAGAGAAAGCGCATGAGAGTGGAGAGAAAGCGCATGAGAGTGGAGGGAAAGTGCATGAGAGTGGAGAGAATGCGCACGAGAGTGGACAGAAAGCGCATGAGAGTGGAGAGAAAGTGCATGAGAGTGGAGAGAAGAAAGTGCATGAGAGTGGAGAGAAAGTGCATGAGAGTGGAGAGAAGAAAGTGCATGAGAGTGGAGAGAAGAAAGTGCATGAGAGTGGAGAGAAGAAAGTGCATGAGAGTGGAGAGAAAGTGCATGAGAGTGGAGAGAAGAAAGTGCATGAGAGTGGAGAGAAAGTGCATGAGAGTGGAGAGAAGAAAGTGCATGAGAGTGGAGAAGAAAATGCATGAGAGTGGAGAGAAGAAAGTGCATGAGAGTGGAGAGAAGAAAGTGCATGAGAGTGGAGAGAAAGTGCATGAGAGTGGAGAGAAGAAAGTGCATGAGAGTGGAGAGAAAGTGCATGAGAGTGGAGAGAAGAAAGTGCATGAGAGTGGAGAGAAAGTGCATGAGAGTGGAGAGAAGAAAGTGCATGAGAGTGGAGAAGAAGTGCATGAGAGTGGAGAGAAAAAAGTGCATGAGAGTGGAGAGAAAGCGCATGAGAGTGGAGAGAAAGCGCATGAGAGTGGAGAGAAAGTGCATGAGAGTGGAGAGAAAGTGCATGAGAGTGGAGAGAAAACGCATGAGAGTGGAGAGTAAAAAGTGCATGAGAGTGGAGAGAAAGTGCACGAGAGTGGAGAGACAGCGCACGAGAGTGGAGAGAAAGCGCATGAGAGTGGAGAGAAAGTGCATGAGAGTGGAGAGAAGAAAGTGCATGAGAGTGGAGAGAAAGTGCATGAGAGTGGAGAGAAAGCGCCTGAGAGTGGAGAGAAGAAAGTGCATGAGAGTGGAGAGAAAGTGCATGAGAGTGGAGAGAAGAAAGTGCTTGAGAGTTGAGAGAAAGTGCATGAGAATGGAGAGAAGATAGTGCATGAGAGTGTAGAGAAAGCGCATGGGAGTGGAGAGAAAGCGCATGAGAGTGGAGAGAAAGCGCATGAGAGTGGAGAGAAAGTGCATGAGAGAGGAGAGAAAGTTCATGTGAGTGGAGAGAAAGCACATGAGAGTGGAGAGAAAGTGCATGAGAGTGGAGAGAAGAAAGTGCATGAGAGTGCAGAGAATGTGTATGAGAATGGAGAGAAGAAAGTGCATGAGAGTGGAGAGAAAGCGCATGAGAGTGGAGAGAAAGCGCATCAGAGTGGAGAGAAAGTGCATGAGAGTGGAGAGAAAGCGCATGAGAGTGGAGAGAAAGTGCATGAGAGTGGAGAGAAAGTGCATGAGAGTGGAGAGAAAGCGCATGAGAGTGGAGAGAAAGCGCATGAGAGTGGAGAGAAAGCGCATGAGAGTGGAGAGAAAGCGCATGAGAGTGGAGAGAAAGTGCATGAGAGTGGAGAGAAAGTGCATGAGAGTGGAGAGAAAGCGCATGAGAGTGGAGAGAAAGCGCATGAGAGTGGAGAAAAGGGCATGAGGGTGGAGAGAAAGCACATGAGAGTGGGGAGAAAGTACATGAGAGTGGAGAGAAAGCACATGAGAGTGGGGAGAAAGTACATGAGAGTGGAGAGAAAGCTCATGAGATTGGAGAGAAAGCGCATGAGAGTGGAGTGAAGAAAGTGCATGAGAGTGGATAGAAAGTGCATAAGAGTGGAGAGAAAGCGCATGAGAGTGGAGAGAAAGCGCATGAGAGTGGAGAGAAAGCGCATGAGAGTGGAGAAAAGGGCATGAGAGTGGAGAGAAAGCACATGAGAGTGGGGAGAAAGTACATGAGAGTGGAGAGAAAGCACATGAGAGTGGGGAGAAAGTACATGAGAGTGGAGAGAAAGCTCATGAGAGTGGAGAGAAAGCGCATGAGAGTGGAGTGAAGAAAGTGCATGAGAGTGGATAGAAAGTGCATAAGAGTGGAGAGAAAGCGCATGAGAGTGGAGAGAAAGCGCATGAGGGTGGAGAGAAGAAAGTGCATGAGAGTGGACAGAAAGCGCATGACAGTGGAGACAAAGTGCATGAGAGTGGAGAGAAAGTGCATGAGAGTGGAGAGAAAGTGCATGAGAGTGGAGAGAAAGCTCAAGAGAGTGGAAAGAAAGTGCATGAGAGTGGAGAGAAAGTGCATGAGAGTGGAGAGAAAGCGCATGAGAGAGGAGAGAAAGTGCATGAGAGTGGAGAGAAAGCGCATGAGAGTGGAGAGAAGAAAGTGCATGAGAGTGGAGAGAAAGCACATGAGAGTGGAGAGAAAGTGCATGAGAGTGGAGAGAAAGCGCATGACAGTGGAGAGAAAGTGCATGAGAGTGGATAGAAAGTGCATGAGAGAGGAAAGAAAGTGCATGGGTGTGGAGAGAATGTGCATGAGAGTGGAGAGAAAGCCCATAAGAATGGAGAGAAAGCGCATGAGGGTGGAGAGAAGAAAGTGCATGAGAGTGGAGAGAAAGCGCATGAGAGTGGAGAGAAAGTGCATGAGAATGGAGAGAAGTAAGTGCATGAGAGTGGAGAGAAAATGCATGAGAGTGGAGAGAAGAAAGTGCATGAGAGTGGAGAGAAAGGGCATGAGAGTGGAAAGTGCATGAGAATGGAGAGAAAACGCATGAGAGTGGAGAGAAAGTGCATGAGAGTGGAGAGAGCGCATGAGAGTGGAAAGAAAGTGCATGAGAGTGGAGACAAGAAAGTGCATGGGAGTGGAGAGAAGAAAGTGCATGAGGCTGGAGAGAAAGTGCATGAGAGTGGAGAAAAGAAAGTGCATGAGAGTGGAAAGTGCATGAGAATGGAGAGAAAACGCATGAGAGTGGAGAGAAAGTGCATGAGAGTGGAGAGAAAGTGCATGAGAGTGGAGAGAAAGTGCATGAGAGTGGATAGAGCGCATGAGAGTGGAAAGAAAGTGCATGAGAGTGGAGACAAGAAAGTGCATGGGAGTGGAGAGAAGAAAGTGCATGAGGCTGGAGAGAAAGTGCATGAGAGTGGAGAAAAGAAAGTGCATGAGAGTGGAGAGAAAGTGCATGAGAGTGGAGAGAAAGTGCATGAGAGTGGAGAGAAAGCGCATGAGAGTGGAGAGAAAGCGCATGAGTGTGGAGAGAAGAAAGTGCATGAGAGTGGAGAGAAAGCGCATGAGAGTGGAGAGAAAGCGCATGAGAGTGGAGAGAAAGCGCATGAGAGTGGAGAGAAAGTGCATGAGAGTGGAGAGAAAGTGCATGTCAGTGGAGAGAAAGTGCATGAGAGTGGAGAGTAGAAAGTGCATGAGAGTGGAGAGAAAGTGCACGAGAGTGGAGAGACAGCGCACGAGAGTGGAGAGAAAGCGCATGAGAGTGGAGAGAAAGTGCATGAGAGTGGAGAGAAGAAAGTGCATGAGAGTGGAGAGAAAGTGCATGAGAGTGGAGAGAAAGCGCATGAGAGTGGAGAGAAAGCGCATGAGTGTGGAGAGAAGAAAGTGCATGAGAGTGGAGAGAAAGCGCATGAGAGTGGAGAGAAAGTGCATGAGACTGGAGAGAAAGTGCATGAGAGTGTAGAGAAAGTGCATGAGAGTGGAGAGAATGCGCATGAGAGTGGAGAGAAAGTGCATGAGAGTGGAGAGAGTGCATGAGAGAGGAGAGAAGAAAGTGCATGAGAGTGGAGAGAAAGTGCACGAGAGTGGAGAGACAGCGCACGAGAGTGGAGAGAAAGCGCATGAGAGTGGAGAGAAAGTGCATGAGAGTGGAGAGAAGAAAGTGAATGAGAGTGGAGAGAAAGTGCATGAGAGTGGAGAGAAAGCGCCTGAGAGTGGAGAGAAGAAAGTGCTTGAGAGTTGAGAGAAAGTGCATGAGAATGGAGAGAAGAAAGTGCATGAGAGTGTAGAGAAAGAGCATGGGAGTGGAGAGAAAGCGCATGAGAGTGGAGAGAAAGCGCATGAGAGTGGAGAGAAAGTGCATGAGAGTGGAGAGAGCGCATGAGAGTGGAAAGAAAGTGCATGAGAGTGGAGACAAGAAAGTGCATGGGAGTGGAGAGAAGAAAGTGCATGAGGCTGGAGAGAAAGTGCATGAGAGTGGAGAAAAGAAAGTGCATGAGAGTGGAGAGAAAGTGCATGAGAGTGGAGAGAAAGTGCATGAGAGTGGAGAGAAAGCGCATGAGAGTGGAGAGAAAGTGCATGAGCGTGTAGAGAAAGTGCATGAGAGTGGAGAGAAAGTGCATCAGAGTGGAGAGAAAGCGCATGAGAGTGGAGAGAAAGCGCATGAGAGTGGAGAGAAAGTGCATGAGCGTGTAGAGAAAGTGCATGAGAGTGGAGAGAAAGTGCATCAGAGTGGAGAGAAAGCGCATGAGAGTGGAGAGAAAGCGCATGAGAGTGGAGAGAAAGTGCATGAGAGTGGAGAGAAAGCGCATGAGAGTGGAGAGAAAGTGCATGAGAGTGGAGAGAAGAAAGTGCATGAGAGTGGAGAGAAAGTGCATGAGAGTGGAGAGAAAGCGCCTGAGAGTGGAGAGAAGAAAGTGCTTGAGAGTTGAGAGAAAGTGCATGAGAATGGAGAGAAGAAAGTGCATGAGAGTGTAGAGAAAGCGCATGGGAGTGGAGAGAAAGCGCATGAGAGTGGAGAGAAAGCGCATGAGAGTGGAGAGAAAGTGCATGAGAGAGGAGAGAAAGTTCATGTGAGTGGAGAGAAAGCACATGAGAGTGGAGAGAAAGTGCATGAGAGTGGAGAGAAGAAAGTGAATGAGAGTGGAGAGAAAGTGCATGAGAGTGGAGAGAAAGCGCCTGAGAGTGGAGAGAAGAAAGTGCTTGAGAGTTGAGAGAAAGTGCATGAGAATGGAGAGAAGAAAGTGCATGAGAGTGTAGAGAAAGAGCATGGGAGTGGAGAGAAAGCGCATGAGAGTGGAGAGAAAGCGCATGAGAGTGGAGAGAAAGTGCATGAGAGTGGAGAGAGCGCATGAGAGTGGAAAGAAAGTGCATGAGAGTGGAGACAAGAAAGTGCATGGGAGTGGAGAGAAGAAAGTGCATGAGGCTGGAGAGAAAGTGCATGAGAGTGGAGAAAAGAAAGTGCATGAGAGTGGAGAGAAAGTGCATGAGAGTGGAGAGAAAGTGCATGAGAGTGGAGAGAAAGCGCATGAGAGTGGAGAGAAAGTGCATGAGCGTGTAGAGAAAGTGCATGAGAGTGGAGAGAAAGTGCATCAGAGTGGAGAGAAAGCGCATGAGAGTGGAGAGAAAGCGCATGAGAGTGGAGAGAAAGTGCATGAGCGTGTAGAGAAAGTGCATGAGAGTGGAGAGAAAGTGCATCAGAGTGGAGAGAAAGCGCATGAGAGTGGAGAGAAAGCGCATGAGAGTGGAGAGAAAGTGCATGAGAGTGGAGAGAAAGCGCATGAGAGTGGAGAGAAAGTGCATGAGAGTGGAGAGAAGAAAGTGCATGAGAGTGGAGAGAAAGTGCATGAGAGTGGAGAGAAAGCGCCTGAGAGTGGAGAGAAGAAAGTGCTTGAGAGTTGAGAGAAAGTGCATGAGAATGGAGAGAAGAAAGTGCATGAGAGTGTAGAGAAAGCGCATGGGAGTGGAGAGAAAGCGCATGAGAGTGGAGAGAAAGCGCATGAGAGTGGAGAGAAAGTGCATGAGAGAGGAGAGAAAGTTCATGTGAGTGGAGAGAAAGCACATGAGAGTGGAGAGAAAGTGCATGAGAGTGGAGAGAAGAAAGTGCATGAGAGTGCAGAGAATGTGTATGAGAATGGAGAGAAGAAAGTGCATGAGAGTGGAGAGAAAGCGCATGAGAGTGGAGAGAAAGCGCATCAGAGTGGAGAGAAAGTGCATGAGAGAGGAGAGAAAGTGCATGAGAGTGGAGAGAAAGCGCATGAGAGAGGAGAGAAAGTGCATGAGAGTGGAGAGAAAGCGCATGAGAGTGGAGAGAAGAAAGTGCATGAGAGTGGAGAGAAAGCACATGAGAGTGGAGAGAAAGTGCATGAGAGTGGAGAGAAAGCGCATGACAGTGGAGAGAAAGTGCATGAGAGTGGAAAGAAAGTGCATGAGAGAGGAGAGAAAGTGCATGGGTGTGGAGAGAATGTGCATGAGAGTGGAGAGAAAGCCCATAAGAATGGAGAGAAAGCGCATGAGGGTGGAGAGAAGAAAGTGCATGAGAGTGGAGAGAAAGTGCATGAGAGTGGAGAGAAAGTGCATGAGAATGGAGAGAAGTAAGTGCATGAGAGTGGAGAGAAAATGCCTGAGAGTGGAGAGAAGAAAGTGCATGAGAGTGGAGAGAAAGTGCATGAGAGTGGAGAGAGCGCATGAGAGTGGAAAGAAACTGCATGAGAGTGGAGACAAGAAAGTGCATGGGAGTGGAGAGAAGAAAGTGCATGAGGCTGGAGAGAAAGTGCATGAGAGTGGAGAAAAGAAAGTGCATGAGAGTAGAGAGAAAGTGCATGAGAGTGGAGAGAAAGCGCATAAGAGTGGAGAGGAAGCGCATGAGAGTGGAGAGAAAGTGCATGAGAGTGGAGAGAAAGCGCATGAGAGTGGAGAGAAAGCGCATGAGTGTGGAGAGAAGAAAGTGCATGAGAGTGGAGAGAAAGCGCATGAGAGTGGAGAGAAAGCGCATGAGAGTGGAGAGAAAGTGCATGAGAGTGGAGAGATAGCGCATGAGAGTGGAGAGAAAGTGCATGAGAGTGGAGAGAAAGTGCATGTCAGTGGAGAGAAAGTGCATGAGAGTGCAGAGAATGTGTATGAGAATGGAGAGAAGAAAGTGCATGAGAGTGGAGAGAAAGTGCATGAGCGTGTAGAGAAAGTGCATGAGAGTGGAGAGAAAGTGCATGAGAGTGGAGAGAAAGCGCATGAGAGTGGAGAGAAAGCGCATGAGAGTGGAGAGAAAGTGCATGAGAGTGGAGAGAAAGCGCATGAGAGTGGAGAGAAAGTGCATGAGAGTGGAGAAAAGAAAGTGCATGAGAGTGGAGAGAAAGTGCATGAGAGTGGAGAGAACGCGCATGAGAGTGGAGAGAAAGTGCATGAGAGCGGAGAGAAAGCGCATGAGAGTGGAGAGAAAGCGCATGAGAGTGGAGAAAAGGGCATGAGAGTGGAGAGAAAGCACATGAGAGTGGGGAGAAAGTGCATGAGAGTGGAGAGAAAGTGCATGACAGTGGAGAGAAAGTGCATGAGAGTGGAGAGTAGAAAGTGCATGAGAGTGGAGAGAAAGTGCACGAGAGTGGAGAGACAGCGCACGAGAGTGGAGAGAAAGCGCATGAGAGTGGAGAGAAAGTGCATGAGAGTGGAGAGAAGAAAGTGCATGAGAGTGGAGAGAAAGTGCATGAGAGTGGAGAGAAAGCGCATGAGAGTGGAGAGAAAGCGCATGAGTGTGGAGAGAAGAAAGTGCATGAGAGTGGAGAGAAAGCGCATGAGAGTGGAGAGAAAGTGCATGAGACTGGAGAGAAAGTGCATGAGAGTGTAGAGAAAGTGCATGAGAGTGGAGAGAATGCGCATGAGAGTGGAGAGAAAGTGCATGAGTGTGGAGAGAAAGCGCATGAGAGTGGAGAGAAGAAAGTGCATGAGAGTGGAGAGAAAGTGCACGAGAGTGGAGAGACAGCGCACGAGAGTGGAGAGAAAGCGCATGAGAGTGGAGAGAAAGTGCATGAGAGTGGAGAGAAGAAAGTGCATGAGAGTGGAGAGAAAGTGCATGAGAATGGAGAGAAAGCGCCTGAGAGTGGAGAGAAGAAAGTGCTTGAGAGTTGAGAGAAAGTGCATGAGAATGGAGAGAAGAAAGTGCATGAGAGTGTAGAGAAAGCGCATGGGAGTGGAGAGAAAGCGCATGAGAGTGGAGAGAAAGCGCATGAGAGTGGAGAGAAAGTGCATGAGAGAGGAGAGAAAGTTCATGTGAGTGGAGAGAAAGCACATGAGAGTGGAGAGAAAGTGCATGAGAGTGGAGAGAAGAAAGTGCATGAGAGTGCAGAGAATGTGTATGAGAATGGAGAGAAGAAAGTGCATGAGAGTGGAGAGAAAGCACATGAGAGTGGAGAGAAAGCGCATCAGAGTGGAGAGAAAGTGCATGAGAGTGGAGAGAAAGTGCATGAGCGTGTAGAGAAAGTGCATGAGAGTGGAGAGAAAGTGCATCAGAGTGGAGAGAAAGCGCATGAGAGTGGAGAGAAAGCGCATGAGAGTGGAGAGAAAGTGCATGAGAGTGGAGAGAAAGCGCATGAGAGTGGAGAGAAAGTGCATGAGAGTGGAGAAAAGAAAGTGCATGAGAGTGGAGAAGAAGTGCATGAGAGTGGAGAGAAAGCGCATAAGAGTGGAGAGAAAGCGCATGAGAGTGGAGAGAAAGTGCATGAGAGTGGAGAGAAAGCGCATGAGAGTGGAGAGAAAGCGCATGAGAGTGGAGAAAAGGGCATGAGAGTGGAGAGAAAGCACATGAGAGTGGGGAGAAAGTGCATGAGAGTGGAGAGAAAGCGCATGAGAGTGGAGAGAAGTAAGTGCATGAGAGTGGAGAGAAAGCACATGAGAGTGGAGAGAAAGTGCATGACAGTGGAGAGAAAGTGCATGAGAGTGGAGAGAAAGTGCACGAGATTGGAGAGACAGCGCACGAGAGTGGAGAGAAAGCGCATGAGAGTGGAGAGAAAGTGCATGAGAGTGGAGAGAAGAAAGTGCATGAGAGTGGAGAGAAAGCGCATGAGAGTGGAGAGAAGAAAGTGCATGAGAGTGGAGAGAAAGCGCATGAGAGTGGAGAGAAAGTGCATGAGAGTGGAGAGAAAGCTCATGAGAGTGGAGAGAAAGCGCATGATAGTGGAGTGAAGAAAGTGCATGAGAGTGGATAGAAAGTGCATAAGAGTGGAGAGAAAGCGCATGAGAGTGGAGAGAAAGCGCATGAGGGTGGAGAGAAGAAAGTGCATGAGAGTGGACAGAAAGCGCATGACAGTGGAGACAAAGTGCATGAGAGTGGAGAGAAAGTGCATGAGATTGGAGAGAAAGTGCATGAGAGTGGAGAGAAAGCTCAAGAGAGTGGAAAGAAAGTGCATGAGAGTGGAGAGAAAGTGCATGAGAGTGGAGAGAAAGCGCATGAGAGAGGAGAGAAAGTGCATGAGAGTGGAGAGAAAGCGCATGAAAGTGGAGAGAAGAAAGTGCATGAGAGTGGAGAGAAAGCACATGAGAGTGGAGAGAAAGTGCATGAGAGTGGAGAGAAAGCGCATGACAGTGGAGAGAAAGTGCATGACAGTGGAAAGAAAGTGCATGAGAGAGGAGAGAAAGTGCATGGGTGTGGAGAGAATGTGCATGAGAGTGGAGAGAAAGCCCATAAGAATGGAGAGAAAGCGCATGAGGGTGGAGAGAAAGTGCATGAGAGTGGAGAGATAGCGCATGAGAGTGGAGAGAAAGTGCATGAGAGTGGAGAGAAAGTGCATGTCAGTGGAGAGAAAGTGCATGAGAGTGGAGAGTAGAAAGTGCATGAGAGTGGAGAGAAAGTGCACGAGAGTGGAGAGACAGCGCACGAGAGTGGAGAGAAAGCGCATGAGAGTGGAGAGAAAGTGCATGAGAGTGGAGAGAAGAAAGTGCATGAGAGTGGAGAGAAAGTGCATGAGAGTGGAGAGAAAGCGCATGAGAGTGGAGAGAAAGCGCATGAGTGTGGAGAGAAGAAAGTGCATGAGAGTGGAGAGAAAGCGCATGAGAGTGGAGAGAAAGTGCATGAGACTGGAGAGAAAGTGCATGAGAGTGTAGAGAAAGTGCATGAGAGTGGAGAGAATGCGCATGAGAGTGGAGAGAAAGTGCATGAGAGTGGAGAGAAAGCGCATGAGAGTGGAGAGAAGAAAGTGCATGAGAGTGGAGAGAGTGCATGAGAGAGGAGAGAAGAAAGTGCATGAGAGTGGAGAGAAAGCGCATGAGAGTGGAGAGAAAGTGCATGAGAGTGGAGAGAAAGTGCATGAGAGTGGAGAGAAAGCACATGAGACTGGAGAGAAAGCGCATGAGAGTGGAGAGAAAGTGCATGAGAGTGGAGAGAAACCGCAGGAGAGTGGACAGAAAGCGCATGAGAGTGGAGAGAAAGTGCATGAGAGTGGAGAGAAGAAAGTGCATGAGAGTGGAGAGAAAGTGCATCAGAGTGGAGAGAAGAAAGTGCATGAGAGTGGAGAGAAGAAAGTGCATGAGAGTGGAGAGAAAATGCATGAGAGTGGAGAGAAGAAAGTGCATGAGTGTGGAGAGAAAGTGCATGAGAGTGGAGAGAAGAAAGTGCTTGAGAGTGGAGAAAAGTGCATGAGACTGGAGAGAAGAAAGTGCATGAAAGTGGAGAGAAAGTGCATGAGAGTGGAGAGAAAGCGCATGAGAGTGGAGAGAAAGTGCATGAGAGTGGAGAGAAAGCGCATGAGAGTGGAGAGAAAGTGCATGAGTGTGGAGAGAAGAAAGTGCATGAGAGTGGAGAGAAAGTGCATGAGAGTGGAGAGAAGAAAGTGCATGAGAGTGGAGAGAAAGTGCATGAGAGTGGAGAGAAGATAGTGCATGAGAGTGGAGAGAAAGTGCATAAGAGTGGAGAGAAAGTGCATGAGAGTGGAGAGAAGAAAGTGCATGAGAGTGGAGAGAAAGTGCATGAGAGTGGAGAGAAGAAAGTGCATGAGAGTGGAGAGAAAGTGCATGAGAGTGGAGAGAAAGCGCATGAGAGTGGAGAGAAAGTGCATGAGAGTGGAGAGAAGAAAGTGCATGAGAGTGGAGAGAAGAAAGTGCATGAGAATGGAGAGAAAGTGCATGAGAGTGGAGAGAAAGTGCATGAGAGTGGAGAGAAAGTGCATGAGAGTGGAGAGAAAGTGCATGAGAGTGGAGAGAACGCATGAGAGTGGAGAGAAAGCGCATGAGAGTGGAGAGAGGAAAGTGCATGAGAGTGGAGAGAAAGTGCATGAGAGTGGAGAGGAAGTGCATGAGAGTGGAGAGAAAGTGCATGAGAGTGGAGAGAAAGTGCATGAGAGTGGAGAGAAAACGCATGAGAGTGGAGAGAAAGTGCATGAGAGTGGAGAAAGCGCATGGAATTGGAGAGAAAGTGCATGAGAGTGGAGATAAAGCGCATGGGAGTGGAGAGAAAGTGCATGAGAGTGGAGAGAAAGCGCATGAGAGTGGAGAGAAAGCGCATGAGAGTGGAGAGAAGAAAGTGCATGAGAGTGGAGAGAAAGCGCATGAGAGTGGAGAGAAAGTGCATGAGAGTGGAGAGAAAGTTCATGAGAGTGGAGAGAAAGTGCATGAGAGTGGAGAGAAAGTGCATGAGAGTGGAGAGAAAGCGCATGAGAGTGGAGAGAAAGTGCATGTGAGTGGAGAGAAGAAAGTGCATGAGAGTGGAGAGAAAGCGCATGAGAGTGGAGAGAAAGTGCATGAGAGTGGAGAGAAAGCACATGAGAGTGGGAGAAAGTGCATGAGAGTGGAGATATAGTGCATGAGAGTGGAGAGAAAGCGCATGAGGGTGGAGAGAAGAAAGTGCATGAGAGTGGAGAGAAAGCGCATGAGAGTGGAGAGAAAGTGCATGAGAGTGGAGAGAAAGTGCATGAGAGCGCAGAGAAAGCGCATGAGAGTGTAGAGAAAGCACATGAGAGTGGAGAGAAAGCGCATGAGAGTGGAGAGAAAGAGCATGAGAGTGGAGAGAAAGTGCATGAGAATGGAGAGAAAGCGCATGAGAGTGGAGAGAAAGCGCATGAGATTGGAGAGAAGAAAGTGCATGAGAGTGGAGAGAAAGTGCATGAGAGTGGAGAGAAAGCACATGAGAGTGGAGAGAAAGCACATGAGGGTGGAGAGAAAGTGCATGAGAGTGGAGAGAAAGTGCATGAGAGTGGAGAGAAAGTACATGAGAGTGGAGAGAAAAAAGTGCATGAGAGTGGAGAGAAAGTGCATGAGAGAGGAGAGAAAGCGCATGAGAGTGGAGAGAAAGTGCATGAGAGTGGAGAGAAAGTGCATGAGAGTGGAGAGAAAGCGCATGAGAGGGGAGAGAAAGTGCATGAGAGTGGAGAGAAAGTGCATGAGAGCGCAGAGAAAGCGCATGAGAGTGTAGAGAAAGCACATGAGAGTGGAGAGCAAGCGCATGAGAGTGGAGAGAAAGTGCATGAGAGTGGAGAGAAAGTACATGAGAGTGGAGAGAAAAAAGTGCATGAGAGTGGAAAGAAAGTGCATGAGAGAGGAGAGAAAGCGCATGAGAGTGGAGAGAAAGTGCATGAGAGTGGAGAGAAAGTGCATGAGAGTGGAGAGAAAGTGCATGACAGTGGAGAGAAAGTGCATGAGAGTGGAGAGAAAGAGCATGAGAGTGGAGAGACAGTGCATGAGAGTGGAGAGAAAGCGCATGAGGGGGGAGAGAAGAAAGTGCATGAGAGTGGAGAGAAAGCGCATGAGAGTGGAGAGAAAGTGCATGAGAGTGGAGAGAAAGTGCATGAGAGTGGAGAGAAAGCACATGAGAGTGGGAGAAAGTGCATGAGAGTGGAGAGAAAGTGCATGAGAGTGGAGAGAAAGTGCATGAGAGTGGAGAGAAAGAGCATGAGAGTGGAGAGAAAGCGCATGAGGGTGGAGAGAAGAAAGTGCATGAGACTGGAGAGAAAGCGCATGAGAGTGGAGAGAAAGTGCATGAGAGTGGAGAGAAAGTGCATGAGAATGGAGAGAAAGCGCATGAGAGTGGAGAGAAAGCGCATGAGATTGGAGAGAAGAAAGTGCATGAGAGTGGAGAGAAAGTGCATGAGAGTGGAGAGAAAGCGCATGAGAGTGGAGAGAAAGCACATGAGGGTGGAGAGAAAGTGCATGAGAGTGGAGAGAAAGTGCATGAGAGTGGAGAGAAAGTGCATGACAGTGGAGAGAAGAAAGTTCATGAGAGTGGAGAGAAATTGCATGAGAGTGGAGAGAAGAAAGTGCATGAGAGTGGAGAGAAAGTGCATGAGAGTGGAGAGAAAGAGCATGAGAGTGGAGAGAAAGTGCATGAGAGTGGAGAGAAAGTGCATGAGAGTGGAGAGGAAGTGCATGAGAGTGGAGATAAAGTGCATGAGAGTGGAGAGAAAGTGCATGAGAGTGGAGAGAAAGTGCATGACAGTGGAGAGAAAGTGCATGAAATTGGAGAGAAAGAGCATGAGAGTGGAGAGATAGTGCATGAGAGTGGAGAGAAAGTGCATGAGAGTGGAGAGAAAGTGCATGAGAGTTCAGAGAAGAAAGTGCATAAGAGTGGAGAGAAAGTGCAAGAGAGTGGAGAGAAAGCGCATGAGGGTGGAGAGAAGAAAGTGCATGAGAGTGGAGAGAAAGCACATGAGAGTGGAGAGAAAGTGCATGAGAGTGGAGAGAAAGTGCATGAGAGTGGAAAGAAGAAAGTGCATAAGAGTGGAGAGAAAGTGCAAGAGAGTGGAGAGAAAGCGCATGAGGGTGGAGAGAAGAAAGTGCATGAGAGTGGAGAGAAAGCACATGAGAGTGGAGAGAAAGTGCATGAGAGTGGAGAGAAAGTGCATGAGAGTGGAGAGGAAGCGCATGAGAGTGGAGAGAAAGTGCATGAGAGTGGAGAGAAAGAGCATGAGACTGGAGAGAAAGTGCATGATAGTGGAGAGAAAGCACACGAGAGTGGACAGAAAGCGCATGAGAGTGGAGAGAAAGTGCATGAGAGTGGAGAGAAGAAAGTGCATGAGAGTGGAGAGAAAGCACATGAGAGTGGAGAGAAAGTGCATGAGAGTGGAGAGAAAGTGCATGAGAGTTCAGAGAAGAAAGTGCATAAGAGTGGAGAGAAAGTGCAAGAGAGTGGAGAGAAAGCGCATGAGGGTGGAGAGAAGAAAGTGCATGAGAGTGGAGAGAAAGCACATGAGAGTGGAGAGAAAGTGCATGAGAGTGGAGAGAAAGTGCATGAGAGTGGAAAGAAGAAAGTGCATAAGAGTGGAGAGAAAGTGCAAGAGAGTGGAGAGAAAGCGCATGAGGGTGGAGAGAAGAAAGTGCATGAGAGTGGAGAGAAAGCACATGAGAGTGGAGAGAAAGTGCATGAGAGTGGAGAGAAAGTGCATGAGAGTGGAGAGGAAGCGCATGAGAGTGGAGAGAAAGTGCATGAGAGTGGAGAGAAAGAGCATGAGACTGGAGAGAAAGTGCATGATAGTGGAGAGAAAGCACACGAGAGTGGACAGAAAGCGCATGAGAGTGGAGAGAAAGTGCATGAGAGTGGAGAGAAGAAAGTGCATGAGAGTGGAGAGAAAGTGCATGAGAGTGGAGAGAAAGCGCATGAGAGTGGAGGGAAAGTGCATGAGAGTGGAGAGAAAGCGCACGAGAGTTGACAGAAAGCGCATGAGAGTGGAGAGAAAGTGCATGAGAGTAGAGAGAAGAAAGCGCATGAGAGTGGAGAGAAAGTGCATGAGAGTGGAGAGAAGAAAGTGCATGAGAGTGGAGAGAAAAAAGTGCGTGAGAGTGGAGAGAAAGTGCATGAGAGTGGAGAGAAGAAAGTGCATGAGAGTGGAGAGAAAGTGCATGAGAGTGGAGAGAAGAAAGTGCATGAGAGTGGAGAGAAAGTGCATGAGAGTGGAGAGAAGAAAGTGCATGAGAGTGGAGAGAAAGTGCATGAGAGTGGAGAGAAGAAAGTGCATGAGAGTGGAGAGAAAGTGCATGAGAGTGGAGAGAAAGCCCATGAGAGTGGAGAGAAAGTCCAGAGAGTGGAGAGAAAGCGCATGAGAGTGGAGAGAAAGTGCATAAGAGTGGAGAGAAAGCGCATGAGAGTGGAGAGAAAGTGCATGAGAGTGGAGAGAAAGCGCATGAGAGTGGAGAGAAAGTGCATGAGAGTGGAGAGAAGAAAGTGCATGAGAGTGGAGAGAAAGTGCATGAGAGTGGAGAGAAGAAAGTGCATGAGAGTGGAGAGAAAGTGCATGAGAGTGGAGAGAAAGCGCATTAGAGTGGAGAGAAGAAAGTGCATGAGAGTGGAGAGAAAGTGCATGAGAATCGAGAGAAAGTGCATGAGAGTGGAGAGAAAGTGCATGAGAGTGGAGAGAAAGTGCATGAGATTGGAGAGAACGCATGAGAGTGGAGAGAAAGTGCATGAGATTGGAGAGAAGAAAGTGCACGAGAGTGGAGAGAAAGTGCATGAGAGTGGAGAGAAGAAAGTGCATGAGAGTGGAGAGAAAGTGCATGAGAGTGGAGAGAAGAAAGTGCATGAGAGTGGAGAGAAAGTGCATGAGAATCGAGAGAAAGTGCATGAGAGTGGAGAGAAAGTGCATGAGAGTGGAGAGAAAGTGCATGAGATTGGAGAGAACGCATGAGAGTGGAGAGAAAGTGCATGAGAGTGGAGAGAAAGCGCATGAGGGTGGAGAGAAGAAAGTGCATGAGAGTGGAGAGAAAGCACATGAGAGTGGAGAGAAAGTGCATGAGAGTGGAGAGAAAGTGCATGAGAGTGGAAAGAAGAAAGTGCATAAGAGTGGAGAGAAAGTGCATGAGAGTGGAGAGAAAGTGCATGAGAATGGAGAGAAGAAAGTGCATGAGAGTGTAGAGAAAGCGCATGGGAGTGGAGAGAAAGCGCATGAGAGTGGAGAGAAAGCGCATGAGAGTGGAGAGAAAGTGCATGAGAGAGGAGAGAAAGTTCATGTGAGTGGAGAGAAAGCACATGAGAGTGGAGAGAAAGTGCATGAGAGTGGAGAGAAGAAAGTGCATGAGAGTGCAGAGAATGTGTATGAGAATGGAGAGAAGAAAGTGCATGAGAGTGGAGAGAAAGCGCATGAGAGTGGAGAGAAAGCGCATCAGAGTGGAGAGAAAGTGCATGAGAGTGGAGAGAAAGTGCATGAGCGTGTAGAGAAAGTGCATGAGAGTGGAGAGAAAGTGCATCAGAGTGGAGAGAAAGCGCATGAGAGTGGAGAGAAAGCGCATGAGAGTGGAGAGAAAGTGCATGAGAGTGGAGAGAAAGCGCATGAGAGTGGAGAGAAAGTGCATGAGAGTGGAGAAAAGAAAGTGCATGAGAGTGGAGAAGAAAGTGCATGAGAGTGGAGAGAAAGCGCATAAGAGTGGAGAGAAAGCGCATGAGAGTGGAGAGAAAGTGCATGAGAGTGGAGAGAAAGCGCATGAGAGTGGAGAGAAAGCGCATGAGAGTGGAGAAAAGGGCATGAGAGTGGAGAGAAAGCACATGAGAGTGGGGAGAAAGTGCATGAGAGTGGAGAGAAAGCGCATGAGAGTGGAGAGAAGTAAGTGCATGAGAGTGGAGAGAAAGCACATGAGAGTGGAGAGAAAGTGCATGACAGTGGAGAGAAAGTGCATGAGAGTGGAGAGAAAGTGCACGAGATTGGAGAGACAGCGCACGAGAGTGGAGAGAAAGCGCATGAGAGTGGAGAGAAAGTGCATGAGAGTGGAGAGAAGAAAGTGCATGAGAGTGGAGAGAAAGCGCATGAGAGTGGAGAGAAGAAAGTGCATGAGAGTGGAGAGAAAGCGCATGAGAGTGGAGAGAAAGTGCATGAGAGTGGAGAGAAAGCTCATGAGAGTGGAGAGAAAGCGCATGATAGTGGAGTGAAGAAAGTGCATGAGAGTGGATAGAAAGTGCATAAGAGTGGAGAGAAAGCGCATGAGAGTGGAGAGAAAGCGCATGAGGGTGGAGAGAAGAAAGTGCATGAGAGTGGACAGAAAGCGCATGACAGTGGAGACAAAGTGCATGAGAGTGGAGAGAAAGTGCATGAGATTGGAGAGAAAGTGCATGAGAGTGGAGAGAAAGCTCAAGAGAGTGGAAAGAAAGTGCATGAGAGTGGAGAGAAAGTGCATGAGAGTGGAGAGAAAGCGCATGAGAGAGGAGAGAAAGTGCATGAGAGTGGAGAGAAAGCGCATGAAAGTGGAGAGAAGAAAGTGCATGAGAGTGGAGAGAAAGCACATGAGAGTGGAGAGAAAGTGCATGAGAGTGGAGAGAAAGCGCATGACAGTGGAGAGAAAGTGCATGAGAGTGGAAAGAAAGTGCATGAGAGAGGAGAGAAAGTGCATGGGTGTGGAGAGAATGTGCATGAGAGTGGAGAGAAAGCCCATAAGAATGGAGAGAAAGCGCATGAGGGTGGAGAGAAAGTGCATGAGAGTGGAGAGATAGCGCATGAGAGTGGAGAGAAAGTGCATGAGAGTGGAGAGAAAGTGCATGTCAGTGGAGAGAAAGTGCATGAGAGTGGAGAGTAGAAAGTGCATGAGAGTGGAGAGAAAGTGCACGAGAGTGGAGAGACAGCGCACGAGAGTGGAGAGAAAGCGCATGAGAGTGGAGAGAAAGTGCATGAGAGTGGAGAGAAGAAAGTGCATGAGAGTGGAGAGAAAGTGCATGAGAGTGGAGAGAAAGCGCATGAGAGTGGAGAGAAAGCGCATGAGTGTGGAGAGAAGAAAGTGCATGAGAGTGGAGAGAAAGCGCATGAGAGTGGAGAGAAAGTGCATGAGACTGGAGAGAAAGTGCATGAGAGTGTAGAGAAAGTGCATGAGAGTGGAGAGAATGCGCATGAGAGTGGAGAGAAAGTGCATGAGAGTGGAGAGAAAGCGCATGAGAGTGGAGAGAAGAAAGTGCATGAGAGTGGAGAGAGTGCATGAGAGAGGAGAGAAGAAAGTGCATGAGAGTGGAGAGAAAGGGCATGAGAGTGGAGAGAAAGTGCATGAGAGTGGAGAGAAAGTGCATGAGAGTGGAGAGAAAGCACATGAGACTGGAGAGAAAGCGCATGAGAGTGGAGAGAAAGTACATGAGAGTGGAGAGAAACCGCAGGAGAGTGGACAGAAAGCGCATGAGAGTGGAGAGAAAGTGCATGAGAGTGGAGAGAAGAAAGTGCATGAGAGTGGAGAGAAAGTGCATCAGAGTGGAGAGAAGAAAGTGCATGAGAGTGGAGAGAAGAAAGTGCATGAGAGTGGAGAGAAAATGCATGAGAGTGGAGAGAAGAAAGTGCATGAGTGTGGAGAGAAAGTGCATGAGAGTGGAGAGAAGAAAGTGCTTGAGAGTGGAGAAAAGTGCATGAGACTGGAGAGAAGAAAGTGCATGAAAGTGGAGAGAAAGTGCCTGAGAGTGGAGAGAAAGCGCATGAGAGTGGAGAGAAAGTGCATGAGAGTGGAGAGAAAGCGCATGAGAGTGGAGAGAAAGTGCATGAGTGTGGAGAGAAGAAAGTGCATGAGAGTGGAGAGAAAGTGCATGAGAGTGGAGAGAAGAAAGTGCATGAGAGTGGAGAGAAAGTGCATGAGAGTGGAGAGAAGATAGTGCATGAGAGTGGAGAGAAAGTGCATAAGAGTGGAGAGAAAGTGCATGAGAGTGGAGAGAAGAAAGTGCATGAGAGTGGAGAGAAAGTGCATGAGAGTGGAGAGAAGAAAGTGCATGAGAGTGGAGAGAAAGTGCATGAGAGTGGAGAGAAAGCGCATGAGAGTGGAGAGAAAGTGCATGAGAGTGGAGAGAAGAAAGTGCATGAGAGTGGAGAGAAGAAAGTGCATGAGAGTGGAGAGAAGAAAGTGCATGAGAGTGGAGAGAAAGTGCATGAGAGTGGAGAGAAAGTGCATGAGAGTGGAGAGAAAGTGCATGAGAGTGGAGAGAAAGTGCATGAGAGTGGAGAGAACGCATGAGAGTGGAGAGAAAGCGCATGAGAGTGGAGAGAGGAAAGTGCATGAGAGTGGAGAGAAAGTGCATGAGAGTGGAGAGGAAGTGCATGAGAGTGGAGAGAAAGTGCATGAGAGTGGAGAGAAAGTGCATGAGAGTGGAGAGAAAACGCATGAGAGTGGAGAGAAAGTGCATGAGAGTGGAGAAAGCGCATGGAATTGGAGAGAAAGTGCATGAGAGTGGAGATAAAGCGCATGGGAGTGGAGAGAAAGTGCATGAGAGTGGAGAGAAAGCGCATGAGAGTGGAGAGAAAGCGCATGAGAGTGGAGAGAAGAAAGTGCATGAGAGTGGAGAGAAAGCGCATGAGAGTGGAGAGAAAGTGCATGAGAGTGGAGAGAAAGTTCATGAGAGTGGAGAGAAAGTGCATGAGAGTGGAGAGAAAGTGCATGAGAGTGGAGAGAAAGCGCATGAGAGTGGAGAGAAAGTGCATGTGAGTGGAGAGAAGAAAGTGCATGAGAGTGGAGAGAAAGCGCATGAGAGTGGAGAGAAAGTGCATGAGAGTGGAGAGAAAGCACATGAGAGTGGGAGAAAGTGCATGAGAGTGGAGATATAGTGCATGAGAGTGGAGAGAAAGCGCATGAGGGTGGAGAGAAGAAAGTGCATGAGAGTGGAGAGAAAGCGCATGAGAGTGGAGAGAAAGTGCATGAGAGTGGAGAGAAAGTGCATGAGAGCGCAGAGAAAGCGCATGAGAGTGTAGAGAAAGCACATGAGAGTGGAGAGAAAGCGCATGAGAGTGGAGAGAAAGAGCATGAGAGTGGAGAGAAAGTGCATGAGAATGGAGAGAAAGCGCATGAGAGTGGAGAGAAAGTGCATGAGATTGGAGAGAAGAAAGTGCATGAGAGTGGAGAGAAAGTGCATGAGAGTGGAGAGAAAGCACATGAGAGTGGAGAGAAAGCACATGAGGGTGGAGAGAAAGTGCATGAGAGTGGAGAGAAAGTGCATGAGAGTGGAGAGAAAGTACATGAGAGTGGAGAGAAAAAAGTGCATGAGAGTGGAGAGAAAGTGCATGAGAGAGGAGAGAAAGCGCATGAGAGTGGAGAGAAAGTGCATGAGAGTGGAGAGAAAGTGCATGAGAGTGGAGAGAAAGCGCATGAGAGTGGAGAGAAAGTGCATGAGAGTGGAGAGAAAGTGCATGAGAGCGCAGAGAAAGCGCATGAGAGTGTAGAGAAAGCACATGAGAGTGGAGAGCAAGCGCATGAGAGTGGAGAGAAAGTGCATGAGAGTGGAGAGAAAGTACATGAGAGTGGAGAGAAAAAAGTGCATGAGAGTGGAAAGAAAGTGCATGAGAGAGGAGAGAAAGCGCATGAGAGTGGAGAGAAAGTGCATGAGAGTGGAGAGAAAGTGCATGAGAGTGGAGAGAAAGTGCATGACAGTGGAGAGAAAGTGCATGAGAGTGGAGAGAAAGTGCATGAGATTGGAGAGAACGCATGAGAGTGGAGAGAAAGTGCATGAGAGTGGAGAGAAGAAAGTGCACGAGAGTGGAGAGAAAGTGCATGAGAGTGGAGAGAAGAAAGTGCATGAGAGTGGAGAGAAAGTGCATGAGAGTGGAGAGAAGAAAGTGCATGAGAGTGGAGAGAAAGTGCATGAGAATCGAGAGAAAGTGCATGAGAGTGGAGAGAAAGTGCATGAGAGTGGAGAGAAAGTGCATGAGATTGGAGAGAACGCATGAGAGTGGAGAGAAAGTGCATGAGAGTGGAGAGAAAGCGCATGAGGGTGGAGAGAAGAAAGTGCATGAGAGTGGAGAGAAAGCACATGAGAGTGGAGAGAAAGTGCATGAGAGTGGAGAGAAAGTGCATGAGAGTGGAAAGAAGAAAGTGCATAAGAGTGGAGAGAAAGTGCATGAGAGTGGAGAGAAAGTGCATGAGAATGGAGAGAAGAAAGTGCATGAGAGTGTAGAGAAAGCGCATGGGAGTGGAGAGAAAGCGCATGAGAGTGGAGAGAAAGCGCATGAGAGTGGAGAGAAAGTGCATGAGAGAGGAGAGAAAGTTCATGTGAGTGGAGAGAAAGCACATGAGAGTGGAGAGAAAGTGCATGAGAGTGGAGAGAAGAAAGTGCATGAGAGTGCAGAGAATGTGTATGAGAATGGAGAGAAGAAAGTGCATGAGAGTGGAGAGAAAGCGCATGAGAGTGGAGAGAAAGCGCATCAGAGTGGAGAGAAAGTGCATGAGAGTGGAGAGAAAGTGCATGAGCGTGTAGAGAAAGTGCATGAGAGTGGAGAGAAAGTGCATCAGAGTGGAGAGAAAGCGCATGAGAGTGGAGAGAAAGCGCATGAGAGTGGAGAGAAAGTGCATGAGAGTGGAGAGAAAGCGCATGAGAGTGGAGAGAAAGTGCATGAGAGTGGAGAAAAGAAAGTGCATGAGAGTGGAGAAGAAAGTGCATGAGAGTGGAGAGAAAGCGCATAAGAGTGGAGAGAAAGCGCATGAGAGTGGAGAGAAAGTGCATGAGAGTGGAGAGAAAGCGCATGAGAGTGGAGAGAAAGCGCATGAGAGTGGAGAAAAGGGCATGAGAGTGGAGAGAAAGCACATGAGAGTGGGGAGAAAGTGCATGAGAGTGGAGAGAAAGCGCATGAGAGTGGAGAGAAGTAAGTGCATGAGAGTGGAGAGAAAGCACATGAGAGTGGAGAGAAAGTGCATGACAGTGGAGAGAAAGTGCATGAGAGTGGAGAGAAAGTGCACGAGATTGGAGAGACAGCGCACGAGAGTGGAGAGAAAGCGCATGAGAGTGGAGAGAAAGTGCATGAGAGTGGAGAGAAGAAAGTGCATGAGAGTGGAGAGAAAGCGCATGAGAGTGGAGAGAAGAAAGTGCATGAGAGTGGAGAGAAAGCGCATGAGAGTGGAGAGAAAGTGCATGAGAGTGGAGAGAAAGCTCATGAGAGTGGAGAGAAAGCGCATGATAGTGGAGTGAAGAAAGTGCATGAGAGTGGATAGAAAGTGCATAAGAGTGGAGAGAAAGCGCATGAGAGTGGAGAGAAAGCGCATGAGGGTGGAGAGAAGAAAGTGCATGAGAGTGGACAGAAAGCGCATGACAGTGGAGACAAAGTGCATGAGAGTGGAGAGAAAGTGCATGAGATTGGAGAGAAAGTGCATGAGAGTGGAGAGAAAGCTCAAGAGAGTGGAAAGAAAGTGCATGAGAGTGGAGAGAAAGTGCATGAGAGTGGAGAGAAAGCGCATGAGAGAGGAGAGAAAGTGCATGAGAGTGGAGAGAAAGCGCATGAAAGTGGAGAGAAGAAAGTGCATGAGAGTGGAGAGAAAGCACATGAGAGTGGAGAGAAAGTGCATGAGAGTGGAGAGAAAGCGCATGACAGTGGAGAGAAAGTGCATGAGAGTGGAAAGAAAGTGCATGAGAGAGGAGAGAAAGTGCATGGGTGTGGAGAGAATGTGCATGAGAGTGGAGAGAAAGCCCATAAGAATGGAGAGAAAGCGCATGAGGGTGGAGAGAAAGTGCATGAGAGTGGAGAGATAGCGCATGAGAGTGGAGAGAAAGTGCATGAGAGTGGAGAGAAAGTGCATGTCAGTGGAGAGAAAGTGCATGAGAGTGGAGAGTAGAAAGTGCATGAGAGTGGAGAGAAAGTGCACGAGAGTGGAGAGACAGCGCACGAGAGTGGAGAGAAAGCGCATGAGAGTGGAGAGAAAGTGCATGAGAGTGGAGAGAAGAAAGTGCATGAGAGTGGAGAGAAAGTGCATGAGAGTGGAGAGAAAGCGCATGAGAGTGGAGAGAAAGCGCATGAGTGTGGAGAGAAGAAAGTGCATGAGAGTGGAGAGAAAGCGCATGAGAGTGGAGAGAAAGTGCATGAGACTGGAGAGAAAGTGCATGAGAGTGTAGAGAAAGTGCATGAGAGTGGAGAGAATGCGCATGAGAGTGGAGAGAAAGTGCATGAGAGTGGAGAGAAAGCGCATGAGAGTGGAGAGAAGAAAGTGCATGAGAGTGGAGAGAGTGCATGAGAGAGGAGAGAAGAAAGTGCATGAGAGTGGAGAGAAAGGGCATGAGAGTGGAGAGAAAGTGCATGAGAGTGGAGAGAAAGTGCATGAGAGTGGAGAGAAAGCACATGAGACTGGAGAGAAAGCGCATGAGAGTGGAGAGAAAGTGCATGAGAGTGGAGAGAAACCGCAGGAGAGTGGACAGAAAGCGCATGAGAGTGGAGAGAAAGTGCATGAGAGTGGAGAGAAGAAAGTGCATGAGAGTGGAGAGAAAGTGCATCAGAGTGGAGAGAAGAAAGTGCATGAGAGTGGAGAGAAGAAAGTGCATGAGAGTGGAGAGAAAATGCATGAGAGTGGAGAGAAGAAAGTGCATGAGTGTGGAGAGAAAGTGCATGAGAGTGGAGAGAAGAAAGTGCTTGAGAGTGGAGAAAAGTGCATGAGACTGGAGAGAAGAAAGTGCATGAAAGTGGAGAGAAAGTGCCTGAGAGTGGAGAGAAAGCGCATGAGAGTGGAGAGAAAGTGCATGAGAGTGGAGAGAAAGCGCATGAGAGTGGAGAGAAAGTGCATGAGTGTGGAGAGAAGAAAGTGCATGAGAGTGGAGAGAAAGTGCATGAGAGTGGAGAGAAGAAAGTGCATGAGAGTGGAGAGAAAGTGCATGAGAGTGGAGAGAAGATAGTGCATGAGAGTGGAGAGAAAGTGCATAAGAGTGGAGAGAAAGTGCATGAGAGTGGAGAGAAGAAAGTGCATGAGAGTGGAGAGAAAGTGCATGAGAGTGGAGAGAAGAAAGTGCATGAGAGTGGAGAGAAAGTGCATGAGAGTGGAGAGAAAGCGCATGAGAGTGGAGAGAAAGTGCATGAGAGTGGAGAGAAGAAAGTGCATGAGAGTGGAGAGAAGAAAGTGCATGAGAGTGGAGAGAAGAAAGTGCATGAGAGTGGAGAGAAAGTGCATGAGAGTGGAGAGAAAGTACATGAGAGTGGAGAGAAAGTGCATGAGAGTGGAGAGAAAGTGCATGAGAGTGGAGAGAACGCATGAGAGTGGAGAGAAAGCGCATGAGAGTGGAGAGAGGAAAGTGCATGAGAGTGGAGAGAAAGTGCATGAGAGTGGAGAGGAAGTGCATGAGAGTGGAGAGAAAGTGCATGAGAGTGGAGAGAAAGTGCATGAGAGTGGAGAGAAAACGCATGAGAGTGGAGAGAAAGTGCATGAGAGTGGAGAAAGCGCATGGAATTGGAGAGAAAGTGCATGAGAGTGGAGATAAAGCGCATGGGAGTGGAGAGAAAGTGCATGAGAGTGGAGAGAAAGCGCATGAGAGTGGAGAGAAAGCGCATGAGAGTGGAGAGAAGAAAGTGCATGAGAGTGGAGAGAAAGCGCATGAGAGTGGAGAGAAAGTGCATGAGAGTGGAGAGAAAGTTCATGAGAGTGGAGAGAAAGTGCATGAGAGTGGAGAGAAAGTGCATGAGAGTGGAGAGAAAGCGCATGAGAGTGGAGAGAAAGTGCATGTGAGTGGAGAGAAGAAAGTGCATGAGAGTGGAGAGAAAGCGCATGAGAGTGGAGAGAAAGTGCATGAGAGTGGAGAGAAAGCACATGAGAGTGGGAGAAAGTGCATGAGAGTGGAGATATAGTGCATGAGAGTGGAGAGAAAGCGCATGAGGGTGGAGAGAAGAAAGTGCATGAGAGTGGAGAGAAAGCGCATGAGAGTGGAGAGAAAGTGCATGAGAGTGGAGAGAAAGTGCATGAGAGCGCAGAGAAAGCGCATGAGAGTGTAGAGAAAGCACATGAGAGTGGAGAGAAAGCGCATGAGAGTGGAGAGAAAGAGCATGAGAGTGGAGAGAAAGTGCATGAGAATGGAGAGAAAGCGCATGAGAGTGGAGAGAAAGTGCATGAGATTGGAGAGAAGAAAGTGCATGAGAGTGGAGAGAAAGTGCATGAGAGTGGAGAGAAAGCACATGAGAGTGGAGAGAAAGCACATGAGGGTGGAGAGAAAGTGCATGAGAGTGGAGAGAAAGTGCATGAGAGTGGAGAGAAAGTACATGAGAGTGGAGAGAAAAAAGTGCATGAGAGTGGAGAGAAAGTGCATGAGAGAGGAGAGAAAGCGCATGAGAGTGGAGAGAAAGTGCATGAGAGTGGAGAGAAAGTGCATGAGAGTGGAGAGAAAGCGCATGAGAGTGGAGAGAAAGTGCATGAGAGTGGAGAGAAAGTGCATGAGAGCGCAGAGAAAGCGCATGAGAGTGTAGAGAAAGCACATGAGAGTGGAGAGCAAGCGCATGAGAGTGGAGAGAAAGTGCATGAGAGTGGAGAGAAAGTACATGAGAGTGGAGAGAAAAAAGTGCATGAGAGTGGAAAGAAAGTGCATGAGAGAGGAGAGAAAGCGCATGAGAGTGGAGAGAAAGTGCATGAGAGTGGAGAGAAAGTGCATGAGAGTGGAGAGAAAGTGCATGACAGTGGAGAGAAAGTGCATGAGAGTGGAGAGAAAGAGCATGAGAGTGGAGAGACAGTGCATGAGAGTGGAGAGAAAGCGCATGAGGGGGGAGAGAAGAAAGTGCATGAGAGTGGAGAGAAAGCGCATGAGAGTGGAGAGAAAGTGCATGAGAGTGGAGAGAAAGTGCATGAGAGTGGAGAGAAAGCACATGAGAGTGGGAGAAAGTGCATGAGAGTGGAGAGAAAGTGCATGAGAGTGGAGAGAAAGTGCATGAGAGTGGAGAGAAAGAGCATGAGAGTGGAGAGAAAGCGCATGAGGGTGGAGAGAAGAAAGTGCATGAGAGTGGAGAGAAAGCGCATGAGAGTGGAGAGAAAGTGCATGAGAGTGGAGAGAAAGTGCATGAGAGTGGAGAGAAAGTGCATGAGAGTGGAGAGAAAGCGCATGAGAGTGGAGAGAAAGCGCATGAGATTGGAGAGAAGAAAGTGCATGAGAGTGGAGAGAAAGTGCATGAGAGTGGAGAGAAAGCGCATGAGAGTGGAGAGAAAGCACATGAGGGTGGAGAGAAAGTGCATGAGAGTGGAGAGAAAGTGCATGAGAGTGGAGAGAAAGTGCATGACAGTGGAGAGAAGAAAGTTCATGAGAGTGGAGAGAAATTGCATGAGAGTGGAGAGAAGAAAGTGCATGAGAGTGGAGAGAAAGTGCATGAGAGTGGAGAGAAAGAGCATGAGAGTGGAGAGAAAGTGCATGAGAGTGGAGAGAAAGTGCATGAGAGTGGAGAGGAAGTGCATGAGAGTGGAGATAAAGTGCATGAGAGTGGAGAGAAAGTGCATGAGAGTGGAGAGAAAGTGCATGACAGTGGAGAGAAAGTGCATGAAATTGGAGAGAAAGAGCATGAGAGTGGAGAGATAGTGCATGAGAGTGGAGAGAAAGTGCATGAGAGTGGAGAGAAAGTGCATGAGAGTTCAGAGAAGAAAGTGCATAAGAGTGGAGAGAAAGTGCAAGAGAGTGGAGAGAAAGCGCATGAGGGTGGAGAGAAGAAAGTGCATGAGAGTGGAGAGAAAGCACATGAGAGTGGAGAGAAAGTGCATGAGAGTGGAGAGAAAGTGCATGAGAGTGGAAAGAAGAAAGTGCATAAGAGTGGAGAGAAAGTGCATGAGAGTGGAGAGAAAGTGCATGAGAGTGGAGAGAAAGTGCATGAGAGTGGAGAGGAAGCGCATGAGAGTGGAGAGAAAGTGCATGAGAGTGGAGAGAAAGAGCATGAGACTGGAGAGAAAGTGCATGATAGTGGAGAGAAAGCACACGAGAGTGGACAGAAAGCGCATGAGAGTGGAGAGAAAGTGCATGAGAGTGGAGAGAAGAAAGTGCATGAGAGTGGAGAGAAAGTGCATGAGAGTGGAGAGAAAGCGCATGAGAGTGGAGGGAAAGTGCATGAGAGTGGAGAGAAAGCGCACGAGAGTTGACAGAAAGCGCATGAGAGTGGAGAGAAAGTGCATGAGAGTAGAGAGAAGAAAGCGCATGAGAGTGGAGAGAAAGTGCATGAGAGTGGAGAGAAGAAAGTGCATGAGAGTGGAGAGAAAAAAGTGCGTGAGAGTGGAGAGAAAGTGCATGAGAGTGGAGAGAAGAAAGTGCATGAGAGTGGAGAGAAAGTGCATGAGAGTGGAGAGAAGAAAGTGCATGAGAGTGGAGAGAAAGTGCATGAGAGTGGAGAGAAGAAAGTGCATGAGAGTGGAGAGAAAGTGCATGAGAGTGGAGAGAAGAAAGTGCATGAGAGTGGAGAGAAAGTGCATGAGAGTGGAGAGAAAGCCCATGAGAGTGGAGAGAAAGTCCAGAGAGTGGAGAGAAAGCGCATGAGAGTGGAGAGAAAGTGCATAAGAGTGGAGAGAAAGCGCATGAGAGTGGAGAGAAAGTGCATGAGAGTGGAGAGAAAGCGCATGAGAGTGGAGAGAAAGTGCATGAGAGTGGAGAGAAGAAAGTGCATGAGAGTGGAGAGAAAGTGCATGAGAGTGGAGAGAAGAAAGTGCATGAGAGTGGAGAGAAAGTGCATGAGAGTGGAGAGAAAGCGCATTAGAGTGGAGAGAAGAAAGTGCATGAGAGTGGAGAGAAAGTGCATGAGAATCGAGAGAAAGTGCATGAGAGTGGAGAGAAAGTGCATGAGAGTGGAGAGAAAGTGCATGAGATTGGAGAGAACGCATGAGAGTGGAGAGAAAGTGCATGAGAGTGGAGAGAAGAAAGTGCACGAGAGTGGAGAGAAAGTGCATGAGAGTGGAGAGAAGAAAGTGCATGAGAGTGGAGAGAAAGTGCATGAGAGTGGAGAGAAGAAAGTGCATGAGAGTGGAGAGAAAGTGCATGAGAATCGAGAGAAAGTGCATGAGAGTGGAGAGAAAGTGCATGAGAGTGGAGAGAAAGTGCATGAGATTGGAGAGAACGCATGAGAGTGGAGAGAAAGTGCATGAGAGTGGAGAGAAAGCGCATGAGGGTGGAGAGAAGAAAGTGCATGAGAGTGGAGAGAAAGCACATGAGAGTGGAGAGAAAGTGCATGAGAGTGGAGAGAAAGTGCATGAGAGTGGAAAGAAGAAAGTGCATAAGAGTGGAGAGAAAGTGCATGAGAGTGGAGAGAAAGTGCATGAGAATGGAGAGAAGAAAGTGCATGAGAGTGTAGAGAAAGCGCATGGGAGTGGAGAGAAAGCGCATGAGAGTGGAGAGAAAGCGCATGAGAGTGGAGAGAAAGTGCATGAGAGAGGAGAGAAAGTTCATGTGAGTGGAGAGAAAGCACATGAGAGTGGAGAGAAAGTGCATGAGAGTGGAGAGAAGAAAGTGCATGAGAGTGCAGAGAATGTGTATGAGAATGGAGAGAAGAAAGTGCATGAGAGTGGAGAGAAAGCGCATGAGAGTGGAGAGAAAGCGCATCAGAGCGGAGAGAAAGTGCATGAGAGTGGAGAGAAAGTGCATGAGCGTGTAGAGAAAGTGCATGAGAGTGGAGAGAAAGTGCATCAGAGTGGAGAGAAAGCGCATGAGAGTGGAGAGAAAGCGCATGAGAGTGGAGAGAAAGTGCATGAGAGTGGAGAGAAAGCGCATGAGAGTGGAGAGAAAGTGCATGAGAGTGGAGAAAAGAAAGTGCATGAGAGTGGAGAGAAAGTGCATGAGAGTGGAGAGAAAGCGCATAAGAGTGGAGAGAAAGCGCATGAGAGTGGAGAGAAAGTGCATGAGAGTGGAGAGAAAGCGCATGAGAGTGGAGAGAAAGCGCATGAGAGTGGAGAAAAGGGCATGAGAGTGGAGAGAAAGCACATGAGAGTGGGGAGAAAGTGCATGAGAGTGGAGAGAAAGCGCATGAGAGTGGAGAGAAGAAAGTGCATGAGAGTGGAGAGAAAGCACATGAGAGTGGAGAGAAAGTGCATGACAGTGGAGAGAAAGTGCATGAGAGTGGAGAGAAAGTGCACGAGATTGGAGAGACAGCGCACGAGAGTGGAGAGAAAGCGCATGAGAGTGGAGAGAAAGTGCATGAGAGTGGAGAGAAGAAAGTGCATGAGAGTGGAGAGAAAGCGCATGAGAGTGGAGAGAAGAAAGTGCATGAGAGTGGAGAGAAAGCGCATGAGAGTGGAGAGAAAGTGCATGAGAGTGGAGAGAAAGCTCATGAGAGTGGAGAGAAAGCGCATGATAGTGGAGTGAAGAAAGTGCATGAGAGTGGATAGAAAGTGCATAAGAGTGGAGAGAAAGCGCATGAGAGTGGAGAGAAAGCGCATGAGGGTGGAGAGAAGAAAGTGCATGAGAGTGGACAGAAAGCGCATGACAGTGGAGACAAAGTGCATGAGAGTGGAGAGAAAGTGCATGAGAGTGGAGAGAAAGTGCATGAGAGTGGAGAGAAAGCTCAAGAGAGTGGAAAGAAAGTGCATGAGAGTGGAGAGAAAGTGCATGAGAGTGGAGAGAAAGCGCATGAGAGAGGAGAGAAAGTGCATGAGAGTGGAGAGAAAGCGCATGAAAGTGGAGAGAAGAAAGTGCATGAGAGTGGAGAGAAAGCACATGAGAGTGGAGAGAAAGTGCATGAGAGTGGAGAGAAAGCGCATGACAGTGGAGAGAAAGTGCATGAGAGTGGAAAGAAAGTGCATGAGAGAGGAGAGAAAGTGCATGGGTGTGGAGAGAATGTGCATGAGAGTGGAGAGAAAGCCCATAAGAATGGAGAGAAAGCGCATGAGGGTGGAGAGAAAGTGCATGAGAGTGGAGAGATAGCGCATGAGAGTGGAGAGAAAGTGCATGAGAGTGGAGAGAAAGTGCATGTCAGTGGAGAGAAAGTGCATGAGAGTGGAGAGTAGAAAGTGCATGAGAGTGGAGAGAAAGTGCACGAGAGTGGAGAGACAGCGCACGAGAGTGGAGAGAAAGCGCATGAGAGTGGAGAGAAAGTGCATGAGAGTGGAGAGAAGAAAGTGCATGAGAGTGGAGAGAAAGTGCATGAGAGTGGAGAGAAAGCGCATGAGAGTGGAGAGAAAGCGCATGAGTGTGGAGAGAAGAAAGTGCATGAGAGTGGAGAGAAAGCGCATGAGAGTGGAGAGAAAGTGCATGAGACTGGAGAGAAAGTGCATGAGAGTGTAGAGAAAGTGCATGAGAGTGGAGAGAATGCGCATGAGAGTGGAGAGAAAGTGCATGAGAGTGGAGAGAAAGCGCATGAGAGTGGAGAGAAGAAAGTGCATGAGAGTGGAGAGAGTGCATGAGAGAGGAGAGAAGAAAGTGCATGAGAGTGGAGAGAAAGCGCATGAGAGTGGAGAGAAAGTGCATGAGAGTGGAGAGAAAGTGCATGAGAGTGGAGAGAAAGCACATGAGACTGGAGAGAAAGCGCATGAGAGTGGAGAGAAAGTGCATGAGAGTGGAGAGAAACCGCAGGAGAGTGGACAGAAAGCGCATGAGAGTGGAGAGAAAGTGCATGAGAGTGGAGAGAAGAAAGTGCATGAGAGTGGAGAGAAAGTGCATCAGAGTGGAGAGAAGAAAGTGCATGAGAGTGGAGAGAAGAAAGTGCATGAGAGTGGAGAGAAAATGCATGAGAGTGGAGAGAAGAAAGTGCATGAGTGTGGAGAGAAAGTGCATGAGAGTGGAGAGAAGAAAGTGCTTGAGAGTGGAGAAAAGTGCATGAGACTGGAGAGAAGAAAGTGCATGAAAGTGGAGAGAAAGTGCATGAGAGTGGAGAGAAAGCGCATGAGAGTGGAGAGAAAGTGCATGAGAGTGGAGAGAAAGCGCATGAGAGTGGAGAGAAAGTGCATGAGTGTGGAGAGAAGAAAGTGCATGAGAGTGGAGAGAAAGTGCATGAGAGTGGAGAGAAGAAAGTGCATGAGAGTGGAGAGAAAGTGCATGAGAGTGGAGAGAAGATAGTGCATGAGAGTGGAGAGAAAGTGCATAAGAGTGGAGAGAAAGTGCATGAGAGTGGAGAGAAGAAAGTGCATGAGAGTGGAGAGAAAGTGCATGAGAGTGGAGAGAAGAAAGTGCATGAGAGTGGAGAGAAAGTGCATGAGAGTGGAGAGAAAGCGCATGAGAGTGGAGAGAAAGTGCATGAGAGTGGAGAGAAGAAAGTGCATGAGAGTGGAGAGAAGAAAGTGCATGAGAGTGGAGAGAAGAAAGTGCATGAGAGTGGAGAGAAAGTGCATGAGAGTGGAGAGAAAGTGCATGAGAGTGGAGAGAAAGTGCATGAGAGTGGAGAGAAAGTGCATGAGAGTGGAGAGAACGCATGAGAGTGGAGAGAAAGCGCATGAGAGTGGAGAGAGGAAAGTGCATGAGAGTGGAGAGAAAGTGCATGAGAGTGGAGAGGAAGTGCATGAGAGTGGAGAGAAAGTGCATGAGAGTGGAGAGAAAGTGCATGAGAGTGGAGAGAAAACGCATGAGAGTGGAGAGAAAGTGCATGAGAGTGGAGAAAGCGCATGGAATTGGAGAGAAAGTGCATGAGAGTGGAGATAAAGCGCATGGGAGTGGAGAGAAAGTGCATGAGAGTGGAGAGAAAGCGCATGAGAGTGGAGAGAAAGCGCATGAGAGTGGAGAGAAGAAAGTGCATGAGAGTGGAGAGAAAGCGCATGAGAGTGGAGAGAAAGTGCATGAGAGTGGAGAGAAAGTTCATGAGAGTGGAGAGAAAGTGCATGAGAGTGGAGAGAAAGTGCATGAGAGTGGAGAGAAAGCGCATGAGAGTGGAGAGAAAGTGCATGTGAGTGGAGAGAAGAAAGTGCATGAGAGTGGAGAGAAAGCGCATGAGAGTGGAGAGAAAGTGCATGAGAGTGGAGAGAAAGCACATGAGAGTGGGAGAAAGTGCATGAGAGTGGAGATATAGTGCATGAGAGTGGAGAGAAAGCGCATGAGGGTGGAGAGAAGAAAGTGCATGAGAGTGGAGAGAAAGCGCATGAGAGTGGAGAGAAAGTGCATGAGAGTGGAGAGAAAGTGCATGAGAGCGCAGAGAAAGCGCATGAGAGTGTAGAGAAAGCACATGAGAGTGGAGAGAAAGCGCATGAGAGTGGAGAGAAAGAGCATGAGAGTGGAGAGAAAGTGCATGAGAATGGAGAGAAAGCGCATGAGAGTGGAGAGAAAGCGCATGAGATTGGAGAGAAGAAAGGGCATGAGAGTGGAGAGAAAGTGCATGAGAGTGGAGAGAAAGCACATGAGAGTGGAGAGAAAGCACATGAGGGTGGAGAGAAAGTGCATGAGAGTGGAGAGAAAGTGCATGAGAGTGGAGAGAAAGTACATGAGAGTGGAGAGAAAAAAGTGCATGAGAGTGGAGAGAAAGTGCATGAGAGAGGAGAGAAAGCGCATGAGAGTGGAGAGAAAGTGCATGAGAGTGGAGAGAAAGTGCATGAGAGTGGAGAGAAAGCGCATGAGAGTGGAGAGAAAGTGCATGAGAGTGGAGAGAAAGTGCATGAGAGCGCAGAGAAAGCGCATGAGAGTGTAGAGAAAGCACATGAGAGTGGAGAGCAAGCGCATGAGAGTGGAGAGAAAGTGCATGAGAGTGGAGAGAAAGTACATGAGAGTGGAGAGAAAAAAGTGCATGAGAGTGGAAAGAAAGTGCATGAGAGAGGAGAGAAAGCGCATGAGAGTGGAGAGAAAGTGCATGAGAGTGGAGAGAAAGTGCATGAGAGTGGAGAGAAAGTGCATGACAGTGGAGAGAAAGTGCATGAGAGTGGAGAGAAAGAGCATGAGAGTGGAGAGACAGTGCATGAGAGTGGAGAGAAAGCGCATGAGGGGGGAGAGAAGAAAGTGCATGAGAGTGGAGAGAAAGCGCATGAGAGTGGAGAGAAAGTGCATGAGAGTGGAGAGAAAGTGCATGAGAGTGGAGAGAAAGCACATGAGAGTGGGAGAAAGTGCATGAGAGTGGAGAGAAAGTGCATGAGAGTGGAGAGAAAGTGCATGAGAGTGGAGAGAAAGAGCATGAGAGTGGAGAGAAAGCGCATGAGGGTGGAGAGAAGAAAGTGCATGAGAGTGGAGAGAAAGCGCATGAGAGTGGAGAGAAAGTGCATGAGAGTGGAGAGAAAGTGCATGAGAGTGGAGAGAAAGTGCATGAGAGTGGAGAGAAAGCGCATGAGAGTGGAGAGAAAGCGCATGAGATTGGAGAGAAGAAAGTGCATGAGAGTGGAGAGAAAGTGCATGAGAGTGGAGAGAAAGCGCATGAGAGTGGAGAGAAAGCACATGAGGGTGGAGAGAAAGTGCATGAGAGTGGAGAGAAAGTGCATGAGAGTGGAGAGAAAGTGCATGACAGTGGAGAGAAGAAAGTTCATGAGAGTGGAGAGAAATTGCATGAGAGTGGAGAGAAGAAAGTGCATGAGAGTGGAGAGAAAGTGCATGAGAGTGGAGAGAAAGAGCATGAGAGTGGAGAGAAAGTGCATGAGAGTGGAGAGAAAGTGCATGAGAGTGGAGAGGAAGTGCATGAGAGTGGAGATAAAGTGCATGAGAGTGGAGAGAAAGTGCATGAGAGTGGAGAGAAAGTGCATGACAGTGGAGAGAAAGTGCATGAAATTGGAGAGAAAGAGCATGAGAGTGGAGAGATAGTGCATGAGAGTGGAGAGAAAGTGCATGAGAGTGGAGAGAAAGTGCATGAGAGTTCAGAGAAGAAAGTGCATAAGAGTGGAGAGAAAGTGCAAGAGAGTGGAGAGAAAGCGCATGAGGGTGGAGAGAAGAAAGTGCATGAGAGTGGAGAGAAAGCACATGAGAGTGGAGAGAAAGTGCATGAGAGTGGAGAGAAAGTGCATGAGAGTGGAAAGAAGAAAGTGCATAAGAGTGGAGAGAAAGTGCATGAGAGTGGAGAGAAAGTGCATGAGAGTGGAGAGAAAGTGCATGAGAGTGGAGAGGAAGCGCATGAGAGTGGAGAGAAAGTGCATGAGAGTGGAGAGAAAGAGCATGAGACTGGAGAGAAAGTGCATGATAGTGGAGAGAAAGCACACGAGAGTGGACAGAAAGCGCATGAGAGTGGAGAGAAAGTGCATGAGAGTGGAGAGAAGAAAGTGCATGAGAGTGGAGAGAAAGTGCATGAGAGTGGAGAGAAAGCGCATGAGAGTGGAGGGAAAGTGCATGAGAGTGGAGAGAAAGCGCACGAGAGTTGACAGAAAGCGCATGAGAGTGGAGAGAAAGTGCATGAGAGTAGAGAGAAGAAAGCGCATGAGAGTGGAGAGAAAGTGCATGAGAGTGGAGAGAAGAAAGTGCATGAGAGTGGAGAGAAAAAAGTGCGTGAGAGTGGAGAGAAAGTGCATGAGAGTGGAGAGAAGAAAGTGCATGAGAGTGGAGAGAAAGTGCATGAGAGTGGAGAGAAGAAAGTGCATGAGAGTGGAGAGAAAGTGCATGAGAGTGGAGAGAAGAAAGTGCATGAGAGTGGAGAGAAAGTGCATGAGAGTGGAGAGAAGAAAGTGCATGAGAGTGGAGAGAAAGTGCATGAGAGTGGAGAGAAAGCCCATGAGAGTGGAGAGAAAGTCCAGAGAGTGGAGAGAAAGCGCATGAGAGTGGAGAGAAAGTGCATAAGAGTGGAGAGAAAGCGCATGAGAGTGGAGAGAAAGTGCATGAGAGTGGAGAGAAAGCGCATGAGAGTGGAGAGAAAGTGCATGAGAGTGGAGAGAAGAAAGTGCATGAGAGTGGAGAGAAAGTGCATGAGAGTGGAGAGAAGAAAGTGCATGAGAGTGGAGAGAAAGTGCATGAGAGTGGAGAGAAAGCGCATTAGAGTGGAGAGAAGAAAGTGCATGAGAGTGGAGAGAAAGTGCATGAGAATCGAGAGAAAGTGCATGAGAGTGGAGAGAAAGTGCATGAGAGTGGAGAGAAAGTGCATGAGATTGGAGAGAACGCATGAGAGTGGAGAGAAAGTGCATGAGAGTGGAGAGAAGAAAGTGCACGAGAGTGGAGAGAAAGTGCATGAGAGTGGAGAGAAGAAAGTGCATGAGAGTGGAGAGAAAGTGCATGAGAGTGGAGAGAAGAAAGTGCATGAGAATGGAGAGAAAGTGCATGAGAATCGAGAGAAAGTGCATGAGAGTGGAGAGAAAGTGCATGAGAGTGGAGAGAAAGTGCATGAGATTGGAGAGAACGCATGAGAGTGGAGAGAAAGTGCATGAGAGTGGAGAGAAAGCGCATGAGGGTGGAGAGAAGAAAGTGCATGAGAGTGGAGAGAAAGCACATGAGAGTGGAGAGAAAGTGCATGAGAGTGGAGAGAAAGTGCATGAGAGTGGAAAGAAGAAAGTGCATAAGAGTGGAGAGAAAGTGCATGAGAGTGGAGAGAAAGTGCATGAGAATGGAGAGAAGAAAGTGCATGAGAGTGTAGAGAAAGCGCATGGGAGTGGAGAGAAAGCGCATGAGAGTGGAGAGAAAGCGCATGAGAGTGGAGAGAAAGTGCATGAGAGAGGAGAGAAAGTTCATGTGAGTGGAGAGAAAGCACATGAGAGTGGAGAGAAAGTGCATGAGAGTGGAGAGAAGAAAGTGCATGAGAGTGCAGAGAATGTGTATGAGAATGGAGAGAAGAAAGTGCATGAGAGTGGAGAGAAAGCGCATGAGAGTGGAGAGAAAGCGCATCAGAGTGGAGAGAAAGTGCATGAGAGTGGAGAGAAAGTGCATGAGCGTGTAGAGAAAGTGCATGAGAGTGGAGAGAAAGTGCATCAGAGTGGAGAGAAAGCGCATGAGAGTGGAGAGAAAGCGCATGAGAGTGGAGAGAAAGTGCATGAGAGTGGAGAGAAAGCGCATGAGAGTGGAGAGAAAGTGCATGAGAGTGGAGAAAAGAAAGTGCATGAGAGTGGAGAGAAAGTGCATGAGAGTGGAGAGAAAGCGCATAAGAGTGGAGAGAAAGCGCATGAGAGTGGAGAGAAAGTGCATGAGAGTGGAGAGAAAGCGCATGAGAGTGGAGAGAAAGCGCATGAGAGTGGAGAAAAGGGCATGAGAGTGGAGAGAAAGCACATGAGAGTGGGGAGAAAGTGCATGAGAGTGGAGAGAAAGCGCATGAGAGTGGAGAGAAGAAAGTGCATGAGAGTGGAGAGAAAGCACATGAGAGTGGAGAGAAAGTGCATGACAGTGGAGAGAAAGTGCATGAGAGTGGAGAGAAAGTGCACGAGATTGGAGAGACAGCGCACGAGAGTGGAGAGAAAGCGCATGAGAGTGGAGAGAAAGTGCATGAGAGTGGAGAGAAGAAAGTGCATGAGAGTGGAGAGAAAGCGCATGAGAGTGGAGAGAAGAAAGTGCATGAGAGTGGAGAGAAAGCGCATGAGAGTGGAGAGAAAGTGCATGAGAGTGGAGAGAAAGCTCATGAGAGTGGAGAGAAAGCGCATGATAGTGGAGTGAAGAAAGTGCATGAGAGTGGATAGAAAGTGCATAAGAGTGGAGAGAAAGCGCATGAGAGTGGAGAGAAAGCGCATGAGGGTGGAGAGAAGAAAGTGCATGAGAGTGGACAGAAAGCGCATGACAGTGGAGACAAAGTGCATGAGAGTGGAGAGAAAGTGCATGAGATTGGAGAGAAAGTGCATGAGAGTGGAGAGAAAGCTCAAGAGAGTGGAAAGAAAGTGCATGAGAGTGGAGAGAAAGTGCATGAGAGTGGAGAGAAAGCGCATGAGAGAGGAGAGAAAGTGCATGAGAGTGGAGAGAAAGCGCATGAAAGTGGAGAGAAGAAAGTGCATGAGAGTGGAGAGAAAGCACATGAGAGTGGAGAGAAAGTGCATGAGAGTGGAGAGAAAGCGCATGACAGTGGAGAGAAAGTGCATGAGAGTGGAAAGAAAGTGCATGAGAGAGGAGAGAAAGTGCATGGGTGTGGAGAGAATGTGCATGAGAGTGGAGAGAAAGCCCATAAGAATGGAGAGAAAGCGCATGAGGGTGGAGAGAAAGTGCATGAGAGTGGAGAGATAGCGCATGAGAGTGGAGAGAAAGTGCATGAGAGTGGAGAGAAAGTGCATGTCAGTGGAGAGAAAGTGCATGAGAGTGGAGAGTAGAAAGTGCATGAGAGTGGAGAGAAAGTGCACGAGAGTGGAGAGACAGCGCACGAGAGTGGAGAGAAAGCGCATGAGAGTGGAGAGAAAGTGCATGAGAGTGGAGAGAAGAAAGTGCATGAGAGTGGAGAGAAAGTGCATGAGAGTGGAGAGAAAGCGCATGAGAGTGGAGAGAAAGCGCATGAGTGTGGAGAGAAGAAAGTGCATGAGAGTGGAGAGAAAGCGCATGAGAGTGGAGAGAAAGTGCATGAGACTGGAGAGAAAGTGCATGAGAGTGTAGAGAAAGTGCATGAGAGTGGAGAGAATGCGCATGAGAGTGGAGAGAAAGTGCATGAGAGTGGAGAGAAAGCGCATGAGAGTGGAGAGAAGAAAGTGCATGAGAGTGGAGAGAGTGCATGAGAGAGGAGAGAAGAAAGTGCATGAGAGTGGAGAGAAAGCGCATGAGAGTGGAGAGAAAGTGCATGAGAGTGGAGAGAAAGTGCATGAGAGTGGAGAGAAAGCACATGAGACTGGAGAGAAAGCGCATGAGAGTGGAGAGAAAGTGCATGAGAGTGGAGAGAAACCGCAGGAGAGTGGACAGAAAGCGCATGAGAGTGGAGAGAAAGTGCATGAGAGTGGAGAGAAGAAAGTGCATGAGAGTGGAGAGAAAGTGCATCAGAGTGGAGAGAAGAAAGTGCATGAGAGTGGAGAGAAGAAAGTGCATGAGAGTGGAGAGAAAATGCATGAGAGTGGAGAGAAGAAAGTGCATGAGTGTGGAGAGAAAGTGCATGAGAGTGGAGAGAAGAAAGTGCTTGAGAGTGGAGAAAAGTGCATGAGACTGGAGAGAAGAAAGTGCATGAAAGTGGAGAGAAAGTGCATGAGAGTGGAGAGAAAGCGCATGAGAGTGGAGAGAAAGTGCATGAGAGTGGAGAGAAAGCGCATGAGAGTGGAGAGAAAGTGCATGAGTGTGGAGAGAAGAAAGTGCATGAGAGTGGAGAGAAAGTGCATGAGAGTGGAGAGAAGAAAGTGCATGAGAGTGGAGAGAAAGTGCATGAGAGTGGAGAGAAGATAGTGCATGAGAGTGGAGAGAAAGTGCATAAGAGTGGAGAGAAAGTGCATGAGAGTGGAGAGAAGAAAGTGCATGAGAGTGGAGAGAAAGTGCATGAGAGTGGAGAGAAGAAAGTGCATGAGAGTGGAGAGAAAGTGCATGAGAGTGGAGAGAAAGCGCATGAGAGTGGAGAGAAAGTGCATGAGAGTGGAGAGAAGAAAGTGCATGAGAGTGGAGAGAAGAAAGTGCATGAGAGTGGAGAGAAGAAAGTGCATGAGAGTGGAGAGAAAGTGCATGAGAGTGGAGAGAAAGTGCATGAGAGTGGAGAGAAAGTGCATGAGAGTGGAGAGAACGCATGAGAGTGGAGAGAAAGCGCATGAGAGTGGAGAGAGGAAAGTGCATGAGAGTGGAGAGAAAGTGCATGAGAGTGGAGAGGAAGTGCATGAGAGTGGAGAGAAAGTGCATGAGAGTGGAGAGAAAGTGCATGAGAGTGGAGAGAAAACGCATGAGAGTGGAGAGAAAGTGCATGAGAGTGGAGAGAAGAAAGTGCATGAGAGTGGAGAGAAAGCGCATGAGAGTGGAGAGAAAGTGCATGAGAGTGGAGAGAAAGTTCATGAGAGTGGAGAGAAAGTGCATGAGAGTGGAGAGAAAGTGCATGAGAGTGGAGAGAAAGCGCATGAGAGTGGAGAGAAAGTGCATGTGAGTGGAGAGAAGAAAGTGCATGAGAGTGGAGAGAAAGCGCATGAGAGTGGAGAGAAAGTGCATGAGAGTGGAGAGAAAGCACATGAGAGTGGGAGAAAGTGCATGAGAGTGGAGATATAGTGCATGAGAGTGGAGAGAAAGCGCATGAGGGTGGAGAGAAGAAAGTGCATGAGAGTGGAGAGAAAGCGCATGAGAGTGGAGAGAAAGTGCATGAGAGTGGAGAGAAAGTGCATGAGAGCGCAGAGAAAGCGCATGAGAGTGTAGAGAAAGCACATGAGAGTGGAGAGAAAGCGCATGAGAGTGGAGAGAAAGAGCATGAGAGTGGAGAGAAAGTGCATGAGAATGGAGAGAAAGCGCATGAGAGTGGAGAGAAAGCGCATGAGATTGGAGAGAAGAAAGTGCATGAGAGTGGAGAGAAAGTGCATGAGAGTGGAGAGAAAGCACATGAGAGTGGAGAGAAAGCACATGAGGGTGGAGAGAAAGTGCATGAGAGTGGAGAGAAAGTGCATGAGAGTGGAGAGAAAGTACATGAGAGTGGAGAGAAAAAAGTGCATGAGATTGGAGAGAAAGTGCATGAGAGAGGAGAGAAAGCGCATGAGAGTGGAGAGAAAGTGCATGAGAGTGGAGAGAAAGTGCATGAGAGTGGAGAGAAAGCGCATGAGAGTGGAGAGAAAGTGCATGAGAGTGGAGAGAAAGTGCATGAGAGCGCAGAGAAAGCGCATGAGAGTGTAGAGAAAGCACATGAGAGTGGAGAGCAAGCGCATGAGAGTGGAGAGAAAGTGCATGAGAGTGGAGAGAAAGTACATGAGAGTGGAGAGAAAAAAGTGCATGAGAGTGGAAAGAAAGTGCATGAGAGAGGAGAGAAAGCGCATGAGAGTGGAGAGAAAGTGCATGAGAGTGGAGAGAAAGTGCATGAGAGTGGAGAGAAAGTGCATGACAGTGGAGAGAAAGTGCATGAGAGTGGAGAGAAAGAGCATGAGAGTGGAGAGACAGTGCATGAGAGTGGAGAGAAAGCGCATGAGGGGGGAGAGAAGAAAGTGCATGAGAGTGGAGAGAAAGCGCATGAGAGTGGAGAGAAAGTGCATGAGAGTGGAGAGAAAGTGCATGAGAGTGGAGAGAAAGCACATGAGAGTGGGAGAAAGTGCATGAGAGTGGAGAGAAAGTGCATGAGAGTGGAGAGAAAGTGCATGAGAGTGGAGAGAAAGAGCATGAGAGTGGAGAGAAAGCGCATGAGGGTGGAGAGAAGAAAGTGCATGAGAGTGGAGAGAAAGCGCATGAGAGTGGAGAGAAAGTGCATGAGAGTGGAGAGAAAGTGCATGAGAGTGGAGAGAAAGTGCATGAGAGTGGAGAGAAAGCGCATGAGAGTGGAGAGAAAGCGCATGAGATTGGAGAGAAGAAAGTGCATGAGAGTGGAGAGAAAGTGCATGAGAGTGGAGAGAAAGCGCATGAGAGTGGAGAGAAAGCACATGAGGGTGGAGAGAAAGTGCATGAGAGTGGAGAGAAAGTGCATGAGAGTGGAGATAAAGCGCATGGGAGTGGAGAGAAAGTGCATGAGAGTGGAGAGAAAGCGCATGAGAGTGGAGAGAAAGCGCATGAGAGTGGAGAGAAGAAAGTGCATGAGAGTGGAGAGAAAGCGCATGAGAGTGGAGAGAAAGTGCATGAGAGTGGAGAGAAAGTTCATGAGAGTGGAGAGAAAGTGCATGAGAGTGGAGAGAAAGTGCATGAGAGTGGAGAGAAAGCGCATGAGAGTGGAGAGAAAGTGCATGTGAGTGGAGAGAAGAAAGTGCATGAGAGTGGAGAGAAAGCGCATGAGAGTGGAGAGAAAGTGCATGAGAGTGGAGAGAAAGCACATGAGAGTGGGAGAAAGTGCATGAGAGTGGAGATATAGTGCATGAGAGTGGAGAGAAAGCGCATGAGGGTGGAGAGAAGAAAGTGCATGAGAGTGGAGAGAAAGCGCATGAGAGTGGAGAGAAAGTGCATGAGAGTGGAGAGAAAGTGCATGAGAGCGCAGAGAAAGCGCATGAGAGTGTAGAGAAAGCACATGAGAGTGGAGAGAAAGCGCATGAGAGTGGAGAGAAAGAGCATGAGAGTGGAGAGAAAGTGCATGAGAATGGAGAGAAAGCGCATGAGAGTGGAGAGAAAGCGCATGAGATTGGAGAGAAGAAAGGGCATGAGAGTGGAGAGAAAGTGCATGAGAGTGGAGAGAAAGCACATGAGAGTGGAGAGAAAGCACATGAGGGTGGAGAGAAAGTGCATGAGAGTGGAGAGAAAGTGCATGAGAGTGGAGAGAAAGTACATGAGAGTGGAGAGAAAAAAGTGCATGAGAGTGGAGAGAAAGTGCATGAGAGAGGAGAGAAAGCGCATGAGAGTGGAGAGAAAGTGCATGAGAGTGGAGAGAAAGTGCATGAGAGTGGAGAGAAAGCGCATGAGAGTGGAGAGAAAGTGCATGAGAGTGGAGAGAAAGTGCATGAGAGCGCAGAGAAAGCGCATGAGAGTGTAGAGAAAGCACATGAGAGTGGAGAGCAAGCGCATGAGAGTGGAGAGAAAGTGCATGAGAGTGGAGAGAAAGTACATGAGAGTGGAGAGAAAAAAGTGCATGAGAGTGGAAAGAAAGTGCATGAGAGAGGAGAGAAAGCGCATGAGAGTGGAGAGAAAGTGCATGAGAGTGGAGAGAAAGTGCATGAGAGTGGAGAGAAAGTGCATGACAGTGGAGAGAAAGTGCATGAGAGTGGAGAGAAAGAGCATGAGAGTGGAGAGACAGTGCATGAGAGTGGAGAGAAAGCGCATGAGGGGGGAGAGAAGAAAGTGCATGAGAGTGGAGAGAAAGCGCATGAGAGTGGAGAGAAAGTGCATGAGAGTGGAGAGAAAGTGCATGAGAGTGGAGAGAAAGCACATGAGAGTGGGAGAAAGTGCATGAGAGTGGAGAGAAAGTGCATGAGAGTGGAGAGAAAGTGCATGAGAGTGGAGAGAAAGAGCATGAGAGTGGAGAGAAAGCGCATGAGGGTGGAGAGAAGAAAGTGCATGAGAGTGGAGAGAAAGCGCATGAGAGTGGAGAGAAAGTGCATGAGAGTGGAGAGAAAGTGCATGAGAGTGGAGAGAAAGTGCATGAGAGTGGAGAGAAAGCGCATGAGAGTGGAGAGAAAGCGCATGAGATTGGAGAGAAGAAAGTGCATGAGAGTGGAGAGAAAGTGCATGAGAGTGGAGAGAAAGCGCATGAGAGTGGAGAGAAAGCACATGAGGGTGGAGAGAAAGTGCATGAGAGTGGAGAGAAAGTGCATGAGAGTGGAGAGAAAGTGCATGACAGTGGAGAGAAGAAAGTTCATGAGAGTGGAGAGAAATTGCATGAGAGTGGAGAGAAGAAAGTGCATGAGAGTGGAGAGAAAGTGCATGAGAGTGGAGAGAAAGAGCATGAGAGTGGAGAGAAAGTGCATGAGAGTGGAGAGATAGTGCATGAGAGTGGAGAGAAAGTGCATGAGAGTGGAGAGAAAGTGCATGAGAGTTCAGAGAAGAAAGTGCATAAGAGTGGAGAGAAAGTGCAAGAGAGTGGAGAGAAAGCGCATGAGGGTGGAGAGAAGAAAGTGCATGAGAGTGGAGAGAAAGCACATGAGAGTGGAGAGAAAGTGCATGAGAGTGGAGAGAAAGTGCATGAGAGTGGAAAGAAGAAAGTGCATAAGAGTGGAGAGAAAGTGCATGAGAGTGGAGAGAAAGTGCATGAGAGTGGAGAGAAAGTGCATGAGAGTGGAGAGGAAGCGCATGAGAGTGGAGAGAAAGTGCATGAGAGTGGAGAGAAAGAGCATGAGACTGGAGAGAAAGTGCATGATAGTGGAGAGAAAGCACACGAGAGTGGACAGAAAGCGCATGAGAGTGGAGAGAAAGTGCATGAGAGTGGAGAGAAGAAAGTGCATGAGAGTGGAGAGAAAGTGCATGAGAGTGGAGAGAAAGCGCATGAGAGTGGAGGGAAAGTGCATGAGAGTGGAGAGAAAGCGCACGAGAGTTGACAGAAAGCGCATGAGAGTGGAGAGAAAGTGCATGAGAGTAGAGAGAAGAAAGCGCATGAGAGTGGAGAGAAAGTGCATGAGAGTGGAGAGAAGAAAGTGCATGAGAGTGGAGAGAAAAAAGTGCGTGAGAGTGGAGAGAAAGTGCATGAGAGTGGAGAGAAGAAAGTGCATGAGAGTGGAGAGAAAGTGCATGAGAGTGGAGAGAAGAAAGTGCATGAGAGTGGAGAGAAAGTGCATGAGAGTGGAGAGAAGAAAGTGCATGAGAGTGGAGAGAAAGTGCATGAGAGTGGAGAGAAGAAAGTGCATGAGAGTGGAGAGAAAGTGCATGAGAGTGGAGAGAAAGCCCATGAGAGTGGAGAGAAAGTCCAGAGAGTGGAGAGAAAGCGCATGAGAGTGGAGAGAAAGTGCATAAGAGTGGAGAGAAAGCGCATGAGAGTGGAGAGAAAGTGCATGAGAGTGGAGAGAAAGCGCATGAGAGTGGAGAGAAAGTGCATGAGAGTGGAGAGAAGAAAGTGCATGAGAGTGGAGAGAAAGTGCATGAGAGTGGAGAGAAGAAAGTGCATGAGAGTGGAGAGAAAGTGCATGAGAGTGGAGAGAAAGCGCATTAGAGTGGAGAGAAGAAAGTGCATGAGAGTGGAGAGAAAGTGCATGAGAATCGAGAGAAAGTGCATGAGAGTGGAGAGAAAGTGCATGAGAGTGGAGAGAAAGTGCATGAGATTGGAGAGAACGCATGAGAGTGGAGAGAAAGTGCATGAGAGTGGAGAGAAGAAAGTGCACGAGAGTGGAGAGAAAGTGCATGAGAGTGGAGAGAAGAAAGTGCATGAGAGTGGAGAGAAAGTGCATGAGAGTGGAGAGAAGAAAGTGCATGAGAGTGGAGAGAAAGTGCATGAGAATCGAGAGAAAGTGCATGAGAGTGGAGAGAAAGTGCATGAGAGTGGAGAGAAAGTGCATGAGATTGGAGAGAACGCATGAGAGTGGAGAGAAAGTGCATGAGAGTGGAGAGAAAGCGCATGAGGGTGGAGAGAAGAAAGTGCATGAGAGTGGAGAGAAAGCACATGAGAGTGGAGAGAAAGTGCATGAGAGTGGAGAGAAAGTGCATGAGAGTGGAAAGAAGAAAGTGCATAAGAGTGGAGAGAAAGTGCATGAGAGTGGAGAGAAAGTGCATGAGAATGGAGAGAAGAAAGTGCATGAGAGTGTAGAGAAAGCGCATGGGAGTGGAGAGAAAGCGCATGAGAGTGGAGAGAAAGCGCATGAGAGTGGAGAGAAAGTGCATGAGAGAGGAGAGAAAGTTCATGTGAGTGGAGAGAAAGCACATGAGAGTGGAGAGAAAGTGCATGAGAGTGGAGAGAAGAAAGTGCATGAGAGTGCAGAGAATGTGTATGAGAATGGAGAGAAGAAAGTGCATGAGAGTGGAGAGAAAGCGCATGAGAGTGGAGAGAAAGCGCATCAGAGTGGAGAGAAAGTGCATGAGAGTGGAGAGAAAGTGCATGAGCGTGTAGAGAAAGTGCATGAGAGTGGAGAGAAAGTGCATCAGAGTGGAGAGAAAGCGCATGAGAGTGGAGAGAAAGCGCATGAGAGTGGAGAGAAAGTGCATGAGAGTGGAGAGAAAGCGCATGAGAGTGGAGAGAAAGTGCATGAGAGTGGAGAAAAGAAAGTGCATGAGAGTGGAGAGAAAGTGCATGAGAGTGGAGAGAAAGCGCATAAGAGTGGAGAGAAAGCGCATGAGAGTGGAGAGAAAGTGCATGAGAGTGGAGAGAAAGCGCATGAGAGTGGAGAGAAAGCGCATGAGAGTGGAGAAAAGGGCATGAGAGTGGAGAGAAAGCACATGAGAGTGGGGAGAAAGTGCATGAGAGTGGAGAGAAAGCGCATGAGAGTGGAGAGAAGAAAGTGCATGAGAGTGGAGAGAAAGCACATGAGAGTGGAGAGAAAGTGCATGACAGTGGAGAGAAAGTGCATGAGAGTGGAGAGAAAGTGCACGAGATTGGAGAGACAGCGCACGAGAGTGGAGAGAAAGCGCATGAGAGTGGAGAGAAAGTGCATGAGAGTGGAGAGAAGAAAGTGCATGAGAGTGGAGAGAAAGCGCATGAGAGTGGAGAGAAGAAAGTGCATGAGAGTGGAGAGAAAGCGCATGAGAGTGGAGAGAAAGTGCATGAGAGTGGAGAGAAAGCTCATGAGAGTGGAGAGAAAGCGCATGATAGTGGAGTGAAGAAAGTGCATGAGAGTGGATAGAAAGTGCATAAGAGTGGAGAGAAAGCGCATGAGAGTGGAGAGAAAGCGCATGAGGGTGGAGAGAAGAAAGTGCATGAGAGTGGACAGAAAGCGCATGACAGTGGAGACAAAGTGCATGAGAGTGGAGAGAAAGTGCATGAGATTGGAGAGAAAGTGCATGAGAGTGGAGAGAAAGCTCAAGAGAGTGGAAAGAAAGTGCATGAGAGTGGAGAGAAAGTGCATGAGAGTGGAGAGAAAGCGCATGAGAGAGGAGAGAAAGTGCATGAGAGTGGAGAGAAAGCGCATGAAAGTGGAGAGAAGAAAGTGCATGAGAGTGGAGAGAAAGCACATGAGAGTGGAGAGAAAGTGCATGAGAGTGGAGAGAAAGCGCATGACAGTGGAGAGAAAGTGCATGAGAGTGGAAAGAAAGTGCATGAGAGAGGAGAGAAAGTGCATGGGTGTGGAGAGAATGTGCATGAGAGTGGAGAGAAAGCCCATAAGAATGGAGAGAAAGCGCATGAGGGTGGAGAGAAAGTGCATGAGAGTGGAGAGATAGCGCATGAGAGTGGAGAGAAAGTGCATGAGAGTGGAGAGAAAGTGCATGTCAGTGGAGAGAAAGTGCATGAGAGTGGAGAGTAGAAAGTGCATGAGAGTGGAGAGAAAGTGCACGAGAGTGGAGAGACAGCGCACGAGAGTGGAGAGAAAGCGCATGAGAGTGGAGAGAAAGTGCATGAGAGTGGAGAGAAGAAAGTGCATGAGAGTGGAGAGAAAGTGCATGAGAGTGGAGAGAAAGCGCATGAGAGTGGAGAGAAAGCGCATGAGTGTGGAGAGAAGAAAGTGCATGAGAGTGGAGAGAAAGCGCATGAGAGTGGAGAGAAAGTGCATGAGACTGGAGAGAAAGTGCATGAGAGTGTAGAGAAAGTGCATGAGAGTGGAGAGAATGCGCATGAGAGTGGAGAGAAAGTGCATGAGAGTGGAGAGAAAGCGCATGAGAGTGGAGAGAAGAAAGTGCATGAGAGTGGAGAGAGTGCATGAGAGAGGAGAGAAGAAAGTGCATGAGAGTGGAGAGAAAGCGCATGAGAGTGGAGAGAAAGTGCATGAGAGTGGAGAGAAAGTGCATGAGAGTGGAGAGAAAGCACATGAGACTGGAGAGAAAGCGCATGAGAGTGGAGAGAAAGTGCATGAGAGTGGAGAGAAACCGCAGGAGAGTGGACAGAAAGCGCATGAGAGTGGAGAGAAAGTGCATGAGAGTGGAGAGAAGAAAGTGCATGAGAGTGGAGAGAAAGTGCATCAGAGTGGAGAGAAGAAAGTGCATGAGAGTGGAGAGAAGAAAGTGCATGAGAGTGGAGAGAAAATGCATGAGAGTGGAGAGAAGAAAGTGCATGAGTGTGGAGAGAAAGTGCATGAGAGTGGAGAGAAGAAAGTGCTTGAGAGTGGAGAAAAGTGCATGAGACTGGAGAGAAGAAAGTGCATGAAAGTGGAGAGAAAGTGCATGAGAGTGGAGAGAAAGCGCATGAGAGTGGAGAGAAAGTGCATGAGAGTGGAGAGAAAGCGCATGAGAGTGGAGAGAAAGTGCATGAGTGTGGAGAGAAGAAAGTGCATGAGAGTGGAGAGAAAGTGCATGAGAGTGGAGAGAAGAAAGTGCATGAGAGTGGAGAGAAAGTGCATGAGAGTGGAGAGAAGATAGTGCATGAGAGTGGAGAGAAAGTGCATAAGAGTGGAGAGAAAGTGCATGAGAGTGGAGAGAAGAAAGTGCATGAGAGTGGAGAGAAAGTGCATGAGAGTGGAGAGAAGAAAGTGCATGAGAGTGGAGAGAAAGTGCATGAGAGTGGAGAGAAAGCGCATGAGAGTGGAGAGAAAGTGCATGAGAGTGGAGAGAAGAAAGTGCATGAGAGTGGAGAGAAGAAAGTGCATGAGAGTGGAGAGAAGAAAGTGCATGAGAGTGGAGAGAAAGTGCATGAGAGTGGAGAGAAAGTGCATGAGAGTGGAGAGAAAGTGCATGAGAGTGGAGAGAAAGTGCATGAGAGTGGAGAGAACGCATGAGAGTGGAGAGAAAGCGCATGAGAGTGGAGAGAGGAAAGTGCATGAGAGTGGAGAGAAAGTGCATGAGAGTGGAGAGGAAGTGCATGAGAGTGGAGAGAAAGTGCATGAGAGTGGAGAGAAAGTGCATGAGAGTGGAGAGAAAACGCATGAGAGTGGAGAGAAAGTGCATGAGAGTGGAGAAAGCGCATGGAATTGGAGAGAAAGTGCATGAGAGTGGAGATAAAGCGCATGGGAGTGGAGAGAAAGTGCATGAGAGTGGAGAGAAAGCGCATGAGAGTGGAGAGAAAGCGCATGAGAGTGGAGAGAAGAAAGTGCATGAGAGTGGAGAGAAAGCGCATGAGAGTGGAGAGAAAGTGCATGAGAGTGGAGAGAAAGTTCATGAGAGTGGAGAGAAAGTGCATGAGAGTGGAGAGAAAGTGCATGAGAGTGGAGAGAAAGCGCATGAGAGTGGAGAGAAAGTGCATGTGAGTGGAGAGAAGAAAGTGCATGAGAGTGGAGAGAAAGCGCATGAGAGTGGAGAGAAAGTGCATGAGAGTGGAGAGAAAGCACATGAGAGTGGGAGAAAGTGCATGAGAGTGGAGATATAGTGCATGAGAGTGGAGAGAAAGCGCATGAGGGTGGAGAGAAGAAAGTGCATGAGAGTGGAGAGAAAGCGCATGAGAGTGGAGAGAAAGTGCATGAGAGTGGAGAGAAAGTGCATGAGAGCGCAGAGAAAGCGCATGAGAGTGTAGAGAAAGCACATGAGAGTGGAGAGAAAGCGCATGAGAGTGGAGAGAAAGAGCATGAGAGTGGAGAGAAAGTGCATGAGAATGGAGAGAAAGCGCATGAGAGTGGAGAGAAAGCGCATGAGATTGGAGAGAAGAAAGTGCATGAGAGTGGAGAGAAAGTGCATGAGAGTGGAGAGAAAGCACATGAGAGTGGAGAGAAAGCACATGAGGGTGGAGAGAAAGTGCATGAGAGTGGAGAGAAAGTGCATGAGAGTGGAGAGAAAGTACATGAGAGTGGAGAGAAAAAAGTGCATGAGATTGGAGAGAAAGTGCATGAGAGAGGAGAGAAAGCGCATGAGAGTGGAGAGAAAGTGCATGAGAGTGGAGAGAAAGTGCATGAGAGTGGAGAGAAAGCGCATGAGAGTGGAGACAAAGTGCATGAGAGTGGAGAGAAAGTGCATGAGAGCGCAGAGAAAGCGCATGAGAGTGTAGAGAAAGCACATGAGAGTGGAGAGCAAGCGTATGAGAGTGGAGAGAAAGTGCATGAGAGTGGAGAGAAAGTACATGAGAGTGGAGAGAAAAAAGTGCATGAGAGTGGAAAGAAAGTGCATGAGAGAGGAGAGAAAGCGCATGAGAGTGGAGAGAAAGTGCATGAGAGTGGAGAGAAAGTGCATGAGAGTGGAGAGAAAGTGCATGACAGTGGAGAGAAAGTGCATGAGAGTGGAGAGAAAGAGCATGAGAGTGGAGAGACAGTGCATGAGAGTGGAGAGAAAGCGCATGAGGGGGGAGAGAAGAAAGTGCATGAGAGTGGAGAGAAAGCGCATGAGAGTGGAGAGAAAGTGCATGAGAGTGGAGAGAAAGTGCATGAGAGTGGAGAGAAAGCACATGAGAGTGGGAGAAAGTGCATGAGAGTGGAGAGAAAGTGCATGAGAGTGGAGAGAAAGTGCATGAGAGTGGAGAGAAAGAGCATGAGAGTGGAGAGAAAGCGCATGAGGGTGGAGAGAAGAAAGTGCATGAGAGTGGAGAGAAAGCGCATGAGAGTGGAGAGAAAGTGCATGAGAGTGGAGAGAAAGTGCATGAGAGTGGAGAGAAAGTGCATGAGAGTGGAGAGAAAGCGCATGAGAGTGGAGAGAAAGCGCATGAGATTGGAGAGAAGAAAGTGCATGAGAGTGGAGAGAAAGTGCATGAGAGTGGAGAGAAAGCGCATGAGAGTGGAGAGAAAGCACATGAGGGTGGAGAGAAAGTGCATGAGAGTGGAGAGAAGAAAGTGCATGAGAGTGGAGAGAAAGTGCATGAGAGTGGAGAGAAAGAGCATGAGAGTGGAGAGAAAGTGCATGAGAGTGGAGAGAAAGTGCATGAGAGTGGAGAGGAAGTGCATGAGAGTGGAGATAAAGTGCATGAGAGTGGAGAGAAAGTGCATGAGAGTGGAGAGAAAGTGCATGACAGTGGAGAGAAAGTGCATGAAATTGGAGAGAAAGAGCATGAGAGTGGAGAGATAGTGCATGAGAGTGGAGAGAAAGTGCATGAGAGTGGAGAGAAAGTGCATGAGAGTTCAGAGAAGAAAGTGCATAAGAGTGGAGAGAAAGTGCAAGAGAGTGGAGAGAAAGCGCATGAGGGTGGAGAGAAGAAAGTGCATGAGAGTGGAGAGAAAGCACATGAGAGTGGAGAGAAAGTGCATGAGAGTGGAGAGAAAGTGCATGAGAGTGGAAAGAAGAAAGTGCATAAGAGTGGAGAGAAAGTGCATGAGAGTGGAGAGAAAGTGCATGAGAGTGGAGAGAAAGTGCATGAGAGTGGAGAGGAAGCGCATGAGAGTGGAGAGAAAGTGCATGAGAGTGGAGAGAAAGAGCATGAGACTGGAGAGAAAGTGCATGATAGTGGAGAGAAAGCACACGAGAGTGGACAGAAAGCGCATGAGAGTGGAGAGAAAGTGCATGAGAGTGGAGAGAAGAAAGTGCATGAGAGTGGAGAGAAAGTGCATGAGAGTGGAGAGAAAGCGCATGAGAGTGGAGGGAAAGTGCATGAGAGTGGAGAGAAAGCGCACGAGAGTTGACAGAAAGCGCATGAGAGTGGAGAGAAAGTGCATGAGAGTGGAGAGAAGAAAGTGCATGAGAGTGGAGAGAAAGTGCATGAGAGTGGAGAGAAAGCGCATGAGAGTGGAGAGAAAGTGCATGAGAGTGGAGAGAAGAAAGTGCATGAGAGTGGAGAGAAAGTGCATGAGAGTGGAGAGAAGAAAGTGCATGAGAGTGGAGAGAAAGTGCATGAGAATGGAGAGAAAGTGCATGAGAGTGGAGAGAAAGTGCATGAGAGTGGAGAGAAAGTGCATGAGACTGGAGAGAAAGTGCATGAGAGTGGAGAGAAAGTGCATGAGAGTGGAGAGAAAGCGCATGAGAGTGGAGAGAAAGCGCATGAGAGTATAGAGAAGAAAGTGCATGAGAGTGGAGAGGAAGTGCATGAGAGTGGAGAGAGCGCATGAGAGTGGAGAGATAGTGCATGAGAGTGGAGAGAAAGCGCATGAGAGTGGAGAGAAAGTGCATGAGAGTGGAGAGAAAGTGCATGAGAGTGGAGAGAAAGTGCATGAGAGTGGAGAGAAAGCGCATGAGAGTGGAGAGAAGAAAGTGCATGTGAGTGGAGAGAAAGCGCATGAGAGTGGAGAGAAAGTGCATGAGAGTGGAGAGAAAGTGCATGAGAGTGGAGAGAAAGCGCATGATAGTGGAGAGAAGAAAGTGCATGAGAGTGGAGAGAAAGTGCATGAGAGTGGAGAGAAAGTGCATGAGAGTGGAGAGAAAGTGCATGAGAGTGGAGAGAAAGTGCATGAGAGTGGAGAGAAAGCGCATGAGAGTGGAGAGAAGAAAGTGCATGAGAGTGGAGAGGAAGTGCATGAGAGTGGAGAGAGCGCATGAGAGTGGAGAGATAGTGCATGAGAGTGGAGAGAAAGCGCATGAGAGTGGAGAGAAAGTGCATGAGAGTGGAGAGAAAGTGCATGAGAGTGGAGAGAAAGTGCATGAGAGTGGAGAGAAAGCGCATGAGAGTGGAGAGAAGAAAGTGCATGAGAGTGGAGAGAAAGCGCATGAGAGTGGAGAGAAAGTGCATGAGAGTGGAGAGAAGAAAGTGCATGAGAGTGGAGAGAAAGTGCATGAGAGTGGAGAGAAGAAAGTGCATGAGAGTGGAGAGAAAGTGCATGAGAGTGGAGAGAAAGCGCATGAGAGTGGAGAGAAAGTGCATGAGAGTGGAGAGAAGAAAGTGCATGAGAGTGGAGAGAAAGTGCATGAGAGTGGAGAGAAGAAAGTGCATGAGAGTGGAGAGAAAGTGCATGAGAATGGAGAGAAAGTGCATGAGAGTGGAGAGAAAGTGCATGTCAGTGGAGAGAAAGTGCATGAGAGTGGAGAGAAAGTGCATGTCAGTGGAGAGAAAGTGCATGAGAGTGGAGAGTAGAAAGTGCATGAGAGTGGAGAGAAAGTGCACGAGAGTGGAGAGACAGCGCACGAGAGTGGAGAGAAAGCGCATGAGAGTGGAGAGAAAGTGCATGAGAGTGGAGAGAAGAAAGTGCATGAGAGTGGAGAGAAAGTGCATGAGAGTGGAGAGAAAGCGCATGAGAGTGGAGAGAAAGCGCATGAGTGTGGAGAGAAGAAAGTGCATGAGAGTGGACAGAAAGCGCATGACAGTGGAGACAAAGTGCATGAGAGTGGAGAGAAAGTGCATGAGATTGGAGAGAAAGTGCATGAGAGTGGAGAGAAAGCTCAAGAGAGTGGAAAGAAAGTGCATGAGAGTGGAGAGAAAGTGCATGAGAGTGGAGAGAAAGCGCATGAGAGAGGAGAGAAAGTGCATGAGAGTGGAGAGAAAGCGCATGAAAGTGGAGAGAAGAAAGTGCATGAGAGTGGAGAGAAAGCACATGAGAGTGGAGAGAAAGTGCATGAGAGTGGAGAGAAAGCGCATGACAGTGGAGAGAAAGTGCATGAGAGTGGAAAGAAAGTGCATGAGAGAGGAGAGAAAGTGCATGGGTGTGGAGAGAATGTGCATGAGAGTGGAGAGAAAGCCCATAAGATTGGAGAGAAAGCGCATGAGGGTGGAGAGAAAGTGCATGAGAGTGGAGAGATAGCGCATGAGAGTGGAGAGAAAGTGCATGAGAGTGGAGAGAAAGTGCATGTCAGTGGAGAGAAAGTGCATGAGAGTGGAGAGTAGAAAGTGCATGAGAGTGGAGAGAAAGTGCACGAGAGTGGAGAGACAGCGCACGAGAGTGGAGAGAAAGCGCATGAGAGTGGAGAGAAAGTGCATGAGAGTGGAGAGAAGAAAGTGCATGAGAGTGGAGAGAAAGTGCATGAGAGTGGAGAGAAAGCGCATGAGAGTGGAGAGAAAGCGCATGAGTGTGGAGAGAAGAAAGTGCATGAGAGTGGAGAGAAAGCGCATGAGAGTGGAGAGAAAGTGCATGAGACTGGAGAGAAAGTGCATGAGAGTGTAGAGAAAGTGCATGAGAGTGGAGAGAATGCGCATGAGAGTGGAGAGAAAGTGCATGAGAGTGGAGAGAAAGCGCATGAGAGTGGAGAGAAGAAAGTGCATGAGAGTGGAGAGAGTGCATGAGAGAGGAGAGAAGAAAGTGCATGAGAGTGGAGAGAAAGTGCATGAGAGTGGAGAGAAAGCGCATGAGAGTGGAGAGAAAGTGCATGAGAGTGGAGAGAAAGTGCATGAGAGTGGAGAGAAAGCACATGAGACTGGAGAGAAAGCGCATGAGAGTGGAGAGAAAGTGCATGAGAGTGGAGAGAAACCGCAGGAGAGTGGACAGAAAGCGCATGAGAGTGGAGAGAAAGTGCATGAGAGTGGAGAGAAGAAAGTGCATGAGAGTGGAGAGAAAGTGCATAAGAGTGGAGAGAAAGTGCATGAGAGTGGAGAGAAGAAAGTGCATGAGAGTGGAGAGAAAGTGCATGAGAGTGGAGAGAAGAAAGTGCATGAGAGTGGAGAGAAAGTGCATGAGAGTGGAGAGAAAGCGCATGAGAGTGGAGAGAAAGTGCATGAGAGTGGAGAGAAGAAAGTGCATGAGAGTGGAGAGAAGAAAGTGCATGAGAGTGGAGAGAAGAAAGTGCATGAGAGTGGAGAGAAAGTGCATGAGAGTGGAGAGAAAGTGCATGAGAGTGGAGAGAAAGTGCATGAGAGTGGAGAGAAAGTGCATGAGAGTGGAGAGAACGCATGAGAGTGGAGAGAAAGCGCATGAGAGTGGAGAGAGGAAAGTGCATGAGAGTGGAGAGAAAGTGCATGAGAGAGGAGAGAAGAAAGTGCATGAGAGTGGAGAGGAAGTGCATGAGAGTGGAGAGAAAGTGCATGAGAGTGGAGAGAAAGTGCATGAGAGTGGAGAGAAAACGCATGAGAGTGGAGAGAAAGTGCATGAGAGTGGAGAAAGCGCATGGAATTGGAGAGAAAGTGCATGAGAGTGGAGATAAAGCGCATGGGAGTGGAGAGAAAGTGCATGAGAGTGGAGAGAAAGCGCATGAGAGTGGAGAGAAAGCGCATGAGAGTGGAGAGAAAGTGCATGAGAGTGGAGAGAAAGCGCATGAGAGTGGAGAGAAGAAAGTGCTTGAGAGTTGAGAGAAAGTGCATGAGAATGGAGAGAAGAAAGTGCATGAGAGTGTAGAGAAAGCGCATGGGAGTGGAGAGAAAGCGCATGAGAGTGGAGAGAAAGCGCATGAGAGTGGAGAGAAAGTGCATGAGAGTGCAGAGAATGTGTATGAGAATGGAGAGAAGAAAGTGCATGAGAGTGGAGAGAAAGCGCATGAGAGTGGAGAGAAAGCGCATCAGAGTGGAGAGAAAGTGCATGAGAGTGGAGAGAAAGTGCATGAGCGTGTAGAGAAAGTGCATGAGAGTGGAGAGAAAGTGCATCAGAGAGGAGAGAAAGCGCATGAGAGTGGAGAGAAAGTGCATGAGAGTGGAGAAAAGAAAGTGCATGAGAGTGGAGAGAAAGTGCATGAGAGTGGAGAGAAAGCGCATGAGAGTGGAGAGAAGAAAGTGCAGGAGAGTGGAGAGAAAGCGCATGAGAGTGGAGAGAAAGTGCATGAGAGTGGAGAGAAAGCTCATGAGAGTGGAGAGAAAGCGCATGAGAGTGGCGTGAAGAAAGTGCATGAGAGTGGATAGAAGGTGCATAAGAGTGGAGAGAAAGCGCATGAGAGTGGAGAGAAAGCGCATGAGGGTGGAGAGAAGAAAGTGCATGAGAGTGGACAGAAAGCGCATGACAGTGGAGACAAAGTGCATGAGAGTGGAGAGAAAGTGCATGAGAGTGGAGAGAAAGTGCATGAGAGTGGAGAGAAGAAAGTGCATGAGAGTGGAGAGAAAGTGCATGAGAGTGGAAAGTGCATGAGAATGGAGAGAAAACGCATGAGAGTGGAGAGAAAGTGCATGAGAGTGGAGAGAAAGTGCATGAGAGTGGAGAGAAAGTGCATGAGAGTGGAGAGAGCGCATGAGAGTGGAAAGAAAGTGCATGAGAGTGGAGACAAGAAAGTGCATGGGAGTGGAGAGAAGAAAGTGCATGAGACTGGAGAGAAAGTGCATGAGAGTGGAGAAAAGAAAGTGCATGAGAGTGGAGAGAAAGTGCATGAGAGTGGAGAGAAAGCGCATAAGAGTGGAGAGGAAGCGCATGAGAGTGGAGAGAAAGTGCATGAGAGTGGAGAGAAAGCGCATGAGAGTGGAGAGAAAGCGCATGAGTGTGGAGAGAAGAAAGTGCATGAGAGTGGAGAGAAAGCGCATGAGAGTGGAGAGAAAGCGCATGAGAGTGGAGAGAAAGTGCATGAGAGTGGAGAGATAGCGCATGAGAGTGGAGAGAAAGTGCATGAGAGTGGAGAGAAAGTGCATGTCAGTGGAGAGAAAGTGCATGAGAGTGGAGAGTAGAAAGTGCATGAGAGTGGAGAGAAAGTGCACGAGAGTGGAGAGACAGCGCACGAGAGTGGAGAGAAAGCGCATGAGAGTGGAGAGAAAGTGCATGAGAGTGGAGAGAAGAAAGTGCATGAGAGTGGAGAGAAAGCGCATGAGAGTGGAGAGAAAGCGCATGAGTGTGGAGAGAAGAAAGTGCATGAGAGTGGAGAGAAAGCGCATGAGAGTGGAGAGAAAGTGCATGAGACTGGAGAGAAAGTGCATGAGAGTGTAGAGAAAGTGCATGAGAGTGGAGAGAATGCGCATGAGAGTGGAGAGAAAGTGCATGAGTGTGGAGAGAAAGCGCATGAGAGTGGAGAGAAAAAAGTGCATGAGAGTGGAGAGAGTGCATGAGAGAGGAGAGAAGAAAGTGCATGAGAGTGGAGAGAAAGCGCATGAGAGTGGAGAGAAAGTGCATGAGAGTGGAGAGAAAGTGCATGAGAGTGGAGAGAAAGCACATGAGTGTGGAGAGAAAGCGCATGAGAGTGGAGAGAAAGTGCATGAGAGTGGAGAGAAACCGCACGAGAGTGGAGAGAAAGCGCATGTGAGTGGAGAGAAAGTGCATGAGAGTGGAGAGAAGAAAGTGCATGAGAGTGGAGAGAAAGTGCATCAGAGTGGAGAGAAGAAAGTGCATGAGAGTGGAGAGAAGAAAGTGCATGAGAGTGGAGAGAAAATGCATGATAGTGGAGAGAAGAAAGTGCATGAGTGTGGAGAGAAAGTGCATGAGAGTGGAGAGAAGAAAGTGCTTGAGAGTGGAGAAAAGTGCATGAGACTGGAGAGAAGAAAGTGCATGAAAGTGGAGAGAAAGTGCATGAGAGTGGAGAGAAAGCGCATGAGAGTGGAGAGAAAGTGCATGAGAGTGGAGAGAAAGCGCATGAGAGTGGAGAGAAAGTGCATGAGTGTGGAGAGAAGAAAGTGCATGAGAGTGGAGAGAAAGTTCATGAGAGTGGAGAGAAGAAAGTGCATGAGAGTGGAGAGAAGAAAGTGCATGAGAGTGGAGAGAAGAAAGTGCATGAGAGTGGAGAGAAAGTGCATGAGAGTGGAGAGAAGAAAGTGCATGAGAGGGGAGAGGAAGTGCATGAGAGTGGAGAGAAAGTGCATGAGAGTGGAGAGAAAGTGCATGAGAGTGGAGAGAAAGTGCATGAGAGTGGAGAGAAAGTGCATGAGAGTGGAGAGAACGCATGAGAGTGGAGAGAAAGTGCATGAGAGTGGAGACTAGAAAGTGCATGAGAGTGGAGAGAAAGTGCACGAGAGAGGAGAGACAGCGCACGAGAGTGGAGAGAAAGCGCATGAGAGTGGAGAGAAAGTGCATGAGAGTGGAGAGAAGAAAGTGCATGAGAGTGGAGAGAAAGTGCATGAGAGTGGAGAGAAAGCGCATGAGTGTGGAGAGAAGAAAGTGCATGAGAGTGGAGAGAAAGCGCATGAGAGTGGAGAGAAAGTGCATGAGACTGGAGAGAAAGTGCATGAGAGTGTAGAGAAAGTGCATGAGAGTGGAGAGAATGCGCATGAGAGTGGAGAGAAAGTGCATGAGAGTGGAGAGAAAGCGCATGAGAGTGGAGAGAAGAAAGTGCATGAGAGTGGAGAGAGTGCATGAGAGAGGAGAGAAGAAAGTGCATGAGAGTGGAGAAAAAGTGCATGAGAGTGAAGAGAAAGCGCATGAGAGTGGAGAGAAAGTGCATGAGAGTGGAGAGAAAGTGCATGAGAGTGGAGAGAAAGCGCATGAGAGTGGAGAGAAAGGGCATGAGATTGGAGAGAAAGTGCATGAGAGTGGAGAGAAAGCGCACGAGAGTGGACAGAAAGCGCATGAGAGTGGAGAGAAAGTGCATGAGAGTGGAGAGAAGAAAGTGCATGAGAGTGGAGAGAAAGTGCATCAGAGTGGAGAGAAGAAAGTGCATGAGAGTGGAGAGAAGAAAGTGCATGAGAGTGGAGAGAAAGTGCATGAGAGTGGAGAGAAGAAAGTGCATGAGTGTGGAGAGAAAGTGCATGAGAGTGGAGAGAAGAAAGTGCTTGAGAGTGGAGAAAAGTGCATGAGACTGGAGAGAAGAAAGTGCATGAGAGTGGAGAGAAAGTGCATGAGAGTGGAGAGAAAGCGCATGAGAGTGGAGAGAAAGTGCATGAGAGTGGAGAGAAAGCGCATGAGAGTGGAGAGAAAGTGCATGAGTGTGGAGAGAAGAAAGTGCATGAGAGTGGAGAGAAAGTGCATGAGAGTGGAGAGAAGAAAGTGCATGAGAGTGGAGAGAAAGTGATTAAGAGTGGAGAGAAAGCGCATGAGAGTGGAGAGAAAGTGCATGAGAGTGGAGAGAATGTGAATGAGAGTGGAGAGAAAGTGCATGAGAGTGGAGAGAAGAAAGTGCATGAGAGTGGAGAGAAAGTGCATGAGAGTGGAGAGAAGAAAGTGCATGAGAGTGGAGAGAAAGTGCATGAGAGTGGAGAGAAAGCGCATGAGAGTGGAGAGAATGTGCATGAGAGTGGAGAGAAGAAAGTGCATGAGAGTGGAGAGAAGAAAGTGCATGAGAGTGGAGAGAAGAAAGTGCATGAGAGTGGAGAGAAAATGCATGAGAGTGGAGAGAAAGTGCATGAGAGTGGAGAGAAAGTGCATGAGAGTGGAGAGAAAGTGCATGAGAGTGGAGAGAACGCATGAGAGTGGAGAGAAAGCGCATGAGAGTTTAGAGAAGAAAGTGCATGAGAGTGGAGAGAAAGTGCATGAGAGAGGAGAGAAGAAAGTGCATAAGAGTGGAGAGGAAGTGCATGAGAGTGGAGAGAATGTGCATGAGAGTGGAGAGAATGTGCATGAGAGTGGAGAGAAAACGCATGAGAGTGGAGAGAAAGTGCATGAGAGTGGAGAAAGCGCATGGAATTGGAGAGAAAGTGCATGAGAGTGGAGATAAAGCGCATGGGAGTGGAGAGAAAGTGCATGAGAGTGGAGAGAAAGTGCATGAGAGTGTAGAGAAAGTGCATGAGAGTGGAGAGAAAGCGCATGAGAGTGGAGAGAAAGCGCATGAGAGTGGAGAGAAAGCGCATGAGAGTGGAGAGAAAGCGCATGAGAGTGGAGAGAAAGTGCATGAGAGTGGAGAGAAAGTGCATGTCAGTGGAGAGAAAGTGCATGAGAGTGGAGAGGAGAGAAGAAAGTGCATGAGAGTGGAGAGAAAGTGCATGAGAGTGGAGAGAAGAAAGTGCATGTGAGTGGAGAGAAAGTGCATGAGAGTGGAGAGTAGAAAGTGCATGAGAGTGGAGAGAAAGTGCACGAGAGTGGAGAGACAGCGCACGAGAGTGGAGAGAAAGCGCATGAGAGTGGAGAGAAAGTGCATGAGAGTGGAGAGATAGCGCATGAGAGTGGAGAGAAGAAAGTGCATGAGAGTGGAGAGAAAGTGCATGAGAGAGGAGAGATAAAGTGCATGAGACTGGAGAGAAAGTGCATGTGAGTGGAGAGAAAGTGCATGAGAGTGGAGAGAAAGCGCATGAGTGTGGAGAGAAGAAAGTGCATGAGAGTGGAGAGAAAGCGCATGAGAGTGGAGAGAAAGTGCATGAGACTGGAGAGAAAGTGCATGAGAGTGTAGAGAAAGTGCATGAGAGTGGAGAGAAAGCGCATGAGAGTGGAGAGAAAGCGCATGAGAGTGGAGAGATAGCGCATGAGAGTGGAGAGAAGAAAGTGCATGAGAGTGGAGAGAAAGTGCATGAGAGAGGAGAGATAAAGTGCATGAGAGTGGAGAGAAAGTGCATGAGAGTGGAGAGAAAGCGCATGAGAGTGGAGAGAAAGTGCATGAGAGTGGAGAGAAAGTGCATGAGAGTGGAGAGAAAGCACATGAGAGAGGAGAGAAAGTGCATGAGAGTGGAGAGAACGCATGAGAGTGGAGAGAAAGTGCATGAGAGTGGAGAGAAGAAAGGGAATGAGAGTGGAGAGAAAGTGCATGAGAGTGGAGAGAAGAAATTGCATGAGAGTGGAGAGAAAGTGCATGAGAGTGGAGAGAACGCATGAGAGTGGAGAGAAAGTGCATGAGAATGGAGAGAAAGTGCATGAGAGTGGAGAGAACGCATGAGAGTGGAGAGAAAGTGCATGAGAGTGGAGAGAAGAAAGTGCATGAGAGTGGAGAGAAAGCGCATGAGAGTGGAGAGAAAGCGCATGAGAGTGGAGAGAAAGCGCATGAGAGTGGAGAGAAAGCGCATGAGAGTGGAGAGAAAGTGCATGAGAGTGGAGAGAAAGTGCATGTCAGTGGAGAGAAAGTGCATGAGAGTGGAGAGGAGAGAAGAAAGTGCATGAGAGTGGAGAGAAAGTGCATGAGAGTGGAGAGAAGAAAGTGCATGTGAGTGGAGAGAAAGTGCATGAGAGTGGAGAGTAGAAAGTGCATGAGAGTGGAGAGAAAGTGCACGAGAGTGGAGAGACAGCGCACGAGAGTGGAGAGAAAGCGCATGAGAGTGGAGAGAAAGTGCATGAGAGTGGAGAGAAGAAAGTGCATGACAGTGGAGAGAAAGTGCATGAGAGTGGAGAGAAAGTGCATGAGAGTGGAGAGATAGCGCATGAGAGTGGAGAGAAGAAAGTGCATGAGAGTGGAGAGAAAGTGCATGAGAGAGGAGAGATAAAGTGCATGAGACTGGAGAGAAAGTGCATGTGAGTGGAGAGAAAGTGCATGAGAGTGGAGAGAAAGCGCATGAGTGTGGAGAGAAGAAAGTGCATGAGAGTGGAGAGAAAGCGCATGAGAGTGGAGAGAAAGTGCATGAGACTGGAGAGAAAGTGCATGAGAGTGTAGAGAAAGTGCATGAGAGTGGAGAGAAAGCGCATGAGAGTGGAGAGAAAGCGCATGAGAGTGGAGAGATAGCGCATGAGAGTGGAGAGAAGAAAGTGCATGAGAGTGGAGAGAAAGTGCATGAGAGAGGAGAGATAATGTGCATGAGAGTGGAGAGAAAGTGCATGAGAGTGGAGAGAAAGCGCATGAGAGTGGAGAGAAAGTGCATGAGAGTGGAGAGAAAGTGCATGAGAGTGGAGAGAAAGCACATGAGAGAGGAGAGAAAGTGCATGAGAGTGGAGAGAACGCATGAGAGTGGAGAGAAAGTGCATGAGAGTGGAGAGAAGAAAGTGCATGAGAGTGGAGAGAAAGTGCATGAGAGTGGAGAGAACGCATGAGAGTGGAGAGAAAGTGCATGAGAATGGAGAGAAAGTGCATGAGAGTGGAGAGAACGCATGAGAGTGGAGAGAAAGTGCATGAGAGTGGAGAGAAGAAAGTGCATGAGAGTGGAGAGAAAGTGCATGAGAGTGGAGAGAAGAAAGTGCATGAGAGTGGAGAGAAAGTGCATGAGAGTGGAGAGAACGCATGAGAGTGGAGAGAAAGTGCATGAGAGTGGAGAGAAGAAAGTGCATGAGAGTGGAGAGAAAGTGTATGAGAGTGGAGAGAAGAAAGTGCATGAGAGTGGAGAGGAAGTGCATGAGAGTGGAGAGAAAGTGCATGAGAGTGGAGAGAAAGTGCATGAGAGTGGAGAGAAAACGCATGAGAGTGGAGAGAAAGCGCATGAGAGTGGAGAGAAAGTGCATGAGAGTGGAGAGAGCGCATGGAATTGGAGAGAAAGTGCATGAGAGTGGAGAGAAAGTGCATGTCAGTGGAGAGAAAGTGCATGAGAGTGCAGAGAATGTGTATGAGAATGGAGAGAAGAAAGGGCATGAGAGTGGAGAGAAAGTGCATGAGCGTGTAGAGAAAGTGCATGAGAGTGGAGAGAAAGTGCATGAGAGTGGAGAGAAAGCGCATGAGAGTGGAGAGAAAGCGCATGAGAGTGGAGAGAAAGTGCATGAGAGTGGAGAGAAAGCGCATGAGAGTGGAGAGAAAGTGCATGAGAGTGGAGAAAAGAAAGTGCATGAGAGTGGAGAGAAAGTGCATGAGAGTGGAGAGAAAGCGCATGAGAGTGGAGAGAAAGTGCATGAGAGCGGAGAGAAAGCGCATGAGAGTGGAGAGAAAGCGCATGAGAGTGGAGAAAAGGGCATGAGAGTGGAGAGAAAGCACATGAGAGTGGGGAGAAAGTGCATGAGAGTGGAGAGAAAGTGCATGACAGTGGAGAGAAAGTGCATGAGAGTGGAGAGTAGAAAGTGCATGAGAGTGGAGAGAAAGTGCACGAGAGTGGAGAGACAGCGCACGAGAGTGGAGAGAAAGCACATGAGAGTGGAGAGAAAGTGCATGAGAGTGGAGAGAAGAAAGTGCATGAGAGTGGAGAGAAAGTGCATGAGAGTGGAGAGAAAGCGCATGAGAGTGGAGAGAAGAAAGTGCATGAGATTGGAGAGAAAGTGCATGAGAGAGGAGAGAAGAAAGTGCATGAGAGTGGAGACGAAGTGCATGAGAGTGGAGAGAAAGCGCACGAGAGTTGAGAGAAAGCCCATGAGTGTGGAGAGAAAGTGCATCAGAGTGGAGGGAAAGCGCATGAGAGTGGAGAGAAAGCGCATGAGAGTGGAGGGAAAGTGCATGAGAGTGGAGGGAAAGCGCACGAGAGTGGAGAGAAAGCGCATGAGAGTGGAGAGAAAGCGCATGAGAGTGGAGGGAAAGTGCATGAGAGTGGAGAGAATGCGCACGAGAGTGGACAGAAAGCGCATGAGAGTGGAGAGAAAGTGCATGAGAGTGGAGAGAAGAAAGTGCATGAGAGTGGAGAGAAAGTGCATGAGAGTGGAGAGAAGAAAGTGCATGAGAGTGGAGAGAAGAAAGTGCATGAGAGTGGAGAGAAGAAAGTGCATGAGAGTGGAGAGAAAGTGCATGAGAGTGGAGAGAAGAAAGTGCATGAGAGTGGAGAGAAAGTGCATGAGAGTGGAGAGAAGAAAGTGCATGAGAGTGGAGAAGAAAATGCATGAGAGTGGAGAGAAGAAAGTGCATGAGAATGGAGAGAAGAAAGTGCATGAGAGTGGAGAGAAAGTGCATGAGAGTGGAGAGAAGAAAGTGCATGAGAGTGGAGAGAAAGTGCATGAGAGTGGAGAGAAGAAAGTGCATGAGAGTGGAGAGAAAGTGCATGAGAGTGGAGAGAAGAAAGTGCATGAGAGTGGAGAGAAAGTGCATGAGAGTGGAGAGAAAAAAGTGCATGAGAGTGGAGAGAATGTGCATGAGAGTGGAGAGAAAGTGCATGAGAGTGGAGAGAAAGTCATGAGAGTGGAGAGAAAGTGCATGAGAGTGGAGAGAAAACGCATGAGAGTGGAGAGTAAAAAGTGCATGAGAGTGGAGAGAAAGTGCACGAGAGTGGAGAGACAGCGCACGAGAGTGGAGAGAAAGCGCATGAGAGTGGAGAGAAAGTGCATGAGAGTGGAGAGAAGAAAGTGCATGAGAGTGGAGAGAAAGTGCATGAGAGTGGAGAGAAGAAAGTGCTTGAGAGTTGAGAGAAAGTGCATGAGAATGGAGAGAAGATAGTGCATGAGAGTGTAGAGAAAGCGCATGGGAGTGGAGAGAAAGCGCATGAGAGTGGAGAGAAAGCGCATGAGAGTGGAGAGAAAGTGCATGAGAGAGGAGAGAAAGTTCATGTGAGTGGAGAGAAAGCACATGAGAGTGGAGAGAAAGTGCATGAGAGTGGAGAGAAGAAAGTGCATGAGAGTGCAGAGAATGTGTATGAGAATGGAGAGAAGAAAGTGCATGAGAGTGGAGAGAAAGCGCATGAGAGTGGAGAGAAAGCGCATCAGAGTGGAGAGAAAGTGCATGAGAGTGGAGAGAAAGCGCATGAGAGTGGAGAGAAAGTGCATGAGAGTGGAGAGAAAGTGCATGAGAGTGGAGAGAAAGCGCATGAGAGTGGAGAGAAAGCGCATGAGAGTGGAGAGAAAGCGCAAGAGAGTGGAGAGAAAGTGCATGAGAGTGGAGAGAAAGTGCATGAGAGTGGAGAGAAAGTGCATGAGAGTGGAGAGAAAGCACATGAGAGTGGAGAGAAAGCGCATGAGAGTGGAGAAAAGGGCATGAGGGTGGAGAGAAAGCACATGAGAGTGGGGAGAAAGTACATGAGAGTGGAGAGAAAGCACATGAGAGTGGGGAGAAAGTACATGAGAGTGGAGAGAAAGCTCATGAGATTGGAGAGAAAGCGCATGAGAGTGGAGTGAAGAAAGTGCATGAGAGTGGATAGAAAGTGCATAAGAGTGGAGAGAAAGCGCATGAGAGTGGAGAGAAAGCGCATGAGAGTGGAGAGAAAGCGCATGAGAGTGGAGAAAAGGGCATGAGAGTGGAGAGAAAGCACATGAGAGTGGGGAGAAAGTACATGAGAGTGGAGAGAAAGCACATGAGAGTGGGGAGAAAGTACATGAGAGTGGAGAGAAAGCTCATGAGAGTGGAGAGAAAGCGCATGAGAGTGGAGTGAAGAAAGTGCATGAGAGTGGATAGAAAGTGCATAAGAGTGGAGAGAAAGCGCATGAGAGTGGAGAGAAAGCGCATGAGGGTGGAGAGAAGAAAGTGCATGAGAGTGGACAGAAAGCGCATGACAGTGGAGACAAAGTGCATGAGAGTGGAGAGAAAGTGCATGAGAGTGGAGAGAAAGTGCATGAGAGTGGAGAGAAAGCTCAAGAGAGTGGAAAGAAAGTGCATGAGAGTGGAGAGAAAGTGCATGAGAGTGGAGAGAAAGCGCATGAGAGAGGAGAGAAAGTGCATGAGAGTGGAGAGAAAGCGCATGAGAGTGGAGAGAAGAAAGTGCATGAGAGTGGAGAGAAAGCACATGAGAGTGGAGAGAAAGTGCATGAGAGTGGAGAGAAAGCGCATGACAGTGGAGAGAAAGTGCATGAGAGTGGAAAGAAAGTGCATGAGAGAGGAAAGAAAGTGCATGGGTGTGGAGAGAATGTGCATGAGAGTGGAGAGAAAGCCCATAAGAATGGAGAGAAAGCGCATGAGGGTGGAGAGAAGAAAGTGCATGAGAGTGGAGAGAAAGCGCATGAGAGTGGAGAGAAAGTGCATGAGAATGGAGAGAAGTAAGTGCATGAGAGTGGAGAGAAAATGCATGAGAGTGGAGAGAAGAAAGTGCATGAGAGTGGAGAGAAAGTGCATGAGAGTGGAAAGTGCATGAGAATGGAGAGAAAACGCATGAGAGTGGAGAGAAAGTGCATGAGAGTGGAGAGAGCGCATGAGAGTGGAAAGAAAGTGCATGAGAGTGGAGACAAGAAAGTGCATGGGAGTGGAGAGAAGAAAGTGCATGAGGCTGGAGAGAAAGTGCATGAGAGTGGAGAAAAGAAAGTGCATGAGAGTGGAAAGTGCATGAGAATGGAGAGAAAACGCATGAGAGTGGAGAGAAAGTGCATGAGAGTGGAGAGAAAGTGCATGAGAGTGGAGAGAAAGTGCATGAGAGTGGAGAGAAAGTGCATGAGAGTGGAGAGAAAGTGCATGAGAGTGGAGAGAACGCATGAGAGTGGAGAGAAAGTGCATGAGAGTGGAGACTAGAAAGTGCATGAGAGTGGAGAGAAAGTGCACGAGAGAGGAGAGACAGCGCACGAGAGTGGAGAGAAAGCGCATGAGAGTGGAGAGAAAGTGCATGAGAGTGGAGAGAAGAAAGTGCATGAGAGTGGAGAGAAAGTGCATGAGAGTGGAGAGAAAGCGCATGAGTGTGGAGAGAAGAAAGTGCATGAGAGTGGAGAGAAAGCGCATGAGAGTGGAGAGAAAGTGCATGAGACTGGAGAGAAAGTGCATGAGAGTGTAGAGAAAGTGCATGAGAGTGGAGAGAATGCGCATGAGAGTGGAGAGAAAGTGCATGAGAGTGGAGAGAAAGCGCATGAGAGTGGAGAGAAGAAAGTGCATGAGAGTGGAGAGAGTGCATGAGAGAGGAGAGAAGAAAGTGCATGAGAGTGGAGAAAAAGTGCATGAGAGTGAAGAGAAAGCGCATGAGAGTGGAGAGAAAGTGCATGAGAGTGGAGAGAAAGTGCATGAGAGTGGAGAGAAAGCGCATGAGAGTGGAGAGAAAGGGCATGAGATTGGAGAGAAAGTGCATGAGAGTGGAGAGAAAGCGCACGAGAGTGGACAGAAAGCGCATGAGAGTGGAGAGAAAGTGCATGAGAGTGGAGAGAAGAAAGTGCATGAGAGTGGAGAGAAAGTGCATCAGAGTGGAGAGAAGAAAGTGCATGAGAGTGGAGAGAAGAAAGTGCATGAGAGTGGAGAGAAAGTGCATGAGAGTGGAGAGAAGAAAGTCCATGAGTGTGGAGAGAAAGTGCATGAGAGTGGAGAGAAGAAAGTGCTTGAGAGTGGAGAAAAGTGCATGAGACTGGAGAGAAGAAAGTGCATGAGAGTGGAGAGAAAGTGCATGAGAGTGGAGAGAAAGCGCATGAGAGTGGAGAGAAAGTGCATGAGAGTGGAGAGAAAGCGCATGAGAGTGGAGAGAAAGTGCATGAGTGTGGAGAGAAGAAAGTGCATGAGAGTGGAAAGAAAGTGCATGAGAGTGGACAGAAGAAAGTGCATGAGAGTGGAGAGAAAGTGCATGAGAGTGGAGAGAAGAAAGTGCATGAGAGTGGAGAGAAAGTGATTAAGAGTGGAGAGAAAGCGCATGAGAGTGGAGAGAAAGTGCATGAGAGTGGAGAGAATGTGAATGAGAGTGGAGAGAAAGTGCATGAGAGTGGAGAGAAGAAAGTGCATGAGAGTGGAGAGAAAGTGCATGAGAGTGGAGAGAAGAAAGTGCATGAGAGTGGAGAGAAAGTGCATGAGAGTGGAGAGAAAGCGCATGAGAGTGGAGAGAATGTGCATGAGAGTGGAGAGAAGAAAGTGCATGAGAGTGGAGAGAAGAAAGTGCATGAGAGTGGAGAGAAGAAAGTGCATGAGAGTGGAGAGAAAATGCATGAGAGTGGAGAGAAAGTGCATGAGAGTGGAGAGAAAGTGCATGAGAGTGGAGAGAAAGTGCATGAGAGTGGAGAGAACGCATGAGAGTGGAGAGAAAGCGCATGAGAGTTTAGAGAAGAAAGTGCATGAGAGTGGAGAGAAAGTGCATGAGAGAGGAGAGAAGAAAGTGCATAAGAGTGGAGAGGAAGTGCATGAGAGTGGAGAGAATGTGCATGAGAGTGGAGAGAATGTGCATGAGAGTGGAGAGAAAACGCATGAGAGTGGAGAGAAAGTGCATGAGAGTGGAGAAAGCGCATGGAATTGGAGAGAAAGTGCATGAGAGTGGAGATAAAGCGCATGGGAGTGGAGAGAAAGTGCATGAGAGTGGAGAGAAAGTGCATGAGAGTGTAGAGAAAGTGCATGAGAGTGGAGAGAAAGCGCATGAGAGTGGAGAGAAAGCGCATGAGAGTGGAGAGAAAGCGCATGAGAGTGGAGAGAAAGCGCATGAGAGTGGAGAGAAAGTGCATGAGAGTGGAGAGAAAGTGCATGTCAGTGGAGAGAAAGTGCATGAGAGTGGAGAGGAGAGAAGAAAGTGCATGAGAGTGGAGAGAAAGTGCATGAGAGTGGAGAGAAGAAAGTGCATGTGAGTGGAGAGAAAGTGCATGAGAGTGGAGAGTAGAAAGTGCATGAGAGTGGAGAGAAAGTGCACGAGAGTGGAGAGACAGCGCACGAGAGTGGAGAGAAAGCGCATGAGAGTGGAGAGAAAGTGCATGAGAGTGGAGAGATAGCGCATGAGAGTGGAGAGAAGAAAGTGCATGAGAGTGGAGAGAAAGTGCATGAGAGAGGAGAGATAAAGTGCATGAGACTGGAGAGAAAGTGCATGTGAGTGGAGAGAAAGTGCATGAGAGTGGAGAGAAAGCGCATGAGTGTGGAGAGAAGAAAGTGCATGAGAGTGGAGAGAAAGCGCATGAGAGTGGAGAGAAAGTGCATGAGACTGGAGAGAAAGTGCATGAGAGTGTAGAGAAAGTGCATGAGAGTGGAGAGAAAGCGCATGAGAGTGGAGAGAAAGCGCATGAGAGTGGAGAGATAGCGCATGAGAGTGGAGAGAAGAAAGTGCATGAGAGTGGAGAGAAAGTGCATGAGAGAGGAGAGATAAAGTGCATGAGAGTGGAGAGAAAGTGCATGAGAGTGGAGAGAAAGCGCATGAGAGTGGAGAGAAAGTGCATGAGAGTGGAGAGAAAGTGCATGAGAGTGGAGAGAAAGCACATGAGAGAGGAGAGAAAGTGCATGAGAGTGGAGAGAACGCATGAGAGTGGAGAGAAAGTGCATGAGAGTGGAGAGAAGAAAGTGCATGAGAGTGGAGAGAAAGTGCATGAGAGTGGAGAGAAGAAATTGCATGAGAGTGGAGAGAAAGTGCATGAGAGTGGAGAGAACGCATGAGAGTGGAGAGAAAGTGCATGAGAATGGAGAGAAAGTGCATGAGAGTGGAGAGAACGCATGAGAGTGGAGAGAAAGTGCATGAGAGTGGAGAGAAGAAAGTGCATGAGAGTGGAGAGAAAGCGCATGAGAGTGGAGAGAAAGCGCATGAGAGTGGAGACTAAGCGCATGAGAGTGGAGAGAAAGTGCATGAGAGTGGAGAGAAAGTGCATGTCAGTGGAGAGAAAGTGCATGAGAGTGGAGAGGAGAGAAGAAAGTGCATGAGAGTGGAGAGAAAGTGCATGAGAGTGGAGAGAAGAAAGTGCATGTGAGTGGAGAGAAAGTGCATGAGAGTGGAGAGTAGAAAGTGCATGAGAGTGGAGAGAAAGTGCACGAGAGTGGAGAGACAGCGCACGAGAGTGGAGAGAAAGCGCATGAGAGTGGAGAGAAAGTGCATGAGAGTGGAGAGAAGAAAGTGCATGACAGTGGAGAGAAAGTGCATGAGAGTGGAGAGAAAGTGCATGAGAGTGGAGAGATAGCGCATGAGAGTGGAGAGAAGAAAGTGCATGAGAGTGGAGAGAAAGTGCATGAGAGAGGAGAGATAAAGTGCATGAGACTGGAGAGAAAGTGCATGTGAGTGGAGAGAAAGTGCATGAGAGTGGAGAGAAAGCGCATGAGTGTGGAGAGAAGAAAGTGCATGAGAGTGGAGAGAAAGCGCATGAGAGTGGAGAGAAAGTGCATGAGACTGGAGAGAAAGTGCATGAGAGTGTAGAGAAAGTGCATGAGAGTGGAGAGAAAGCGCATGAGAGTGGAGAGAAAGCGCATGAGAGTGGAGAGATAGCGCATGAGAGTGGAGAGAAGAAAGTGCATGAGAGTGGAGAGAAAGTGCATGAGAGAGGAGAGATAATGTGCATGAGAGTGGAGAGAAAGTGCATGAGAGTGGAGAGAAAGCGCATGAGAGTGGAGAGAAAGTGCATGAGAGTGGAGAGAAAGTGCATGAGAGTGGAGAGAAAGCACATGAGAGAGGAGAGAAAGTGCATGAGAGTGGAGAGAACGCATGAGAGTGGAGAGAAAGTGCATGAGAGTGGAGAGAAGAAAGTGCATGAGAGTGGAGAGAAAGTGCATGAGAGTGGAGAGAACGCATGAGAGTGGAGAGAAAGTGCATGAGAATGGAGAGAAAGTGCATGAGAGTGGAGAGAACGCATGAGAGTGGAGAGAAAGTGCATGAGAGTGGAGAGAAGAAAGTGCATGAGAGTGGAGAGAAAGTGCATGAGAGTGGAGAGAAGAAAGTGCATGAGAGTGGAGAGAAAGTGCATGAGAGTGGAGAGAACGCATGAGAGTGGAGAGAAAGTGCATGAGAGTGGAGAGAAGAAAGTGCATGAGAGTGGAGAGAAAGTGTATGAGAGTGGAGAGAAGAAAGTGCATGAGAGTGGAGAGGAAGTGCATGAGAGTGGAGAGAAAGTGCATGAGAGTGGAGAGAAAGTGCATGAGAGTGGAGAGAAAACGCATGAGAGTGGAGAGAAAGCGCATGAGAGTGGAGAGAAAGTGCATGAGAGTGGAGAGAGCGCATGGAATTGGAGAGAAAGTGCATGAGAGTGGAGAGAAAGTGCATGTCAGTGGAGAGAAAGTGCATGAGAGTGCAGAGAATGTGTATGAGAATGGAGAGAAGAAAGTGCATGAGAGTGGAGAGAAAGTGCATGAGCGTGTAGAGAAAGTGCATGAGAGTGGAGAGAAAGTGCATGAGAGTGGAGAGAAAGCGCATGAGAGTGGAGAGAAAGCGCATGAGAGTGGAGAGAAAGTGCATGAGAGTGGAGAGAAAGCGCATGAGAGTGGAGAGAAAGTGCATGAGAGTGGAGAAAAGAAAGTGCATGAGAGTGGAGAGAAAGTGCATGAGAGTGGAGAGAAAGCGCATGAGAGTGGAGAGAAAGTGCATGAGAGCGGAGAGAAAGCGCATGAGAGTGGAGAGAAAGCGCATGAGAGTGGAGAAAAGGGCATGAGAGTGGAGAGAAAGCACATGAGAGTGGGGAGAAAGTGCATGAGAGTGGAGAGAAAGTGCATGACAGTGGAGAGAAAGTGCATGAGAGTGGAGAGTAGAAAGTGCATGAGAGTGGAGAGAAAGTGCACGAGAGTGGAGAGACAGCGCACGAGAGTGGAGAGAAAGCACATGAGAGTGGAGAGAAAGTGCATGAGAGTGGAGAGAAGAAAGTGCATGAGAGTGGAGAGAAAGTGCATGAGAGTGGAGAGAAAGCGCATGAGAGTGGAGAGAAGAAAGTGCATGAGATTGGAGAGAAAGTGCATGAGAGAGGAGAGAAGAAAGTGCATGAGAGTGGAGACGAAGTGCATGAGAGTGGAGAGAAAGCGCACGAGAGTTGAGAGAAAGCCCATGAGTGTGGAGAGAAAGTGCATCAGAGTGGAGGGAAAGCGCATGAGAGTGGAGAGAAAGCGCATGAGAGTGGAGGGAAAGTGCATGAGAGTGGAGGGAAAGCGCACGAGAGTGGAGAGAAAGCGCATGAGAGTGGAGAGAAAGCGCATGAGAGTGGAGGGAAAGTGCATGAGAGTGGAGAGAATGCGCACGAGAGTGGACAGAAAGCGCATGAGAGTGGAGAGAAAGTGCATGAGAGTGGAGAGAAGAAAGTGCATGAGAGTGGAGAGAAAGTGCATGAGAGTGGAGAGAAGAAAGTGCATGAGAGTGGAGAGAAGAAAGTGCATGAGAGTGGAGAGAAGAAAGTGCATGAGAGTGGAGAGAAAGTGCATGAGAGTGGAGAGAAGAAAGTGCATGAGAGTGGAGAGAAAGTGCATGAGAGTGGAGAGAAGAAAGTGCATGAGAGTGGAGAAGAAAATGCATGAGAGTGGAGAGAAGAAAGTGCATGAGAGTGGAGAGAAGAAAGTGCATGAGAGTGGAGAGAAAGTGCATGAGAGTGGAGAGAAGAAAGTGCATGAGAGTGGAGAGAAAGTGCATGAGAGTGGAGAGAAGAAAGTGCATGAGAGTGGAGAGAAAGTGCATGAGAGTGGAGAGAAGAAAGTGCATGAGAGTGGAGAGGAAGTGCATGAGAGTGGAGAGAAAAAAGTGCATGAGAGTGGAGAGAATGTGCATGAGAGTGGAGAGAAAGCGCATGAGAGTGGAGAGAAAGTGCATGAGAGTGGAGAGAAAGTGCATGAGAGTGGAGAGAAAACGCATGAGAGTGGAGAGTAAAAAGTGCATGAGAGTGGAGAGAAAGTGCACGAGAGTGGAGAGACAGCGCACGAGAGTGGAGAGAAAGCGCATGAGAGTGGAGAGAAAGTGCATGAGAGTGGAGAGAAGAAAGTGCATGAGAGTGGAGAGAAAGTGCATGAGAGTGGAGAGAAAGCGCCTGAGAGTGGAGAGAAGAAAGTGCATGAGAGTGGAGAGAAAGTGCATGAGAGTGGAGAGAAGAAAGTGCTTGAGAGTTGAGAGAAAGTGCATGAGAATGGAGAGAAGATAGTGCATGAGAGTGTAGAGAAAGCGCATGGGAGTGGAGAGAAAGCGCATGAGAGTGGAGAGAAAGCGCATGAGAGTGGAGAGAAAGTGCATGAGAGAGGAGAGAAAGTTCATGTGAGTGGAGAGAAAGCACATGAGAGTGGAGAGAAAGTGCATGAGAGTGGAGAGAAGAAAGTGCATGAGAGTGCAGAGAATGTGTATGAGAATGGAGAGAAGAAAGTGCATGAGAGTGGAGAGAAAGCGCATGAGAGTGGAGAGAAAGCGCATCAGAGTGGAGAGAAAGTGCATGAGAGTGGAGAGAAAGCGCATGAGAGTGGAGAGAAAGTGCATGAGAGTGGAGAGAAAGTGCATGAGAGTGGAGAGAAAGCGCATGAGAGTGGAGAGAAAGCGCATGAGAGTGGAGAGAAAGCGCATGAGAGTGGAGAGAAAGTGCATGAGAGTGGAGAGAAAGTGCATGAGAGTGGAGAGAAAGTGCATGAGAGTGGAGAGAAAGCACATGAGAGTGGAGAGAAAGCGCATGAGAGTGGAGAAAAGGGCATGAGGGTGGAGAGAAAGCACATGAGAGTGGGGAGAAAGTACATGAGAGTGGAGAGAAAGCACATGAGAGTGGGGAGAAAGTACATGAGAGTGGAGAGAAAGCTCATGAGATTGGAGAGAAAGCGCATGAGAGTGGAGTGAAGAAAGTGCATGAGAGTGGATAGAAAGTGCATAAGAGTGGAGAGAAAGCGCATGAGAGTGGAGAGAAAGCGCATGAGAGTGGAGAGAAAGCGCATGAGAGTGGAGAAAAGGGCATGAGAGTGGAGAGAAAGCACATGAGAGTGGGGAGAAAGTACATGAGAGTGGAGAGAAAGCACATGAGAGTGGGGAGAAAGTACATGAGAGTGGAGAGAAAGCTCATGAGAGTGGAGAGAAAGCGCATGAGAGTGGAGTGAAGAAAGTGCATGAGAGTGGATAGAAAGTGCATAAGAGTGGAGAGAAAGCGCATGAGAGTGGAGAGAAAGCGCATGAGGGTGGAGAGAAGAAAGTGCATGAGAGTGGACAGAAAGCGCATGACAGTGGAGACAAAGTGCATGAGAGTGGAGAGAAAGTGCATGAGAGTGGAGAGAAAGTGCATGAGAGTGGAGAGAAAGCTCAAGAGAGTGGAAAGAAAGTGCATGAGAGTGGAGAGAAAGTGCATGAGAGTGGAGAGAAAGCGCATGAGAGAGGAGAGAAAGTGCATGAGAGTGGAGAGAAAGCGCATGAGAGTGGAGAGAAGAAAGTGCATGAGAGTGGAGAGAAAGCACATGAGAGTGGAGAGAAAGTGCATGAGAGTGGAGAGAAAGCGCATGACAGTGGAGAGAAAGTGCATGAGAGTGGAAAGAAAGTGCATGAGAGAGGAAAGAAAGTGCATGGGTGTGGAGAGAATGTGCATGAGAGTGGAGAGAAAGCCCATAAGAATGGAGAGAAAGCGCATGAGGGTGGAGAGAAGAAAGTGCATGAGAGTGGAGAGAAAGCGCATGAGAGTGGAGAGAAAGTGCATGAGAATGGAGAGAAGTAAGTGCATGAGAGTGGAGAGAAAATGCATGAGAGTGGAGAGAAGAAAGTGCATGAGAGTGGAGAGAAAGTGCATGAGAGTGGAAAGTGCATGAGAATGGAGAGAAAACGCATGAGAGTGGAGAGAAAGTGCATGAGAGTGGAGAGAGCGCATGAGAGTGGAAAGAAAGTGCATGAGAGTGGAGACAAGAAAGTGCATGGGAGTGGAGAGAAGAAAGTGCATGAGGCTGGAGAGAAAGTGCATGAGAGTGGAGAAAAGAAAGTGCATGAGAGTGGAAAGTGCATGAGAATGGAGAGAAAACGCATGAGAGTGGAGAGAAAGTGCATGAGAGTGGAGAGAAAGTGCATGAGAGTGGAGAGAAAGTGCATGAGAGTGGATAGAGCGCATGAGAGTGGAAAGAAAGTGCATGAGAGTGGAGACAAGAAAGTGCATGGGAGTGGAGAGAAGAAAGTGCATGAGGCTGGAGAGAAAGTGCATGAGAGTGGAGAAAAGAAAGTGCATGAGAGTGGAGAGAAAGTGCATGAGAGTGGAGAGAAAGTGCATGAGAGTGGAGAGAAAGCGCATGAGAGTGGAGAGAAAGCGCATGAGTGTGGAGAGAAGAAAGTGCATGAGAGTGGAGAGAAAACGCATGAGAGTGGAGAGAAAGCGCATGAGAGTGGAGAGAAAGCGCATGAGAGTGGAGAGAAAGTGCATGAGAGTGGAGAGATAGCGCATGAGAGTGGAGAGAAAGTGCATGAGAGTGGAGAGAAAGTGCATGTCAGTGGAGAGAAAGTGCATGAGAGTGGAGAGTAGAAAGTGCATGAGAGTGGAGAGAAAGTGCACGAGAGTGGAGAGACAGCGCACGAGAGTGGAGAGAAAGCGCATGAGAGTGGAGAGAAAGTGCATGAGAGTGGAGAGAAGAAAGTGCATGAGAGTGGAGAGAAAGTGCATGAGAGTGGAGAGAAAGCGCATGAGAGTGGAGAGAAAGCGCATGAGTGTGGAGAGAAGAAAGTGCATGAGAGTGGAGAGAAAGCGCATGAGAGTGGAGAGAAAGTGCATGAGACTGGAGAGAAAGTGCATGAGAGTGTAGAGAAAGTGCATGAGAGTGGAGAGAATGCGCATGAGAGTGGAGAGAAAGTGCATGAGAGTGGAGAGAGTGCATGAGAGAGGAGAGAAGAAAGTGCATGAGAGTGGAGAGAAAGTGCACGAGAGTGGAGAGACAGCGCACGAGAGTGGAGAGAAAGCGCATGAGAGTGGAGAGAAAGTGCATCAGAGTGGAGAGAAGAAAGTGAATGAGAGTGGAGAGAAAGTGCATGAGAGTGGAGAGAAAGCGCCTGAGAGTGGAGAGAAGAAAGTGCTTGAGAGTTGAGAGAAAGTGCATGAGAATGGAGAGAAGAAAGTGCATGAGAGTGTAGAGAAAGAGCATGGGAGTGGAGAGAAAGCGCATGAGAGTGGAGAGAAAGCGCATGAGAGTGGAGAGAAAGTGCATGAGAGTGGAGAGAGCGCATGAGAGTGGAAAGAAAGTGCATGAGAGTGGAGACAAGAAAGTGCATGGGAGTGGAGAGAAGAAAGTGCATGAGGCTGGAGAGAAAGTGCATGAGAGTGGAGAAAAGAAAGTGCATGAGAGTGGAGAGAAAGTGCATGAGAGTGGAGAGAAAGTGCATGAGAGTGGAGAGAAAGCGCATGAGAGTGGAGAGAAAGTGCATGAGCGTGTAGAGAAAGTGCATGAGAGTGGAGAGAAAGTGCATCAGAGTGGAGAGAAAGCGCATGAGAGTGGAGAGAAAGCGCATGAGAGTGGAGAGAAAGTGCATGAGCGTGTAGAGAAAGTGCATGAGAGTGGAGAGAAAGTGCATCAGAGTGGAGAGAAAGCGCATGAGAGTGGAGAGAAAGCGCATGAGAGTGGAGAGAAAGTGCATGAGAGTGGAGAGAAGAAAGTGCATGAGAGTGGAGAGAAAGTGCATGAGAGTGGAGAGAAAGCGCCTGAGAGTGGAGAGAAGAAAGTGCTTGAGAGTTGAGAGAAAGTGCATGAGAATGGAGAGAAGAAAGTGCATGAGAGTGTAGAGAAAGCGCATGGGAGTGGAGAGAAAGCGCATGAGAGTGGAGAAAAAGCGCATGAGAGTGGAGAGAAAGTGCATGAGAGAGGAGAGAAAGTTCATGTGAGTGGAGAGAAAGCACATGAGAGTGGAGAGAAAGTGCATGAGAGTGGAGAGAAGAAAGTGCATGAGAGTGCAGAGAATGTGTATGAGAATGGAGAGAAGAAAGTGCATGAGAGTGGAGAGAAAGCGCATGAGAGTGGAGAGAAAGCGCATCAGAGTGGAGAGAAAGTGCATGAGAGAGGAGAGAAAGTGCATGAGAGTGGAGAGAAAGCGCATGAGAGAGGAGAGAAAGTGCATGAGAGTGGAGAGAAAGCGCATGAGAGTGGAGAGAAGAAAGTGCATGAGAGTGGAGAGAAAGCACATGAGAGTGGAGAGAAAGTGCATGAGAGTGGAGAGAAAGCGCATGACAGTGGAGAGAAAGTGCATGAGAGTGGAAAGAAAGTGCATGAGAGAGGAGAGAAAGTGCATGGGTGTGGAGAGAATGTGCATGAGAGTGGAGAGAAAGCCCATAAGAATGGAGAGAAAGCGCATGAGGGTGGAGAGAAGAAAGTGCATGAGAGTGGAGAGAAAGTGCATGAGAGTGGAGAGAAAGTGCATGAGAATGGAGAGAAGTAAGTGCATGAGAGTGGAGAGAAAATGCCTGAGAGTGGAGAGAAGAAAGTGCATGAGAGTGGAGAGAAAGTGCATGAGAGTGGAGAGAGCGCATGAGAGTGGAAAGAAACTGCATGAGAGTGGAGACAAGAAAGTGCATGGGAGTGGAGAGAAGAAAGTGCATGAGGCTGGAGAGAAAGTGCATGAGAGTGGAGAAAAGAAAGTGCATGAGAGTGGAGAGAAAGTGCATGAGAGTGGAGAGAAAGCGCATAAGAGTGGAGAGGAAGCGCATGAGAGTGGAGAGAAAGTGCATGAGAGTGGAGAGAAAGCGCATGAGAGTGGAGAGAAAGCGCATGAGTGTGGAGAGAAGAAAGTGCATGAGAGTGGAGAGAAAGCGCATGAGAGTGGAGAGAAAGCGCATGAGAGTGGAGAGAAAGTGCATGAGAGTGGAGAGATAGCGCATGAGAGTGGAGAGAAAGTGCATGAGAGTGGAGAGAAAGTGCATGTCAGTGGAGAGAAAGTGCATGAGAGTGCAGAGAATGTGTATGAGAATGGAGAGAAGAAAGTGCATGAGAGTGGAGAGAAAGTGCATGAGCGTGTAGAGAAAGTGCATGAGAGTGGAGAGAAAGTGCATGAGAGTGGAGAGAAAGCGCATGAGAGTGGAGAGAAAGCGCATGAGAGTGGAGAGAAAGTGCATGAGAGTGGAGAGAAAGCGCATGAGAGTGGAGAGAAAGTGCATGAGAGTGGAGAAAAGAAAGTGCATGAGAGTGGAGAGGAAGTGCATGAGAGTGGAGAGAACGCGCATGAGAGTGGAGAGAAAGTGCATGAGAGCGGAGAGAAAGCGCATGAGAGTGGAGAGAAAGCGCATGAGAGTGGAGAAAAGGGCATGAGAGTGGAGAGAAAGCACATGAGAGTGGGGAGAAAGTGCATGAGAGTGGAGAGAAAGTGCATGACAGTGGAGAGAAAGTGCATGAGAGTGGAGAGTAGAAAGTGCATGAGAGTGGAGAGAAAGTGCACGAGAGTGGAGAGACAGCGCACGAGAGTGGAGAGAAAGCGCATGAGAGTGGAGAGAAAGTGCATGAGAGTGGAGAGAAGAAAGTGCATGAGAGTGGAGAGAAAGTGCATGAGAGTGGAGAGAAAGCGCATGAGAGTGGAGAGAAAGCGCATGAGTGTGGAGAGAAGAAAGTGCATGAGAGTGGAGAGAAAGCGCATGAGAGTGGAGAGAAAGTGCATGAGACTGGAGAGAAAGTGCATGAGAGTGTAGAGAAAGTGCATGAGAGTGGAGAGAATGCGCATGAGAGTGGAGAGAAAGTGCATGAGTGTGGAGAGAAAGCGCATGAGAGTGGAGAGAAGAAAGTGCATGAGAGTGGAGAGAAAGTGCACGAGAGTGGAGAGACAGCGCACGAGAGTGGAGAGAAAGCGCATGAGAGTGGAGAGAAAGTGCATGAGAGTGGAGAGAAGAAAGTGCATGAGAGTGGAGAGAAAGTGCATGAGAATGGAGAGAAAGCGCCTGAGAGTGGAGAGAAGAAAGTGCTTGAGAGTTGAGAGAAAGTGCATGAGAATGGAGAGAAGAAAGTGCATGAGAGTGTAGAGAAAGCGCATGGGAGTGGAGAGAAAGCGCATGAGAGTGGAGAGAAAGCGCATGAGAGTGGAGAGAAAGTGCATGAGAGAGGAGAGAAAGTTCATGTGAGTGGAGAGAAAGCACATGAGAGTGGAGAGAAAGTGCATGAGAGTGGAGAGAAGAAAGTGCATGAGAGTGCAGAGAATGTGTATGAGAATGGAGAGAAGAAAGTGCATGAGAGTGGAGAGAAAGCGCATGAGAGTGGAGAGAAAGCGCATCAGAGTGGAGAGAAAGTGCATGAGAGTGGAGAGAAAGTGCATGAGCGTGTAGAGAAAGTGCATGAGAGTGGAGAGAAAGTGCATCAGAGTGGAGAGAAAGCGCATGAGAGTGGAGAGAAAGCGCATGAGAGTGGAGAGAAAGTGCATGAGAGTGGAGAGAAAGCGCATGAGAGTGGAGAGAAAGTGCATGAGAGTGGAGAAAAGAAAGTGCATGAGAGTGGAGAAGAAGTGCATGAGAGTGGAGAGAAAGCGCATAAGAGTGGAGAGAAAGCGCATGAGAGTGGAGAAAAGGGCATGAGAGTGGAGAGAAAGCACATGAGAGTGGGGAGAAAGTGCATGAGAGTGGAGAGAAAGCGCATGAGAGTGGAGAGAAGAAAGTGCATGAGAGTGGAGAGAAAGTGCATCAGAGTGGAGAGAAAGCGCATGAGAGTGGAGAGAAAGCGCATGAGAGTGGAGAAAAGGGCATGAGAGTGGAGAGAAAGCACATGAGAGTGGGGAGAAAGTGCATGAGAGTGGAGAGAAAGCGCATGAGAGTGGAGAGAAGAAAGTGCATGAGAGTGGAGAGAAAGCACATGAGAGTGGAGAGAAAGTGCATGACAGTGGAGAGAAAGTGCATGAGAGTGGAGAGTAGAAAGTGCATGAGAGTGGAGAGAAAGTGCACGAGATTGGAGAGACAGCGCACGAGAGTGGAGAGAAAGCGCATGAGAGTGGAGAGAAAGTGCATGAGAGTGGAGAGAAGAAAGTGCATGAGAGTGGAGAGAAAGCGCATGAGAGTGGAGAGAAGAAAGTGCATGAGAGTGGAGAGAAAGCGCATGAGAGTGGAGAGAAAGTGCATGAGAGTGGAGAGAAAGCTCATGAGAGTGGAGAGAAAGCGCATGATAGTGGAGTGAAGAAAGTGCATGAGAGTGGATAGAAAGTGCATAAGAGTGGAGAGAAAGCGCATGAGAGTGGAGAGAAAGCGCATGAGGGTGGAGAGAAGAAAGTGCATGAGAGTGGACAGAAAGCGCATGACAGTGGAGACAAAGTGCATGAGAGTGGAGAGAAAGTGCATGAGATTGGAGAGAAAGTGCATGAGAGTGGAGAGAAAGCTCAAGAGAGTGGAAAGAAAGTGCATGAGAGTGGAGAGAAAGTGCATGAGAGTGGAGAGAAAGCGCATGAGAGAGGAGAGAAAGTGCATGAGAGTGGAGAGAAAGCGCATGAAAGTGGAGAGAAGAAAGTGCATGAGAGTGGAGAGAAAGCACATGAGAGTGGAGAGAAAGTGCATGAGAGTGGAGAGAAAGCGCATGACAGTGGAGAGAAAGTGCATGAGAGTGGAAAGAAAGTGCATGAGAGAGGAGAGAAAGTGCATGGGTGTGGAGAGAATGTGCATGAGAGTGGAGAGAAAGCCCATAAGAATGGAGAGAAAGCGCATGAGGGTGGAGAGAAAGTGCATGAGAGTGGAGAGATAGCGCATGAGAGTGGAGAGAAAGTGCATGAGAGTGGAGAGAAAGTGCATGTCAGTGGAGAGAAAGTGCATGAGAGTGGAGAGTAGAAAGTGCATGAGAGTGGAGAGAAAGTGCACGAGAGTGGAGAGACAGCGCACGAGAGTGGAGAGAAAGCGCATGAGAGTGGAGAGAAAGTGCATGAGAGTGGAGAGAAGAAAGTGCATGAGAGTGGAGAGAAAGTGCATGAGAGTGGAGAGAAAGCGCATGAGAGTGGAGAGAAAGCGCATGAGTGTGGAGAGAAGAAAGTGCATGAGAGTGGAGAGAAAGCGCATGAGAGTGGAGAGAAAGTGCATGAGACTGGAGAGAAAGTGCATGAGAGTGTAGAGAAAGTGCATGAGAGTGGAGAGAATGCGCATGAGAGTGGAGAGAAAGTGCATGAGAGTGGAGAGAAAGCGCATGAGAGTGGAGAGAAGAAAGTGCATGAGAGTGGAGAGAGTGCATGAGAGAGGAGAGAAGAAAGTGCATGAGAGTGGAGAGAAAGTGCATGAGAGTGGAGAGAAAGCACATGAGACTGGAGAGAAAGCGCATGAGAGTGGAGAGAAAGTGCATGAGAGTGGAGAGAAACCGCAGGAGAGTGGACAGAAAGCGCATGAGAGTGGAGAGAAAGTGCATCAGAGTGGAGAGAAGAAAGTGCATGAGAGTGGAGAGAAAGTGCATCAGAGTGGAGAGAAGAAAGTGCATGAGAGTGGAGAGAAGAAAGTGCATGAGAGTGGAGAGAAAATGCATGAGAGTGGAGAGAAGAAAGTGCATGAGTGTGGAGAGAAAGTGCATGAGAGTGGAGAGAAGAAAGTGCTTGAGAGTGGAGAAAAGTGCATGAGACTGGAGAGAAGAAAGTGCATGAAAGTGGAGAGAAAGTGCATGAGAGTGGAGAGAAAGCGCATGAGAGTGGAGAGAAAGTGCATGAGAGTGGAGAGAAAGCGCATGAGAGTGGAGAGAAAGTGCATGAGTGTGGAGAGAAGAAAGTGCATGAGAGTGGAGAGAAAGTGCATGAGAGTGGAGAGAAGAAAGTGCATGAGAGTGGAGAGAAAGTGCATGAGAGTGGAGAGAAGATAGTGCATGAGAGTGGAGAGAAAGTGCATAAGAGTGGAGAGAAAGTGCATGAGAGTGGAGAGAAGAAAGTGCATGAGAGTGGAGAGAAAGTGCATGAGAGTGGAGAGAAGAAAGTGCATGAGAGTGGAGAGAAAGTGCATGAGAGTGGAGAGAAAGCGCATGAGAGTGGAGAGAAAGTGCATGAGAGTGGAGAGAAGAAAGTGCATGAGAGTGGAGAGAAGAAAGTGCATGAGAGTGGAGAGAAGAAAGTGCATGAGAGTGGAGAGAAAGTGCATGAGAGTGGAGAGAAAGTGCATGAGAGTGGAGAGAAAGTGCATGAGAGTGGAGAGAAAGTGCATGAGAGTGGAGAGAACGCATGAGAGTGGAGAGAAAGCGCATGAGAGTGGAGAGAAAGTGCATGAGAGAGGAGAGAAGAAAGTGCATGAGAGTGGAGAGGAAGTGCATGAGAGTGGAGAGAAAGTGCATGAGAGTGGAGAGAAAGTGCATGAGAGTGGAGAGAAAACGCATGAGAGTGGAGAGAAAGTGCATGAGAGTGGAGAAAGCGCATGGAATTGGAGAGAAAGTGCATGAGAGTGGAGATAAAGCGCATGGGAGTGGAGAGAAAGTGCATGAGAGTGGAGAGAAAGCGCATGAGAGTGGAGAGAAAGCGCATGAGAGTGGAGAGAAAGTGCATGAGAGTGGAGAGAAAGCGCATGAGAGTGGAGAGAAGAAAGTGCTTGAGAGTTGAGAGAAAGTGCATGAGAATGGAGAGAAGAAAGTGCATGAGAGTGTAGAGAAAGCGCATGGGAGTGGAGAGAAAGTGCATGAGCGTGTAGAGAAAGTGCATGAGAGTGGAGAGAAAGTGCATCAGAGAGGAGAGAAAGCGCATGAGAGTGGAGAGAAAGCGCATGAGAGTGGAGAGAAAGTGCATGAGAGTGGAGAGAAAGCGCATGAGAGTGGAGAGAAAGTGCATGAGAGTGGAGAAAAGAAAGTGCATGAGAGTGGAGAAGAAGTGCATGAGAGTGGAGAGAAAGCGCATGAGAGTGGAGAGAAGAAAGTGCATGAGAGTGGAGAGAAAGCGCATGAGAGTGGAGAGAAAGTGCATGAGACTGGAGAGAAAGCTCATGAGAGTGGAGAGAAAGCGCATGAGAGTGGAGTGAAGAAAGTGCATGAGAGTGGATAGAAGGTGCATAAGAGTGGAGAGAAAGCGCATGAGAGTGGAGAGAAAGCGCATGAGGGTGGAGAGAAGAAAGTGCATGAGAGTGGACAGAAAGCGCATGACAGTGGAGACAAAGTGCATGAGAGTGGAGAGAAAGTGCATGAGAGTGGAGAGAAAGTGCATGAGAGTGGAGAGAAGAAAGTGCATGAGAGTGGAGAGAAAGTGCATGAGAGTGGAAAGTGCATGAGAATGGAGAGAAAACGCATGAGAGTGGAGAGAAAGTGCATGAGAGTGGAGAGAAAGTGCATGAGAGTGGAGAGAAAGTGCATGAGAGTGGAGAGAGCGCATGAGAGTGGAAAGAAAGTGCATGAGAGTGGAGACAAGAAAGTGCATGGGAGTGGAGAGAAGAAAGTGCATGAGACTGGAGAGAAAGTGCATGAGAGTGGAGAAAAGAAAGTGCATGAGAGTGGAGAGAAAGTGCATGAGAGTGGAGAGAAAGCGCATAAGAGTGGAGAGGAAGCGCATGAGAGTGGAGAGAAAGTGCATGAGAGTGGAGAGAAAGCGCATGAGAGTGGAGAGAAAGCGCATGAGTGTGGAGAGAAGAAAGTGCATGAGAGTGGAGAGAAAGCGCATGAGAGTGGAGAGAAAGCGCATGAGAGTGGAGAGAAAGTGCATGAGAGTGGAGAGATAGCGCATGAGAGTGGAGAGAAAGTGCATGAGAGTGGAGAGAAAGTGCATGTCAGTGGAGAGAAAGTGCATGAGAGTGGAGAGTAGAAAGTGCATGAGAGTGGAGAGAAAGTGCACGAGAGTGGAGAGACAGCGCACGAGAGTGGAGAGAAAGCGCATGAGAGTGGAGAGAAAGTGCATGAGAGTGGAGAGAAGAAAGTGCATGAGAGTGGAGAGAAAGTGCATGAGAGTGGAGAGAAAGCGCATGAGAGTGGAGAGAAAGCGCATGAGTGTGGAGAGAAGAAAGTGCATGAGAGTGGACAGAAAGCGCATGACAGTGGAGACAAAGTGCATGAGAGTGGAGAGAAAGTGCATGAGATTGGAGAGAAAGTGCATGAGAGTGGAGAGAAAGCTCAAGAGAGTGGAAAGAAAGTGCATGAGAGTGGAGAGAAAGTGCATGAGAGTGGAGAGAAAGCGCATGAGAGAGGAGAGAAAGTGCATGAGAGTGGAGAGAAAGCGCATGAAAGTGGAGAGAAGAAAGTGCATGAGAGTGGAGAGAAAGCACATGAGAGTGGAGAGAAAGTGCATGAGAGTGGAGAGAAAGCGCATGACAGTGGAGAGAAAGTGCATGAGAGTGGAAAGAAAGTGCATGAGAGAGGAGAGAAAGTGCATGGGTGTGGAGAGAATGTGCATGAGAGTGGAGAGAAAGCCCATAAGAATGGAGAGAAAGCGCATGAGGGTGGAGAGAAAGTGCATGAGAGTGGAGAAATAGCGCATGAGAGTGGAGAGAAAGTGCATGAGAGTGGAGAGAAAGTGCATGTCAGTGGAGAGAAAGTGCATGAGAGTGGAGAGTAGAAAGTGCATGAGAGTGGAGAGAAAGTGCACGAGAGTGGAGAGACAGCGCACGAGAGTGGAGAGAAAGCGCATGAGAGTGGAGAGAAAGTGCATGAGAGTGGAGAGAAGAAAGTGCATGAGAGTGGAGAGAAAGTGTATGAGAGTGGAGAGAAAGCGCATGAGAGTGGAGAGAAAGCGCATGAGTGTGGAGAGAAGAAAGTGCATGAGAGTGGAGAGAAAGCGCATGAGAGTGGAGAGAAAGTGCATGAGACTGGAGAGAAAGTGCATGAGAGTGTAGAGAAAGTGCATGAGAGTGGAGAGAATGCGCATGAGAGTGGAGAGAAAGTGCATGAGAGTGGAGAGAAAGCGCATGAGAGTGGAGAGAAGAAAGTGCATGAGAGTGGAGAGAGTGCATGAGAGAGGAGAGAAGAAAGGGCATGAGAGTGGAGAGAAAGTGCATGAGAGTGGAGAGAAAGCGCATGAGAGTGGAGAGAAAGTGCATGAGAGTGGAGAGAAAGTGCATGAGAGTGGAGAGAAAGCACATGAGACTGGAGAGAAAGCGCATGAGAGTGGAGAGAAAGTGCATGAGAGTGGAGAGAAACCGCAGGAGAGTGGACAGAAAGCGCATGAGAGTGGAGAGAAAGTGCATGAGAGTGGAGAGAAGAAAGTGCATGAGAGTGGAGAGAAAGTGCATCAGAGTGGAGAGAAGAAAGTGCATGAGAGTGGAGAGAAGAAAGTGCATGAGAGTGGAGAGAAAATGCATGAGAGTGGAGAGAAGAAAGTGCATGAGTGTGGAGAGAAAGTGCATGAGAGTGGAGAGAAGAAAGTGCTTGAGAGTGGAGAAAAGTGCATGAGACTGGAGAGAAGAAAGTGCATGAAAGTGGAGAGAAAGTGCATGAGAGTGGAGAGAAAGCGCATGAGAGTGGAGAGAAAGTGCATGAGAGTGGAGAGAAAGCGCATGAGAGTGGAGAGAAAGTGCATGAGTGTGGAGAGAAGAAAGTGCATGAGAGTGGAGAGAAAGTGCATGAGAGTGGAGAGAAGAAAGTGCATGAGAGTGGAGAGAAAGTGCATGAGAGTGGAGAGAAGATAGTGCATGAGAGTGGAGAGAAAGTGCATAAGAGTGGAGAGAAAGTGCATGAGAGTGGAGAGAAGAAAGTGCATGAGAGTGGAGAGAAAGTGCATGAGAGTGGAGAGAAGAAAGTGCATGAGAGTGGAGAGAAAGTGCATGAGAGTGGAGAGAAAGCGCATGAGAGTGGAGAGAAAGTGCATGAGAGTGGAGAGAAGAAAGTGCATGAGAGTGGAGAGAAGAAAGTGCATGAGAGTGGAGAGAAGAAAGTGCATGAGAGTGGAGAGAAAGTGCATGAGAGTGGAGAGAAAGTGCATGAGAGTGGAGAGAAAGTGCATGAGAGTGGAGAGAAAGTGCATGAGAGTGGAGAGAACGCATGAGAGTGGAGAGAAAGCGCATGAGAGTGGAGAGAGGAAAGTGCATGAGAGTGGAGAGAAAGTGCTTGAGAGAGGAGAGAAGAAAGTGCATGAGAGTGGAGAGGAAGTGCATGAGAGTGGAGAGAAAGTGCATGAGAGTGGAGAGAAAGTGCATGAGAGTGGAGAGAAAACGCATGAGAGTGGAGAGAAAGTGCATGAGAGTGGAGAAAGCGCATGGAATTGGAGAGAAAGTGCATGAGAGTGGAGATAAAGCGCATGGGAGTGGAGAGAAAGTGCATGAGAGTGGAGAGAAAGCGCATGAGAGTGGAGAGAAAGTGCATGAGAGTGGAGAGAAAGCGCATGAGAGTGGAGAGAAGAAAGTGCTTGAGAGTTGAGAGAAAGTGCATGAGAATGGAGAGAAGAAAGTGCATGAGAGTGTAGAGAAAGCGCATGGGAGTGGAGAGAAAGCGCATGAGAGTGGAGAGAAAGTGCATGAGCGTGCAGAGAATGTGTATGAGAATGGAGAGAAGAAAGTGCATGAGAGTGGAGAGAAAGCGCATGAGAGTGGAGAGAAAGCGCATCAGAGTGGAGAGAAAGTGCATGAGAGTGGAGAGAAAGTGCATGAGAGTGGAGAGAAAGTGCATGAGAGTGGAGAGAAGAAAGTGCATGAGAGTGGAGAGAAAGTGCATGAGAGTGGAAAGTGCATGAGAATGGAGAGAAAACGCATGAGAGTGGAGAGAAAGTGCATGAGAGTGGAGAGAAAGTGCATGAGAGTGGAGAGAAAGTGCATGAGAGTGGAGAGAGCGCATGAGAGTGGAAAGAAAGTGCATGAGAGTGGAGACAAGAAAGTGCATGGGAGTGGAGAGAAGAAAGTGCATGAGACTGGAGAGAAAGTGCATGAGAGTGGAGAAAAGAAAGTGCATGAGAGTGGAGAGAAAGTGCATGAGAGTGGAGAGAAAGCGCATAAGAGTGGAGAGGAAGCGCATGAGAGTGGAGAGAAAGTGCATGAGAGTGGAGAGAAAGCGCATGAGAGTGGAGAGAAAGCGCATGAGTGTGGAGAGAAGAAAGTGCATGAGAGTGGAGAGAAAGCGCATGAGAGTGGAGAGAAAGCGCATGAGAGTGGAGAGAAAGTGCATGAGAGTGGAGAGATAGCGCATGAGAGTGGAGAGAAAGTGCATGAGAGTGGAGAGAAAGTGCATGTCAGTGGAGAGAAAGTGCATGAGAGTGGAGAGTAGAAAGTGCATGAGAGTGGAGAGAAAGTGCACGAGAGTGGAGAGACAGCGCACGAGAGTGGAGAGAAAGCGCATGAGAGTGGAGAGAAAGTGCATGAGAGTGGAGAGAAGAAAGTGCATGAGAGTGGAGAGAAAGTGCATGAGAGTGGAGAGAAAGCGCATGAGAGTGGAGAGAAAGCGCATGAGTGTGGAGAGAAGAAAGTGCATGAGAGTGGAGAGAAAGCGCATGAGAGTGGAGAGAAAGTGCACGAGACTGGAGAGAAAGTGCATGAGAGTGGAGAGAAAGCGCATGAGAGTGGAGAGAAAGTGCATGAGAGTGGAGAGAAGAAAGTGCATGAGAGTGGAGAGAAAGCGCATGAGAGTGGAGAGAAGAAAGTGCATGAGAGTGGAGAGAAAGCGCATGAGAGTGGAGAGAAAGTGCATGAGAGTGGAGAGAAAGCTCATGAGAGTGGAGAGAAAGCGCATGATAGTGGAGTGAAGAAAGTGCATGAGAGTGGATAGAAAGTGCATAAGAGTGGAGAGAAAGCGCATGAGAGTGGAGAGAAAGCGCATGAGGGTGGAGAGAAGAAAGTGCATGAGAGTGGACAGAAAGCGCATGACAGTGGAGACAAAGTGCATGAGAGTGGAGAGAAAGTGCATGAGAGTGGAGAGAAAGTGCATGAGAGTGGAGAGAAAGCTCAAGAGAGTGGAAAGAAAGTGCATGAGAGTGGAGAGAAAGTGCATGAGAGTGGAGAGAAAGCGCATGAGAGAGGAGAGAAAGTGCATGAGAGTGGAGAGAAAGCGCATGAAAGTGGAGAGAAGAAAGTGCATGAGAGTGGAGAGAAAGCACATGAGAGTGGAGAGAATGTGCATGAGAGTGGAGAGAAAGCGCATGACAGTGGAGAGAAAGTGCATGAGAGTGGAAAGAAATTGCATGAGAGAGGAGAGAAAGTGCATGGGTGTGGAGAGAATGTGCATGAGAGTGGAGAGAAAGCCCATAAGAATGGAGAGAAAGCGCATGAGGGTGGAGAGAAGAAAGTGCATGAGAGTGGAGAGAAAGCGCATGAGAGTGGAGAGAAAGTGCATGAGAATGGAGAGAAGTAAGTGCATGAGAGTGGAGAGAAAATGCATGAGAGTGGAGAGAAGAAAGTGCATGAGAGTGGAGAGAAAGTGCATGAGAGTGGAAAGTGCATGAGAATGGAGAGAAAACGCATGAGAGTGGAGAGAAAGTGCATGAGAGTGGAGAGAAAGTGCATGAGAGTGGAGAGAGCGCATGAGAGTGGAAAGAAAGTGCATGAGAGTGGAGACAAGAAAGTGCATGGGAGTGGAGAGAAGAAAGTGCATGAGACTGGAGAGAAAGTGCATGAGAGTGGAGAAAAGAAAGTGCATGAGAGTGGAGAGAAAGTGCATGAGAGTGGAGAGAAAGCGCATAAGAGTGGAGAGGAAGCGCATGAGAGTGGAGAGAAAGTGCATGAGAGTGGAGAGAAAGTGCATGAGAGTGGAGAGATAGCGCATGAGAGTGGAGAGAAAGTGCATGAGAGTGGAGAGATAGCGCATGAGAGTGGAGAGAAAGCGCATGAGTGTGGAGAGAAGAAAGTGCATGAGAGTGGAGAGAAAGCGCATGAGAGTGGAGAGAAAGCGCATGAGAGTGGAGAGAAAGTGCATGAGAGTGGAGAGATAGCGCATGAGAGTGGAGAGAAAGTGCATGAGAGTGGAGAGAAAGTGCATGTCAGTGGAGAGAAAGTGCATGAGAGTGGAGAGTAGAAAGTGCATGAGAGTGGAGAGAAAGTGCACGAGAGTGGAGAGACAGCGCACGAGAGTGGAGAGAAAGCGCATGAGAGTGGAGAGAAAGTGCATGAGAGTGGAGAGAAGAAAGTGCATGAGAGTGGAGAGAAAGTGCATGAGAGTGGAGAGAAAGCGCATGAGAGTGGAGAGAAAGCGCATGAGTGTGGAGAGAAGAAAGTGCATGAGAGTGGAGAGAAAGCGCATGAGAGTGGAGAGAAAGTGCATGAGACTGGAGAGAAAGTGCATGAGAGTGTAGAGAAAGTGCATGAGAGTGGAGAGAAAGCGCATGAGAGTGGAGAGAAAGTGCATGAGAGTGGAGAGAAAGCGCATGAGAGTGGAGAGAAGAAAGTGCATGAGAGTGGAGAGAGTGCATGAGAGAGGAGAGAAGAAAGTGCATGAGAGTGGAGAGAAAGTGCATGAGAGTGGATAGAAAGTGCATGAGAGTGGAGAGAAAGTGCATGAGAGTGGAGAGAAAGTGCATGAGAGTGGAGAGAAAGCACATGAGACTGGAGAGAAAGCGCATGAGAGTGGAGAGAAAGTGCATGAGAGTGGAGAGAAACCGCAGGAGAGTGGACAGAAAGCGCATGAGAGTGGAGAGAAAGTGCATGAGAGTGGAGAGAAGAAAGTGCATGAGAGTGGAGAGAAAGTGCATGAGAGTGGAGAGAAAGTGCATGAGAGTGGAGAGAAGAAAGTGCATGAGAGTGGAGAGAAAGTGCATAAGAGTGGAGAGAAAGTGCATGAGAGTGGAGAGAAGAAAGTGCATGAGAGTGGAGAGAAAGTGCATGAGAGTGGAGAGAAGAAAGTGCATGAGAGTGGAGAGAAAGTGCATGAGAGTGGAGAGAAAGCGCATGAGAGTGGAGAGAAAGTGCATGAGAGTGGAGAGAAGAAAGTGCATGAGAGTGGAGAGAAGAAAGTGCATGAGAGTGGAGAGAAGAAAGTGCATGAGAGTGGAGAGAAAGTGCATGAGAGTGGAGAGAAAGTGCATGAGAGTGGAGAGAAAGTGCATGAGAGTGGAGAGAAAGTGCATGAGAGTGGAGAGAACGCATGAGAGTGGAGAGAAAGCGCATGAGAGTGGAGAGAAGAAAGTGCATGAGAGTGGAGAGAAAGTGCATGAGAGTGGAGAGAAGAAAGTGCATGAGAGTGGAGAGAAAGTGCATGAGAGTGGAGAGAAAGTGCATGAGAGTGGAGAGAAAGTGCATGAGAGTGGAGAGAAAACGCATGAGAGTGGAGAGAAAGTGCATGAGAGTGGAGAAAGCGCACAGGAATTGGAGAGAAAGTGCATGAGAGTGGAGATAAAGCGCATGAGAGTGGAGAGAAAGTGCATGAGAGTGGAGAGAAAGCGCATGAGAGTGGAGAGAAAGTGCATGAGAGTGGAGAGAAAGCGCATGAGAGTGGAGAGAAGAAAGTGCTTGAGAGTTGAGAGAAAGTGCATGAGAATGGAGAGAAGAAAGTGCATGAGAGTGTAGAGAAAGCGCATGGGAGTGGAGAGAAAGCGCATGAGAGTGGAGAGAAAGCGCATGAGAGTGGAGAGAAAGTGCATGAGAGTGCAGAGAATGTGTATGAGAATGGAGAGAAGAAAGTGCATGAGAGTGGAGAGAAAGCGCATGAGAGTGGAGAGAAAGCGCATCAGAGTGGAGAGAAAGTGCATGAGAGTGGAGAGAAAGTGCATGAGCGTGTAGAGAAAGTGCATGAGAGTGGAGAGAAAGTGCATCAGAGAGGAGAGAAAGCGCATGAGAGTGGAGAGAAAGCGCATGAGAGTGGAGAGAAAGTGCATGAGAGTGGAGAGAAAGCGCATGAGAGTGGAGAGAAAGTGCATGAGAGTGGAGAAAAGAAAGTGCATGAGAGTGGAGAAGAAGTGCATGAGAGTGGAGAGAAAGCGCATGAGAGTGGAGAGAAGAAAGTGCATGAGAGTGGAGAGAAAGCGCATGAGAGTGGAGAGAAAGTGCATGAGAGTGGAGAGAAAGCTCATGAGAGTGGAGAGAAAGCGCATGAGAGTGTCGTGAAGAAAGTGCATGAGAGTGGATAGAAGGTGCATAAGAGTGGAGAGAAAGCGCATGAGAGTGGAGAGAAAGCGCATGAGGGTGGAGAGAAGAAAGTGCATGAGAGTGGACAGAAAGCGCATGACAGTGGAGACAAAGTGCATGAGAGTGGAGAGAAAGTGCATGAGAGTGGAGAGAAAGTGCATGAGAGTGGAGAGAAGAAAGTGCATGAGAGTGGAAAGTGCATGAGAATGGAGAGAAAACGCATGAGAGTGGAGAGAAAGTGCATGAGAGTGGAGAGAAAGTGCATGAGAGTGGAGAGAAAGTGCATGAGAGTGGAGAGAGCGCATGAGAGTGGAAAGAAAGTGCATGAGAGTGGAGACAAGAAAGTGCATGGGAGTGGAGAGAAGAAAGTGCATGAGACTGGAGAGAAAGTGCATGAGAGTGGAGAAAAGAAAGTGCATGAGAGTGGAGAGAAAGTGCATGAGAGTGGAGAGAAAGCGCATAAGAGTGGAGAGGAAGCGCATGAGAGTGGAGAGAAAGTGCATGAGAGTGGAGAGAAAGCGCATGAGAGTGGAGAGAAAGCGCATGAGTGTGGAGAGAAGAAAGTGCATGAGAGTGGAGAGAAAGCGCATGAGAGTGGAGAGAAAGCGCATGAGAGTGGAGAGAAAGTGCATGAGAGTGGAGAGATAGCGCATGAGAGTGGAGAGAAAGTGCATGAGAGTGGAGAGAAAGTGCATGTCAGTGGAGAGAAAGTGCATGAGAGTGGAGAGTAGAAAGTGCATGAGAGTGGAGAGAAAGTGCACGAGAGTGGAGAGACAGCGCACGAGAGTGGAGAGAAAGCGCATGAGAGTGGAGAGAAAGTGCATGAGAGTGGAGAGAAGAAAGTGCATGAGAGTGGAGAGAAAGCGCATGAGAGTGGAGAGAAAGCGCATGAGTGTGGAGAGAAGAAAGTGCATGAGAGTGGAGAGAAAGCGCATGAGAGTGGAGAGAAAGTGCATGAGACTGGAGAGAAAGTGCATGAGAGTGTAGAGAAAGTGCATGAGAGTGGAGAGAATGCGCATGAGAGTGGAGAGAAAGTGCATGAGTGTGGAGAGAAAGCGCATGAGAGTGGAGAGAAGAAAGTGCATGAGAGTGGAGAGAGTGCATGAGAGAGGAGAGAAGAAAGTGCATGAGAGTGGAGAGAAAGCGCATGAGAGTGGAGAGAAAGTGCATGAGAGTGGAGAGAAAGTGCATGAGAGTGGAGAGAAAGCGCATGAGAGTGGAGAGAAAGCGCATGAGAGTGGAGAGAAAGTGCATGAGAGTGGAGAGAAACCGCACGAGAGTGGACAGAAAGCGCATGTGAGTGGAGAGAAAGTGCATGAGAGTGGAGAGAAGAAAGTGCATGAGAGTGGAGAGAAAGTGCATCAGAGTGGAGAGAAGAAAGTGCATGAGAGTGGAGAGAAGAAAGTGCATGAGAGTGGAGAGAAAATGCATGAGAGTGGAGAGAAGAAAGTGCATGAGAGTGGAGAGAAAGTGCATGAGAGTGGAGAGAAGAAAGTGCTTGAGAGTGGAGAAAAGTGCATGAGACTGGAGAGAAGAAAGTGCATGAAAGTGGAGAGAAAGTGCATGAGAGTGGAGAGAAAGCGCATGAGAGTGGAGAGAAAGTGCATGAGAGTGGAGAGAAAGCGCATGAGAGTGGAGAGAAAGTGCATGAGTGTGGAGAGAAGAAAGTGCATGAGAGTGGAGAGAAAGTTCATGAGAGTGGAGAGAAGAAAGTGCATGAGAGTGGAGAGAAGAAAGTGCATGAGAGTGGAGAGAAGAAAGTGCATGAGAGTGGAGAGAAAGTGCATGAGAGTGGAGAGAAGAAAGTGCATGAGAGGGGAGAGGAAGTGCATGAGAGTGGAGAGAAAGTGCATGAGAGTGGAGAGAAAGTGCATGAGAGTGGAGAGAAAACGCATGAGAGTGGAGAGAAAGTGCATGAGAGTGGAGAGAAAGTGCATGTCAGTGGAGAGAAAGTGCATGAGAGTGGAGACTAGAAAGTGCATGAGAGTGGAGAGAAAGTGCACGAGAGAGGAGAGACAGCGCACGAGAGTGGAGAGAAAGCGCATGAGAGTGGAGAGAAAGTGCATGAGAGTGGAGAGAAAGCGCATGAGAGTGGAGAGAAAGCGCATGAGTGTGGAGAGAAGAAAGTGCATGAGAGTGGAGAGAAAGCGCATGAGAGTGGAGAGAAAGTGCATGAGACTGGAGAGAAAGTGCATGAGAGTGTAGAGAAAGTGCATGAGAGTGGAGAGAAAGCGCATGAGAGTGGAGAGAAAGCGCATGAGAGTGGAGAGAAGAAAGTGCATGAGAGTGGAGAGAGTGCATGAGAGAGGAGAGAAGAAAGTGCATGAGAGTGGAGAAAAAGTGCATGAGAGTGAAGAGAAAGCGCATGAGAGTGGAGAGAAAGTGCATGAGAGTGGAGAGAAAGCGCATGAGAGTGGAGAGAAAGGGCATGAGAGTGGAGAGAAAGTGCATGAGAGTGGAGAGAAAGCGCACGAGAGTGGACAGAAAGCGCATGAGAGTGGAGAGAAAGTGCATGAGAGTGGAGAGAAGAAAGTGCATGAGAGTGGAGAGAAAGTGCATCAGAGTGGAGAGAAGAAAGTGCATGAGAGTGGAGAGAAGAAAGTGCATGAGAGTGGAGAGAAAGTGCATGAGAGTGGAGAGAAGAAAGTCCATGAGTGTGGAGAGAAAGTGCATGAGAGTGGAGAGAAGAAAGTGCTTGAGAGTGGAGAAAAGTGCATGAGACTGGAGAGAAGAAAGTGCATGAGAGTGGAGAGAAAGTGCATGAGAGTGGAGAGAAAGCACATGAGAGTGGAGAGAAAGCGCATGAGAGTGGAGAGAAGAAAGTGCATGAGAGTGGAGAGAAAGTGCATTAGAGTGGAGAGAAAGCGCATGAGAGTGGAGAGAAGAAAGTGCATGAGAGTGGAGAGAAAGCGCATGAGAGTGGAGAGAAAGTGCATGAGACTGGAGAGAAAGTGCATGAGAGTGTAGAGAAAGTGCATGAGAGTGGAGAGAATGCGCATGAGAGTGGAGAGAAAGCGCATGAGAGTGGAGAGAAGAAAGTGCATGAGAGTGGAGAGAAGTGCATGAGAGAGGAGAGAAGAAAGTGCATGAGAGTGGAGAAAAAGTGCATGAGAGTGAAGAGAAAGCGCATGAGAGTGGAGAGAAAGTGCATGAGAGTGGAGAGAAAGCGCATGAGAGTGGAGAGAAAGGGCATGAGAGTGGAGAGAAAGTGCATGAGAGTGGAGAGAAAGCGCACGAGAGTGGACAGAAAGCGCATGAGAGTGGAGAGAAAGTGCATGAGAGTGGAGAGAAGAAAGTGCATGAGAGTGGAGAGAAAGTGCATCAGAGTGGAGAGAAGAAAGTGCATGAGAGTGGAGAGAAGAAAGTGCATGAGAGTGGAGAGAAAGTGCATGAGAGTGGAGAGAAGAAAGTCCATGAGTGTGGAGAGAAAGTGCATGAGAGTGGAGAGAAGAAAGTGCTTGAGAGTGGAGAAAAGTGCATGAGACTGGAGAGAAGAAAGTGCATGAGAGTGGAGAGAAAGTGCATGAGAGTGGAGAGAAAGCGCATGAGAGTGGAGAGAAAGTGCATGAGAGTGGAGAGAAAGCGCATGAGAGTGGAGAGAAAGTGCATGAGTGTGGAGAGAAGAAAGTGCATGAGAGTGGAAAGAAAGTGCATGAGAGTGGACAGAAGAAAGTGCATGAGAGTGGAGAGAAAGTGCATGAGAGTGGAGAGAAGAAAGTGCATGAGAGTGGAGAGAAAGTGATTAAGAGTGGAGAGAAAGCGCATGAGAGTGGAGAGAAAGTGCATGAGAGTGGAGAGAATGTGAATGAGAGTGGAGAGAAAGTGCATGAGAGTGGAGAGAAGAAAGTGCATGAGAGTGGAGAGAAAGTGCATGAGAGTGGAGAGAAGAAAGTGCATGAGAGTGGAGAGAAAGTGCATGAGAGTGGAGAGAAAGCGCATGAGAGTGGAGAGAATGTGCATGAGAGTGGAGAGAAGAAAGTGCATGAGAGTGGAGAGAAGAAAGTGCATGAGAGTGGAGAGAAGAAAGTGCATGAGAGTGGAGAGAAAATGCATGAGAGTGGAGAGAAAGTGCATGAGAGTGGAGAGAAAGTGCATGAGAGTGGAGAGAAAGTGCATGAGAGTGGAGAGAACGCATGAGAGTGGAGAGAAAGCGCATGAGAGTGGAGAGAAGAAAGTGCATGAGAGTGGAGAGAAAGTGCATGAGAGAGGAGAGAAGAAAGTGCATAAGAGTGGAGAGGAAGTGCATGAGAGTGGAGAGAATGTGCATGAGAGTGGAGAGAATGTGCATGAGAGTGGAGAGAAAACGCATGAGAGTGGAGAGAAAGTGCATGAGAGTGGAGAAAGCGCATGGAATTGGAGAGAAAGTGCATGAGAGTGGAGATAAAGCGCATGGGAGTGGAGAGAAAGTGCATGAGAGTGGAGAGAAAGTGCATGAGAGTGTAGAGAAAGTGCATGAGAGTGGAGAGAAAGCGCATGAGAGTGGAGAGAAAGCGCATGAGAGTGGAGAGAAAGCGCATGAGAGTGGAGAGAAAGCGCATGAGAGTGGAGAGAAAGTGCATGAGAGTGGAGAGAAAGTGCATGTCAGTGGAGAGAAAGTGCATGAGAGTGGAGAGGAGAGAAGAAAGTGCATGAGAGTGGAGAGAAAGTGCATGAGAGTGGAGAGAAGAAAGTGCATGTGAGTGGAGAGAAAGTGCATGAGAGTGGAGAGTAGAAAGTGCATGAGAGTGGAGAGAAAGTGCACGAGAGTGGAGAGACAGCGCATGAGAGTGGAGAGAAAGCGCATGAGAGTGGAGAGAAAGTGCATGAGAGAGGAGAGATAAAGTGCATGAGACTGGAGAGAAAGTGCATGTGAGTGGAGAGAAAGTGCATGAGAGTGGAGAGAAAGCGCATGAGTGTGGAGAGAAGAAAGTGCATGAGAGTGGAGAGAAAGCGCATGAGAGTGGAGAGAAAGTGCATGAGACTGGAGAGAAAGTGCATGAGAGTGTAGAGAAAGTGCATGAGAGTGGAGAGAAAGCGCATGAGAGTGGAGAGAAAGCGCATGAGAGTGGAGAGATAGCGCATGAGAGTGGAGAGAAGAAAGTGCATGAGAGTGGAGAGAAAGTGCATGAGAGAGGAGAGATAAAGTGCATGAGAGTGGAGAGAAAGTGCATGAGAGTGGAGAGAAAGCGCATGAGAGTGGAGAGAAAGTGCATGAGAGTGGAGAGAAAGTGCATGAGAGTGGAGAGAAAGCACATGAGAGAGGAGAGAAAGTGCATGAGAGTGGAGAGAACGCATGAGAGTGGAGAGAAAGTGCATGAGAGTGGAGAGAAGAAAGTGCATGAGAGTGGAGAGAAAGTGCATGAGAGTGGAGAGAAGAAATTGCATGAGAGTGGAGAGAAAGTGCATGAGAGTGGAGAGAAAGCGCATGAGAGTGGAGAGAAAGCGCATGAGTGTGGAGAGAAGAAAGTGCATGAGAGTGGAGAGAAAGCGCATGAGAGTGGAGAGAAAGTGCATGAGACTGGAGAGAAAGTGCATGAGAGTGTAGAGAAAGTGCATGAGAGTGGAGAGAATGCGCATGAGAGTGGAGAGAAAGTGCATGAGAGTGGAGAGAAAGCGCATGAGAGTGGAGAGAAGAAAGTGCATGAGAGTGGAGAGAGTGCATGAGAGAGGAGAGAAGAAAGTGCATGAGAGTGGAGAGAAAGTGCATGAGAGTGGAGAGAAAGTGCATGAGAGTGGAGAGAAAGTGCATGAGAGTGGAGAGAAAGTGCATGAGAGTGGAGAGAAAGCACATGAGACTGGAGAGAAAGCGCATGAGAGTGGAGAGAAAGTGCATGAGAGTGGAGAGAAACCGCAGGAGAGTGGACAGAAAGCGCATGAGAGTGGAGAGAAAGTGCATGAGAGTGGAGAGAAGAAAGTGCATGAGAGTGGAGAGAAGAAAGTGCATGAGAGTGGAGAGAAAGTGCATGAGAGTGGAGAGAAGAAAGTGCATGAGAGTGGAGAGAAAGTGCATAAGAGTGGAGAGAAAGTGCATGAGAGTGGAGAGAAGAAAGTGCATGAGAGTGGAGAGAAAGTGCATGAGAGTGGAGAGAAGAAAGTGCATGAGAGTGGAGAGAAAGTGCATGAGAGTGGAGAGAAAGCGCATGAGAGTGGAGAGAAAGTGCATGAGAGTGGAGAGAAGAAAGTGCATGAGAGTGGAGAGAAGAAAGTGCATGAGAGTGGAGAGAAGAAAGTGCATGAGAGTGGAGAGAAAGTGCATGAGAGTGGAGAGAAAGTGCATGAGAGTGGAGAGAAAGTGCATGAGAGTGGAGAGAAAGTGCATGAGAGTGGAGAGAACGCATGAGAGTGGAGAGAAAGCGCATGAGAGTGGAGAGAGGAAAGTGCATGAGAGTGGAGAGAAAGTGCTTGAGAGAGGAGAGAAGAAAGTGCATGAGAGTGGAGAGGAAGTGCATGAGAGTGGAGAGAAAGTGCATGAGAGTGGAGAGAAAGTGCATGAGAGTGGAGAGAAAACGCATGAGAGTGGAGAGAAAGTGCATGAGAGTGGAGAAAGCGCACAGGAATTGGAGAGAAAGTGCATGAGAGTGGAGATAAAGCGCATGGGAGTGGAGAGAAAGTGCATGAGAGTGGAGAGAAAGCGCATGAGAGTGGAGAGAAAGTGCATGAGAGTGGAGAGAAAGCGCATGAGAGTGGAGAGAAGAAAGTGCTTGAGAGTTGAGAGAAAGTGCATGAGAATGGAGAGAAGAAAGTGCATGAGAGTGTAGAGAAAGCGCATGGGAGTGGAGAGAAAGCGCATGAGAGTGGAGAGAAAGCGCATGAGAGTGGAGAGAAAGTGCATGAGAGTGCAGAGAATGTGTATGAGAATGGAGAGAAGAAAGTGCATGAGAGTGGAGAGAAAGCGCATGAGAGTGGAGAGAAAGCGCATCAGAGTGGAGAGAAAGTGCATGAGAGTGGAGAGAAAGTGCATGAGCGTGTAGAGAAAGTGCATGAGAGTGGAGAGAAAGTGCATCAGAGAGGAGAGAAAGCGCATGAGAGTGGAGAGAAAGCGCATGAGAGTGGAGAGAAAGTGCATGAGAGTGGAGAGAAAGCGCATGAGAGTGGAGAGAAAGTGCATGAGAGTGGAGAAAAGAAAGTGCATGAGAGTGGAGAAGAAGTGCATGAGAGTGGAGAGAAAGCGCATGAGAGTGGAGAGAAGAAAGTGCAGGAGAGTGGAGAGAAAGCGCATGAGAGTGGAGAGAAAGTGCATGAGAGTGGAGAGAAAGCTCATGAGAGTGGAGAGAAAGCGCATGAGAGTGGCGTGAAGAAAGTGCATGAGAGTGGATAGAAGGTGCATAAGAGTGGAGAGAAAGCGCATGAGAGTGGAGAGAAAGCGCATGAGGGTGGAGAGAAGAAAGTGCATGAGAGTGGACAGAAAGCGCATGACAGTGGAGACAAAGTGCATGAGAGTGGAGAGAAAGTGCATGAGAGTGGAGAGAAAGTGCATGAGAGTGGAGAGAAGAAAGTGCATGAGAGTGGAAAGTGCATGAGAATGGAGAGAAAACGCATGAGAGTGGAGAGAAAGTGCATGAGAGTGGAGAGAAAGTGCATGAGAGTGGAGAGAAAGTGCATGAGAGTGGAGAGAGCGCATGAGAGTGGAAAGAAAGTGCATGAGAGTGGAGACAAGAAAGTGCATGGGAGTGGAGAGAAGAAAGTGCATGAGACTGGAGAGAAAGTGCATGAGAGTGGAGAAAAGAAAGTGCATGAGAGTGGAGAGAAAGTGCATGAGAGTGGAGAGAAAGCGCATAAGAGTGGAGAGGAAGCGCATGAGAGTGGAGAGAAAGTGCATGAGAGTGGAGAGAAAGCGCATGAGAGTGGAGAGAAAGCGCATGAGTGTGGAGAGAAGAAAGTGCATGAGAGTGGAGAGAAAGCGCATGAGAGTGGAGAGAAAGCGCATGAGAGTGGAGAGAAAGTGCATGAGAGTGGAGAGATAGCGCATGAGAGTGGAGAGAAAGTGCATGAGAGTGGAGAGAAAGTGCATGTCAGTGGAGAGAAAGTGCATGAGAGTGGAGGGTAGAAAGTGCATGAGAGTGGAGAGAAAGTGCACGAGAGTGGAGAGACAGCGCACGAGAGTGGAGAGAAAGCGCATGAGAGTGGAGAGAAAGTGCATGAGAGTGGAGAGAAGAAAGTGCATGAGAGTGGAGAGAAAGCGCATGAGAGTGGAGAGAAAGCGCATGAGTGTGGAGAGAAGAAAGTGCATGAGAGTGGAGAGAAAGCGCATGAGAGTGGAGAGAAAGTGCATGAGACTGGAGAGAAAGTGCATGAGAGTGTAGAGAAAGTGCATGAGAGTGGAGAGAATGCGCATGAGAGTGGAGAGAAAGTGCATGAGTGTGGAGAGAAAGCGCATGAGAGTGGAGAGAAGAAAGTGCATGAGAGTGGAGAGAGTGCATGAGAGAGGAGAGAAGAAAGTGCATGAGAGTGGAGAGAAAGCGCATGAGAGTGGAGAGAAAGTGCATGAGAGTGGAGAGAAAGTGCATGAGAGTGGAGAGAAAGCACATGAGAGTGGAGAGAAAGCGCCTGAGAGTGGAGAGAAAGTGCATGAGAGTGGAGAGAAACCGCACGAGAGTGGACAGAAAGCGCATGTGAGTGGAGAGAAAGTGCATGAGAGTGGAGAGAAGAAAGTGCATGAGAGTGGAGAGAAAGTGCATCAGAGTGGAGAGAAGAAAGTGCATGAGAGTGGAGAGAAGAAAGTGCATGAGAGTGGAGAGAAAATGCATGAGAGTGGAGAGAAGAAAGTGCATGAGTGTGGAGAGAAAGTGCATGAGAGTGGAGAGAAGAAAGTGCTTGAGAGTGGAGAAAAGTGCATGAGACTGGAGAGAAGAAAGTGCATGAAAGTGGAGAGAAAGTGCATGAGAGTGGAGAGAAAGCGCATGAGAGTGGAGAGAAAGTGCATGAGAGTGGAGAGAAAGCGCATGAGAGTGGAGAGAAAGTGCATGAGTGTGGAGAGAAGAAAGTGCATGAGAGTGGAGAGAAAGTTCATGAGAGTGGAGAGAAGAAAGTGCATGAGAGTGGAGAGAAGAAAGTGCATGAGAGTGGAGAGAAGAAAGTGCATGAGAGTGGAGAGAAAGTGCATGAGAGTGGAGAGAAGAAAGTGCATGAGAGGGGAGAGGAAGTGCATGAGAGTGGAGAGAAAGTGCATGAGAGTGGAGAGAAAGTGCATGAGAGTGGAGAGAAAACGCATGAGAGTGGAGAGAAAGTGCATGAGAGTGGAGAGAAAGTGCATGTCAGTGGAGAGAAAGTGCATGAGAGTGGAGACTAGAAAGTGCATGAGAGTGGAGAGAAAGTGCACGAGAGAGGAGAGACAGCGCACGAGAGTGGAGAGAAAGCGCATGAGAGTGGAGAGAAAGTGCATGAGAGTGGAGAGAAAGCGCATGAGAGTGGAGAGAAAGCGCATGAGTGTGGAGAGAAGAAAGTGCATGAGAGTGGAGAGAAAGCGCATGAGAGTGGAGAGAAAGTGCATGAGACTGGAGAGAAAGTGCATGAGAGTGTAGAGAAAGTGCATGAGAGTGGAGAGAATGCGCATGAGAGTGGAGAGAAAGCGCATGAGAGTGGAGAGAAGAAAGTGCATGAGAGTGGAGAGAGTGCATGAGAGAGGAGAGAAGAAAGTGCATGAGAGTGGAGAAAAAGTGCATGAGAGTGAAGAGAAAGCGCATGAGAGTGGAGAGAAAGTGCATGAGAGTGGAGAGAAAGCGCATGAGAGTGGAGAGAAAGGGCATGAGAGTGGAGAGAAAGTGCATGAGAGTGGAGAGAAAGCGCACGAGAGTGGACAGAAAGCGCATGAGAGTGGAGAGAAAGTGCATGAGAGTGGAGAGAAGAAAGTGCATGAGAGTGGAGAGAAAGTGCATCAGAGTGGAGAGAAGAAAGTGCATGAGAGTGGAGAGAAGAAAGTGCATGAGAGTGGAGAGAAAGTGCATGAGAGTGGAGAGAAGAAAGTCCATGAGTGTGGAGAGAAAGTGCATGAGAGTGGAGAGAAGAAAGTGCTTGAGAGTGGAGAAAAGTGCATGAGACTGGAGAGAAGAAAGTGCATGAGAGTGGAGAGAAAGTGCATGAGAGTGGAGAGAAAGCGCATGAGAGTGGAGAGAAAGCGCATGAGTGTGGAGAGAAGAAAGTGCATGAGAGTGGAGAGAAAGTGCATGAGAGTGGAGAGAAAGCGCATGAGTGTGGAGAGAAGAAAGTGCATGAGAGTGGAGAGAAAGCGCATGAGAGTGGAGAGAAAGTGCATGAGACTGGAGAGAAAGTGCATGAGAGTGTAGAGAAAGTGCATGAGAGTGGAGAGAATGCGCATGAGAGTGGAGAGAAAGCGCATGAGAGTGGAGAGAAGAAAGTGCATGAGAGTGGAGAGAGTGCATGAGAGAGGAGAGAAGAAAGTGCATGAGAGTGGAGAAAAAGTGCATGAGAGTGAAGAGAAAGCGCATGAGAGTGGAGAGAAAGTGCATGAGAGTGGAGAGAAAGCGCATGAGAGTGGAGAGAAAGGGCATGAGAGTGGAGAGAAAGTGCATGAGAGTGGAGAGAAAGCGCACGAGAGTGGACAGAAAGCGCATGAGAGTGGAGAGAAAGTGCATGAGAGTGGAGAGAAGAAAGTGCATGAGAGTGGAGAGAAAGTGCATCAGAGTGGAGAGAAGAAAGTGCATGAGAGTGGAGAGAAGAAAGTGCATGAGAGTGGAGAGAAAGTGCATGAGAGTGGAGAGAAGAAAGTCCATGAGTGTGGAGAGAAAGTGCATGAGAGTGGAGAGAAGAAAGTGCTTGAGAGTGGAGAAAAGTGCATGAGACTGGAGAGAAGAAAGTGCATGAGAGTGGAGAGAAAGTGCATGAGAGTGGAGAGAAAGCGCATGAGAGTGGAGAGAAAGTGCATGAGAGTGGAGAGAAAGCGCATGAGAGTGGAGAGAAAGTGCATGAGTGTGGAGAGAAGAAAGTGCATGAGAGTGGAAAGAAAGTGCATGAGAGTGGACAGAAGAAAGTGCATGAGAGTGGAGAGAAAGTGCATGAGAGTGGAGAGAAGAAAGTGCATGAGAGTGGAGAGAAAGTGATTAAGAGTGGAGAGAAAGCGCATGAGAGTGGAGAGAAAGTGCATGAGAGTGGAGAGAATGTGAATGAGAGTGGAGAGAAAGTGCATGAGAGTGGAGAGAAGAAAGTGCATGAGAGTGGAGAGAAAGTGCATGAGAGTGGAGAGAAGAAAGTGCATGAGAGTGGAGAGAAAGTGCATGAGAGTGGAGAGAAAGCGCATGAGAGTGGAGAGAATGTGCATGAGAGTGGAGAGAAGAAAGTGCATGAGAGTGGAGAGAAGAAAGTGCATGAGAGTGGAGAGAAGAAAGTGCATGAGAGTGGAGAGAAAATGCATGAGAGTGGAGAGAAAGTGCATGAGAGTGGAGAGAAAGTGCATGAGAGTGGAGAGAAAGTGCATGAGAGTGGAGAGAACGCATGAGAGTGGAGAGAAAGCGCATGAGAGTTTAGAGAAGAAAGTGCATGAGAGTGGAGAGAAAGTGCATGAGAGAGGAGAGAAGAAAGTGCATAAGAGTGGAGAGGAAGTGCATGAGAGTGGAGAGAATGTGCATGAGAGTGGAGAGAATGTGCATGAGAGTGGAGAGAAAACGCATGAGAGTGGAGAGAAAGTGCATGAGAGTGGAGAAAGCGCATGGAATTGGAGAGAAAGTGCATGAGAGTGGAGATAAAGCGCATGGGAGTGGAGAGAAAGTGCATGAGAGTGGAGAGAAAGTGCATGAGAGTGTAGAGAAAGTGCATGAGAGTGGAGAGAAAGCGCATGAGAGTGGAGAGAAAGCGCATGAGAGTGGAGAGAAAGCGCATGAGAGTGGAGAGAAAGCGCATGAGAGTGGAGAGAAAGTGCATGAGAGTGGAGAGAAAGTGCATGTCAGTGGAGAGAAAGTGCATGAGAGTGGAGAGGAGAGAAGAAAGTGCATGAGAGTGGAGAGAAAGTGCATGAGAGTGGAGAGAAGAAGTGCATGTGAGTGGAGAGAAAGTGCATGAGAGTGGAGAGAAAGTGCATGAGAGTGGAGAGAAAGTGCACGAGAGTGGAGAGACAGCGCATGAGAGTGGAGAGAAAGCGCATGAGAGTGGAGAGAAAGTGCATGAGAGAGGAGAGATAAAGTGCATGAGACTGGAGAGAAAGTGCATGTGAGTGGAGAGAAAGTGCATGAGAGTGGAGAGAAAGCGCATGAGTGTGGAGAGAAGAAAGTGCATGAGAGTGGAGAGAAAGCGCATGAGAGTGGAGAGAAAGTGCATGAGACTGGAGAGAAAGTGCATGAGAGTGTAGAGAAAGTGCATGAGAGTGGAGAGAAAGCGCATGAGAGTGGAGAGAAAGCGCATGAGAGTGGAGAGATAGCGCATGAGAGTGGAGAGAAAAAGTGCATGAGAGTGGAGAGAAAGTGCATGAGAGAGGAGAGATAAAGTGCATGAGAGTGGAGAGAAAGTGCATGAGAGTGGAGAGAAAGCGCATGAGAGTGGAGAGAAAGTGCATGAGAGTGGAGAGAAAGTGCATGAGAGTGGAGAGAAAGCACATGAGAGAGGAGAGAAAGTGCATGAGAGTGGAGAGAACGCATGAGAGTGGAGAGAAAGTGCATGAGAGTGGAGAGAAGAAAGTGCATGAGAGTGGAGAGAAAGTGCATGAGAGTGGAGAGAAGAAATTGCATGAGAGTGGAGAGAAAGTGCATGAGAGTGGAGAGAACGCATGAGAGTGGAGAGAAAGTGCATGAGAATGGAGAGAAAGTGCATGAGAGTGGAGAGAACGCATGAGAGTGGAGAGAAAGTGCATGAGAGTGGAGAGAAGAAAGTGCATGAGAGTGGAGAGAAAGCGCATGAGAGTGGAGAGAAAGCGCATGAGAGTGGAGAGAAAGCGCATGAGAGTGGAGAGAAAGCGCATGAGAGTGGAGAGAAAGTGCATGAGAGTGGAGAGAAAGTGCATGTCAGTGGAGAGAAAGTGCATGGGAGTGGAGAGGAGAGAAGAAAGTGCATGAGAGTGGAGAGAAAGTGCATGAGAGTGGAGAGAAGAAATTGCATGTGAGTGGAGAGAAAGTGCATGAGAGTGGAGAGTAGAAAGTGCATGAGAGTGGAGAGAAAGTGCACGAGAGTGGAGAGACAGCGCACGAGAGTGGAGAGAAAGCGCATGAGAGTGGAGAGAAAGTGCATGAGAGTGGAGAGAAGAAAGTGCATGACAGTGGAGAGAAAGTGCATGAGAGTGGAGAGAAAGTGCATGAGAGTGGAGAGATAGCGCATGAGAGTGGAGAGAAGAAAGTGCATGAGAGTGGAGAGAAAGTGCATGAGAGAGGAGAGATAAAGTGCATGAGACTGGAGAGAAAGTGCATGTGAGTGGAGAGAAAGTGCATGAGAGTGGAGAGAAAGCGCATGAGTGTGGAGAGAAGAAAGTGCATGAGAGTGGAGAGAAAGCGCATGAGAGTGGAGAGAAAGTGCATGAGACTGGAGAGAAAGTGCATGAGAGTGTAGAGAAAGTGCATGAGAGTGGAGAGAAAGCGCATGAGAGTGGAGAGAAAGCGCATGAGAGTGGAGAGATAGCGCATGAGAGTGGAGAGAAGAAAGTGCATGAGAGTGGAGAGAAAGTGCATGAGAGAGGAGAGATAAAGTGCATGAGAGTGGAGAGAAAGTGCATGAGAGTGGAGAGAAAGCGCATGAGAGTGGAGAGAAAGTGCATGAGAGTGGAGAGAAAGTGCATGAGAGTGGAGAGAAAGCACATGAGAGAGGAGAGAAAGTGCATGAGAGTGGAGAGAACGCATGAGAGTGGAGAGAAAGTGCATGAGAGTGGAGAGAAGAAAGTGCATGAGAGTGGAGAGAAAGTGCATGAGAGTGGAGAGAACGCATGAGAGTGGAGAGAAAGTGCATGAGAATGGAGAGAAAGTGCATGAGAGTGGAGAGAACGCATGAGAGTGGAGAGAAAGTGCATGAGAGTGGAGAGAAGAAAGTGCATGAGAGTGGAGAGAAAGTGCATGAGAGTGGAGAGAAGAAAGTGCATGAGAGTGGAGAGAAAGTGCATGAGAGTGGAGAGAACGCATGAGAGTGGAGAGAAAGTGCATGAGAGTGGAGAGAAGAAAGTGCATGAGAGTGGAGAGAAAGTGTATGAGAGTGGAGAGAAGAAAGTGCATGAGAGTGGAGAGAAAGTGCATGAGAGTGGAGAGAAAACGCATGAGAGTGGAGAGAAAGCGCATGAGAGTGGAGAGAAAGTGCATGAGAGTGGAGAGAGCGCATGGAATTGGAGAGAAAGTGCATGAGAGTGGAGATAAAGCGCATGGGAGTGGAGAGAAAGTGCATGAGAGTGGAGAGAAAGTGCATGAGAGTGTAGAGAAAGTGCATGAGAGTGGAGAGAAAACGCATGAGAGTGGAGAGAAAGCGCATGAGAGTGGAGAGAAGGCGCATGAGAGTGGAGAGAAAGTGCATGAGAGTGGAGAGAAAACGCATGAGAGTGGAGAGAAAGTGCATGAGAGTGGAGAGAAAACGCATGAGAGTGGAGAGAAAGTGCATGAGAGTGGAGAGAGCGCATGGAATTGGAGAGAAAGTGCATGAGAGTGGAGATAAAGCGCATGGGAGTGGAGAGAAAGTGCATGAGAGTGGAGAGAAAGTGCATGAGAGTGTAGAGAAAGTGCATGAGAGTGGAGAGAAAACGCATGAGAGTGGAGAGAAAGCGCATGAGAGTGGAGAGAAGGCGCATGAGAGTGCAGAGAAAGTGCATGAGAGTGCAGAGAAAGCGCATGAGAGTGGAGAGAAAGCGCATGAGAGTGGAGAGAAAGCGCATGAGAGTGGAGAGAAAGCGCATGAGAGTGGAGAGAAAGTGCATGAGAGTGGAGAGAAAGTGCATGAGAGTGTAGAGAAAGTGCATGAGAGTGGAGAGAAAGCGCATGAGAGTGGAGAGAAAGCGCATGAGAGTGGAGAGAAGGCGCATGAGAGTGGAGAGAAAGTGCATGAGAGTGGAGAGTAGAAAGTGCATGAGAGTGGAGAGAAAGTGCACGAGAGTGGAGAGACAGCGCACGAGGGTGGAGAGAAAGCGCATGAGAGTGGAGAGAAAGTGCATGAGAGTGGAGAGAAGAAAGTGCATGACAGTGGAGAGAAAGTGCATGAGAGTGGAGAGAAAGTGCATGAGAGTGGAGAGATAGCGCATGAGAGTGGAGAGAACAAAGTGCATGAGAGTGGAGAGAAAGTGCATGAGAGAGGAGAGATAAAGTGCATGAGACTGGAGAGAAAGTGCATGAGAGTGGAGAGAAAGTGCATGAGAGTGGAGAGAAAGTGCATGAGAGTGGAGAGAAGAAAGTGCATGAGAGTGGAGAGAAAGCGCATGAGAGTGGAGAGAAAGTGCATGAGACTGGAGAAAAAGTGCATGAGAGTGTAGAGAAAGTGCATGAGAGTGGAGAGAAAGCGCATGAGAGTGGAGAGAAAGCGCATGAGAGTGGAGAGATAGCGCATGAGAGTGGAGAGAAGAAAGTGCATGAGAGTGGAGAGAAAGTGCATGAGAGTGGAGAGAAAAAGTGCATGAGAGTGGAGAGAAAGTGCATGAGAGTGGAGAGAAAGCGCATGAGAGTGGAGAGAAAGTGCATGAGAGTGGAGAGAAAGTGCATGAGAGTGGAGAGAAAGCACATGAGAGAGGAGAGAAAGTGCATGAGAGTGGAGAGAACGCATGAGAGTGGAGAGAAAGTGCATGAGAGTGGAGAGAAGAAAGTGCATGAGAGTGGAGAGAAAGTGCATGAGAGTGGAGAGAACGCATGAGAGTGGAGAGAAAGTGCATGAGAGTGGAGAGAAAGTGCATGAGAGTGGAGAGAACGCATGAGAGTGGAGAGAAAGTGCATGAGAGTGGAGAGAAGAAAGTGCATGAGAGTGGAGAGAAAGTGCATGAGAGTGGAGAGAAAAAGTGCATGAGAGTGGAGAGAAAGTGCATGAGAGTGGAGAGAACGCATGAGAGTGGAGAGAAAGTGCATGAGAGTGGAGAGAAGAAAGTGCATGAGAGTGGAGAGGAAGTGCATGAGAGTGGAGAGAAAGTGCATGAGAGTGGAGAGAAAGTGCATGAGAGTGGAGAGAAAACGCATGAGAGTGGAGAGAAAGCGCATGAGAGTGGAGAGAAAGTGCATGAGAGTGGAGAGAGCGCATGGAATTGGAGAGAAAGTGCATGAGAGTGGAGATAAAGCGCATGGGAGTGGAGAGAAAGTGCATGAGAGTGGAGAGAAAGTGCATGAGAGTGTAGAGAAAGTGCATGAGAGTGGAGAGAAAACGCATGAGAGTGGAGAGAAAGCGCATGAGAGTGGAGAGAAGGCGCATGAGAGTGGAGAGAAAGTGCATGAGAGTGGAGAGAAAACGCATGAGAGTGGAGAGAAAGTGCATGAGAGTGGAGAGAAAACGCATGAGAGTGGAGAGAAAGTGCATGAGAGTGGAGAGAGCGCATGGAATTGGAGAGAAAGTGCATGAGAGTGGAGATAAAGCGCATGAGAGTGGAGAGAAAGTGCATGAGAGTGGAGAGAAAGTGCATGAGAGTGTAGAGAAAGTGCATGAGAGTGGAGAGAAAGCGCATGAGAGTGGAGAGAAAGCGCATGAGAGTGGAGAGAAGGCGCATGAGAGTGCAGAGAAAGTGCATGAGAGTGGAGAGAAAGTGCATGAGAGTGGAGAGAAAGTGCATGAGAGTGGAGAGAAAGCGCATGAGAGTGGAGAGAAAGCGCATGAGAGTGGAGAGAAAGTGCATGAGAGTGGAGAGAAAGTGCATGAGAGTGGAGAGAAAGTGCATGAGAGTGGAGAGAAAGCGCATGAGAGTGGAGAGAAAGCGCATGAGAGTGGAGAGAAAGTGCATGAGAGTGGAGAGAAAGTGCATGAGAGTGGAGAGAAAGCGCATGAGAGTGGAGAGAAGAAAGTGCATGAGAGTGGAGAGAAAGTGCATGAGAGAGGAGAGAAGAAAGTGCATGAGAGTGGAGAGAAAGTGCATGAGAGTGGAGAGAAGAAAGTGCATGAGAGTGGAGAGAAAGTGCATGAGAGTGGCGAGAAAGTGCATGAGAGTGGAGAGAAAGTGCATGAGAGTGGAGAGAAAGTGCATGAGAGTGGAGAGAACGCATGAGAGTGGAGAGAAAGTGCATGAGAGTGCAGGGAAAGTGCATGAGAGTGGAGAGAAAGTGCATGAGAGTGGAGAGAAAGCACATGAGAGTGGAGAGAAAGCGCATGAGAGTGGAGAGAAAGTGCATGAGAGTCGAGAGAAAGCGCATGAGAGTGGAGAGAAAGCGCATGAGAGTGGAGGGAAAGTGCATGAGAGTGGAGAGAAAGCGCACGAGAGTGGACAGAAAGCGCATGAGAGTGGAGAGAAAGTGCATGAGAGTGGAGAGAAGAAAGTGCATGAGAGTGGAGAGAAAGTGCATCAGAGTGGAGAGAAGAAAGTGCATGAGAGTGGAGAGAAGAAAGTGCATGAGAGTGGAGAGAAAGTGCATGAGAGTGGAGAGAAGAAAGTGCATGAGAGTGGAGAGAAAGTGCATGAGAATGGCGAGAAAGTGCATGAGAGTGGAGAGAAAGTGCATGAGAGTGGAGAGAAAGTGCATGAGAGTGGAGAGAACGCATGAGAGTGGAGAGAAAGTGCATGAGAGTGGAGAGAAGAAAGTGCATGAGAGTGGAGAGAAAGTGCATGAGAGTGGAGAGAAGAAAGTGCATGAGAGTGTAGAGAAAGCGCATGAGAGTGGAGAGAAAGCGCATGGGAGTGGAGAGAAAGTGCATGAGAGTGGAGAGAAAGTGCATGAGAGTGTAGAGAAAGTGCATGAGAGTGGAGAGAAAGTGCATGAGAGTGGAGAGAAAGCGCATGAGAGTGGAGAGAAGAAAGTGCATGAGAGTGGAGAGAACGTGCATGAGAGTGGAGAGAAGAAAGTGCATGAGAGTGGAGAGAAAGTGCATGAGAGTGGAGAGAAAGTGCATGAGAGTGGAGCGAAGAAAGTGCATGAGAGTGAAGAGAAAGTGCATGAGAGTGGACAGAAAGCGCATGAGAGTGGAGAGAAAGCGCATGAGAGTGGAGAGAAAGCGCATGAGAGTGGAGAGAAAACGCATGAGAGTGGAGAGAAAGCCCATGAGAGTGGAGAGAGCGCATGAGAGTGGAGAGAAAGTGCATGAGAGTGGAGAGAAGAAATTGCATGAGAGTGCAGGGAATGTGTATGAGAGTGGAGAGAAGAAAGTGCATGAGAGTGGAGAGAAAGTGCATGAGAGTGGAGAGAAAGTGGATGAGAGTGGAGAGAAGAAAGTGCATGAGAGTGCAGAGAAAGCGCATTAGAGTGGAGAGAAAGCGCATGAGAGTGGAGAGAAAGCGCATGAGAGTGGAGAGAACGTGCATGAGAGTGGAGAGAAAGTGCATGAGAGTGGAGAGAAAGCACATGAGAGTGGAGAGAAAGCGCATGAGAGTGGAGAGAAAGTGAATGAGAGTCGAGAGAAAGCGCATGAGAGTGGAGGGAAAGTGCATGAGAGTGGAGACAAAGCGCACGAGAGTGGACAGAAAGCGCATGAGAGTGGAGAGAAAGTGCATGAGAGTGGAGAGAAGAAAGTGCATGAGAGTGGAGAGAAAGTGCATCAGACTGGAGAGAAGAAAGTGCATGAGAGTGGAGAGAAGAAAGTGCATGAGAGTGGAGAGAAAGTGCACGAGAGTGGAGAGAAGAAAGTGCATGAGAGTGGAGAGAACGTGCATGAGAGTGGAGAGAAGAAAGTGCTTGAGAGTGGAGAGAAAGTGCATGAGACTGGAGAGAAGAAAGTGCATGAGAGTGGAGAGAAAGTGCATGAGAGTGGAGAGAAAGCGCATGAGAGTGGAGAGAAAGTGCATGAGAGTGGAGAGAAAGCGCATGAGAGTGGAGAGAAAGTGCATGAGTGTGGAGAGAAGAAAGTGCATGAGAGTGGAGAGAAAGTGCATGAGAGTGGAGAGAAGAAAGTGCATGAGAGTGGAGAGAAAGTGCATGAGAGTGGAGAGAAGAAAGTGCATGAGAGTGGAGGGAAAGTGCATAAGAGTGGAGAAAAAGCGCATGAGAGTGGAGAGAAAGTGTATGAGAGTGGAGAGAAAATGCATGAGAGTGGAGAGAAGAAAGTGCATGAGAGTGGAGAGAAAGTGCATGAGAGTGGAGAGAAGAAAGTGCATGAGAGTGGAGAGAAAGTGCATGAGAGTGGAGAGAAAGCACATGAGAGTGGAGAGAAAGTGCATGAGAGTGGAGAGAAGAAAGTGCATGAGAGTGGAGAGAAAGTGCATGAGAGTGGAGAGAAGAAAGTGCATGAGAGTGGAGAGAAAGTGCATGAGAATGGAGAGAAAGTGCATGAGAGTGGAGAGAAAGTGCATGAGAGTGGAGAGAAAGTGCATGAGAGTGGAGAGAACGCATGAGAGTGGAGAGAAAGTGCATGAGAGTGGAGAGAAAGTGCATGAGAGTGGAGAGAAAGCGCATGAGAGTGGAGAGAAAGCGCATGAGAGTGGAGAGAAAGTGCATGAGAGTGGAGAGAAAGTGCATGAGAGTGGAGAGAAGAAAGTGCATGAGAGTGGAGAGAAAGTGCATGAGAGTGGAGAGAAGAAAGTGCATGAGAGTGGAGAAGAAGTGCATGAGAGTGAGAGAAGAAAGTGCATGAGAGTGGAGAGAAGAAAGTGCATGAGAGTGGAGAGAAAGTGCATGAGAGTGGAGAGAAGAAAGTGCTTGAGAGTGGAGAGAAAGCGCATGAGAGTGGAGAGAAAACGCATGAGAGTGGAGAGTAAAAAGAGCATGAGAGTGGAGAGAAAGTGCACGAGAGTGGAGAGACAGCGCACGAGAGTGGAGAGAAAGCGCATGAGAGTGGAGAGAAAGTGCATGAGAGTGGAGAGAAGAAATTGCATGAGAGTGGAGAGAAAGTGCATGAGAGTGGAGAGAAAGCGCATGAGTGTGGAGAGAAGAAAGTGCATGAGAGTGGAGAGAAAGCGCATGAGAGTGGAGAGAAAGTGCATGAGACTGGAGAGAAAGTGCATGAGAGTGTAGAGAAAGTGCATGAGAGTGGAGAGAAAGCGCATGAGAGTGGAGAGAAAGTGCATGAGAGTGGAGAGATAGCGCATGAGAGTGGAGAGAAGAAAGTGCATGAGAGTGGAGAGAAAGTGCATGAGAGAGGAGAGATAAAGTGCATGAGAGTGGAGAGAAAGCGCATGAGAGTGGAGAGAAAGCGCATGAGAGTGGAGAGAAAGTGCATGAGAGTGGAGAGAAAGTGCATGAGAGTGGAGAGAAAGCACATGACAGTGGAGAGAAAGTGCATGAGAGTGGAGAGAACGCATGAGAGTGGAGAGAAAGTGCATGAGAGTGGAGAGAAGAAAGTGCATGAGAGTGGAGAGAAAGTGCATGAGAGTGGAGAGAAGAAAGTGCATGAGAGTGGAGAGAAAGTGCATCAGACTGGAGAGAAGAAAGTGCACGAGAGTGGAGAGAAGAAAGTGCCTGAGAGTGGAGAGAAAGTGCACGAGAGTGGAGAGAAGAAAGTGCATGAGAGTGGAGAGAACGTGCATGAGAGTGGAGAGAAGAAAGTGCATGAGAGTGGAGAGAAAGTGCATGAGACTGGAGAGAAGAAAGTGCATGAGAGTGGAGAGAAAGTGCATGACAGTGGAGAGAACGCATGAGAGTGGAGAGAAAGTGCATGAGAGTGGAGAGAAAGCGCATGAGAGTGGAGAGAAAGTGCATGAGAGTGGAGAGAAAGCGCATGAGAGTGGAGAGAAAGTGCATGAGAGTGGAGAGAAAGCGCATGAGAGTGGAGAGAAAGTGCATGAGAGTGGAGAGAAGAAAGTGCATGAGAGTGGAGAGAAAGTGCATGAGAGTGGAGAGAAGAAAGTGCATGAGAGTGGAGGGAAAGTGCATAAGAGTGGAGAGAAAGCGCATGAGAGTGGAGAGAAAGTGCATAAGAGTGGAGAGAAAGCGCATGAGAGTGGAGAGAAAGTGCATGAGAGTGGAGAGAAAATGCATGAGAGTGGAGAGAAAGTGCATGAGAGTGGAGAGAAGAAAGTGCATGAGAGTGGAGAGAAAGTGCATGAGAGTGGAGAGAAAGCACATGAGAGTGGAGAGAAAGTGCATGAGAGTGGAGAGAAGAAAGTGCATGAGAGTGGAGAGAAAGTGCATGAGAGTGGAGAGAAGAAAGTGCATGAGAGTGGAGAGAAAGTGCATGAGAATGGAGAGAAAGTGCATGAGAGTGGAGAGAAAGTGCATGAGAGTGGAGAGAAAGTGCATGAGAGTGGAGAGAACGCATGAGAGTGGAGAGAAAGTGCATGAGAGTGGAGAGAAGAAAGTGCATGAGAGTGGAGAGAAAGTGCATGAGAATGGAGAGAAAGTGCATGAGAGTGGAGAGAAAGCGCATGAGAGTGGAGTGAAAGTGCATGAGAATGGAGAGAAAGTGCATGAGAGTGGAGAGAAAGTGCATGAGTGTGGAGAGAAAGTGCATGAGAGTGGAGAGAACGCATGAGAGTGGAGAGAAAGTGCATGAGAGTGGACAGAAAGCGCATGAGAGTGGAGAGAAAGTGTATGAGAGTGGAGAGAAGAAAGTGCATGAGAGTGGAGAGAAAGTGCATGAGAGTGGAGAGAAGAAAGTGCATGAGAGTGGAGAAGAAGTGCATGAGAGTGAGAGAAGAAAGTGCATGTGAGTGGAGAGAAAGTGCATGATAGAGGAGAGATAAAGTGCATGAGAGTGGAGAGAAAGCGCATGAGAGTGGAGAGAAAGCGCATGAGAGTGGAGAGAAAGTGCATGAGAGTGGAGAGAAAGTGCATGAGAGTGGAGAGAAAGCACATGACAGTGGAGAGAAAGTGCATGAGAGTGGAGAGAACGCATGAGAGTGGAGAGAAAGTGCATGAGAGTGGAGAGAAGAAAGTGCATGAGAGTGGAGAGAAAGTGCATGAGAGTGGAGAGAAGAAAGTGCATGAGAGTGGAGAGAAAGTGCATGAGAGTGGAGAGAACGCATGAGAGTGGAGAGAAAGTGCATGAGAATGGAGAGAAAGTGCATGCGAGTGCAGAGAACGCATGAGAGTGGAGAGAAAGTGCATGAGAGTGGAGAGAAGAAAGTGCATGAGAGTGGAGAGAAAGTGCATGAGAATGGAGAGAAAGTGCATGAGAGTGGAGAGAACCCATGAGAGTGGAGAGAAAGTGCATGAGAGCGGAGAGAAGAAAGTGCATGAGAGTGGAGAGAAAGTGCATGAGAGTGGAGAGAAGAAAGTGCATGAGAGTGGAGAGAAAGTGCATGAGAGTGGAGAGAACGCATGAGAGTGGAGAGAAAGTGCATGAGAGTGGAGAGAAGAAAGTGCATGAGAGTGGAGAGAAAGTGCATGAGAGTGGAGAGAAGAAAGTGCATGAGAGTGGAGAGAAAGTGCATGAGAGTGGAGAGAACGCATGAGAGTGGAGAGAAAGTGCATGAGAGTGGAGAGAAAGTGCATGAGAGTGGAGAGAAGAAAGTGCATGAGAGTGGAGAGGAAGTGCATGAGAGTGGAGAGAAAGTGCATGAGAGTGGAGAGAGCGCATGGAATTGGAGAGAAAGTGCATGAGAGTGGAGAGAAAACGCATGAGAGTGGAGAGAAAGTGCATGAGAGTGGAGAGAGCGCATGGAATTGGAGAGAAAGTGCATGAGAGTGGAGATAAAGCGCATGGGAGTGGAGAGAAAGTGCATGAGAGTGGAGAGAAAGTGCATGAGAGTGGAGAGAAAGTGCATGAGAGTGGAGAGAAAACGCATGAGAGTGGAGAGAAAGCGCATGAGAGTGGAGAGAAAGCGCATGAGAGTGGAGAGAAAGTGCATGAGAGTGGAGAGAAAGTGGATGAGAGTGGAGAGAAGAAAGTGCATGAGAGTGGAGAGAAAGCGCCTTAGAGTGGAGAGAAAGCGCATGAGAGTGGAGAGAAAGCGCATGAGAGTGGAGAGAACGTGCATGAGAGTGGAGAGAAAGCACATGAGAGTGGAGAGAAAGCGCATGAGAGTGGAGAGAAAGCGCATGAGAGTGGACAGAAAGCGCATGAGAGTGGAGAGAAAGTGCATGAGAGTGGAGAGAAAGCGCATGAGAGTGGAGAGAAGAAAGTGCATGAGAGTGGAGAGAAAGTGCATGAGAGAGGAGAGAAGAAAGTGCATGAGAGTGGAGAGAAAGTGCATGAGAGTGGAGAGAAAAAGTGCATGAGAGTGGAGAGAAAGTGCATGAGAGTGGAGAGAAAGTGCATGAGAGTGGAGAGAAAGTTCATGAGAGTGGAGAGAAAGTGCATGAGAGTGGAGAGAAAGTGCATGAGAGTGGAGAGAAAGTGCATGAGAGTGGAGAGAAAGTGCATGAGAGTGGAGAGAAAGCGCATGAGAGTGCAGAGAAAGTGCATGAGGGTGGAGAGAAAGTGCATTAGAGTGGAGAGAAAGCACATGAGAGTGGAGAGAAAGCGCATGAGAGTGGAGAGAAAGTGCATGAGAGTCGAGAGAAAGCGCATGAGAGTGGAGGGAAAGTGCATGAGAGGGGAGAGAAAGCACATGAGAGTGGAGAGAAAGCGCATGAGAGTGGAGAGAAAGTGCATGAGAGTCGAGAGAAAGCGCATGAGAGTGGAGGGAAAGTGCATGAGAGTGGAGAGAAAGTGTATGAGATTGGAGAGAAGAAAGTGCATGAGAGTGGAGAGAAGAAAGTGCATGAGAGTGGAGAGAAAGTGCATGAGAGTGGAGAGAATGTGTATGAGAGTGGAGAGAAGAAAGTGCATGAGAGCGGAGAGAAAGTGCATGAGAGTGGAGAGAAAGTGCATGAGAGTGGAGAGAGTGCATGAGAGTGGAGAGAAAGTGCATGAGAGTGCAGAGAATGTGTATGAGAGTGGAGAGAAGAAAGTGCATGAGAGCGGAGAGAAAGCGCATGAGAGTGGAGAGAAAGCGCATGAGAGTGGAGAGAAAGTGCATGAGAGTGGAGAGAAAGTGCATGAGAGTGTAGAGAAAGTGCATGAGAGTGGAGAGAAAGTGCATGAGAGTGGAGAGAAAGCGCATGAGAATGGAGAGAAAGCGCATGAGAGTGGAGAGAAAGTGCATGAGAGTGGAGAGAAAGCGCATGTGTGTGGAGAGAAAGTGCATGAGAGTGGAGATGAAGCGCATGAAAGTGGAGAGAAAGTGCATGAGAGTGGAGAGAAAGCGCATGAGACTGGAGAGAAAGTGCATGAGAGTGGAGAGAAAGCGCATGAGAGTGGAGAGCAAGTGCATGAGAGTGGAGAGAAGAAAGTGCATGAGAGTGGAGAGAAAGCGCATGTGAGTGGAGAGAAAGTGCATGAGAGTGGAGATTAAGCGCATGAAAGTGGAGAGAAAGCGCATGTGAGTGGAGAGAAAGTGCATGAGAGTGGAGAGAAAGTGCATGAGAGTGGAGAGAAGAAAGTGCATGAGAATGGAGAGAAAGTGCATGAGAGTGGAGAGAAAGTACATGAGAGTGGAGAGAAAGCGCATGAGAGTGGAGAGAAAGTGCATGAGAGTGGAGAGAAAGTGCATGAGAGTGGAGAGAAGAAAGTGCATGAGAATGGAGAGAAAGTGCATGAGAGTGGAGAGAAAGTGCATGAGAGTGGAGAGAAGAAAGTGCATGAGAGTGGAGAGAAAGCGCATGAGAGTGGAGAGAAAGCACATGAGAGTGGAGAGAAAGCGCATGAGAGTGGAGAGAAAGTGCATGAGAGTGGAGAGAAAGTGCATGAGAGTGGAGAGAAGAAAGTGCATGAGAGTGGAGAGAAAGTGCATGAGAGTGGAGAGAAAGTGCATGAGAGTGGAGAGAAAGTGCATGAGAGTGGAGAGAAAGCACATGAGAGTGGAGAGAAAGTGCATGAGAGTGGAGAGAATGCGCATGAGAGTGGAGAGAAAGCGCATGAGATTGGAGAGAAAGCACATGAGAGTGGAGAGAAAGTGCATGAGAGTGGAGAGAAAGCGCATGAGTGTGGAGAGAAAGTGCATGAGAGTGGAGAGGAAGCGCACAAGAGTGGATAGAAAGCGCACGAGAGTGGAGAGAAAGCGCATGAGAGTGGAGAGAAAGCGCATGAGAGTGGAGAGAAAGCACATGAGAGTGGAGAGAAAGCACATGAGAGTGGAGAGAAGAAAGTGCATGAGAGTGGAGAGAAAGTGCATGAGAGTGGAGAGAAAGTGCATGAGAGTGGAGAGAAAGCGCATGAGAGTGGAGAGAAAGTGCATGAGAGTGGAGAGAAAGCGCATGAGAGTGGAGAGAAAAAAGTGCATGAGAGTGGAGAGAAAGTGCATGAGAATGGAGAGAAAGTGCATGAGAGTGGAGAGAAAGTGCATGAGAGTGGAGAGAAAGTGCATGAGAGTGGAGAGAAAGTGCATGAGAGTGGAGAGAAAGTGCATGAGAATGGAGAGAAAGTGCATGAGAGTGGAGAGAAAGTGTATGAGAGTGGAGAGAAGAAAGTGCATGAGAGTGGAGAGAAAGTGCATGAGAGTGGAGAGAAAGTGCATGAGAGTGGAGAGAAGAAAGTGCATGAGAATGGAGAGAAAGTGCATGAGAGTGGAGAGAAAGTGCATGAGAGTAGAGAGAAAGTGCATGAGAGTGGAGAGAAAAAGTGCATGAGAGTGGAGAGAAAGTGCATGAGAGTGGAGAGAAAGTGCATGAGAGTGGAGAGAAAGTGCATGAGAGTGGAGAGAAGAAAGTGCATGAGAGTGGAGAGAAAGTGCATGAGAGTGGAGAGAAAGTGCATGAGAGTGGAGAGAAAGCGCATGAGAGTGGAGAGAAAGCGCATGAGAGTGGAGAGAAAGTGCATGAGAGTGGAGAGAAAGTGCATGAGAGTGGAGAGAAGAAAGTGCATGAGAGTGGAGAGAAAGTGCATGAGAGTGGAGAGAAAGTGCATGAGAGTGGAGAGAAAGCGCATGAGAGTGGAGAGAAAGCGCATGAGAGTGGAGAGAAACGCATGAGAGTTGAGGGAAAGTGCATGAGAGTGGAGAGAAAGCGCACGAGAGTGGACAGAAAGCGCATGAGAGTGGAGAGAAAGTGCATGAGAGTGGAGAGAAGAAAGTGCATGAGAGTGGAGAGAAAGTGCATGAGAGTGGAGAGAAAGTGCATGAGAGTGGAGAGAAAGTGCATGAGAGTGGAGAGAAAGTGCATAAGAGTGGAGAGAAAGCGCATAAGACTGGAGAGAAAGTGCATGAGAGTGGAGAGAAAGCGCATGAGAGTGGAGAGAAAGCGCATGAGAGTGGAGAGAAAGTGCATGAGAGTGGAGAGAAAGTGCATGAGAGTGGAGAGAAAGTGCATGAGAGTGGAGAGAAAGCGCACGAGAGTGGACAGAAAGCGCATGAGAGTGGAGAGAAAGTGCATGAGAGTGGAGAGAAAGTGCATGAGAGTGGAGAGAAGAAAGTGCATGAGAGTGGAGAGAAAGTGCATGAGAGTGGAGAGAAGAAAGTGCATGAGAGTGGAGAGAAAGTGCATGAGAGTGGAGAGAAAGTGCATGAGAGTGGAGAGAAAGTGCATGAGAGTGGAGAGAAAGTGCATGAGAGTGGAGAGAAAGCGCATGAGAGTGGAGAGAAAGTGCATGAGAGTGGAGAGAAAGTGCATGAGAGTGGAGAGAAAGTGCATGAGAGTGGAGAGAAGAAAGTGCATGCGAGTGGAGAGAAAGCGCATGAGAGTGGAGGGAAAGTGCATGAGAGTGGAGAGAAAGCGCATGAGAGTGGAGAGAAAGCGCATGAGAGTGGAGAGAAACGCATGAGAGTGGAGAGAAAGTGCATGAGAGTGGAGAGAAAGCGCATGAGAGTGGAGAGAAAGTGCATGAGAGTGGAGAGAAAGTGCATGAGAGTGGAGAGAAAGTGCATGAGAGTGGAGAGAAAGCTCATGAGAGTGGAGAGAAAGTGCATGAGAGTGGAGAGAAAGCGCATGAGAGTGGAGAGAAAGTGCATGAGAGTGGAGAGAAAGCGCATAAGAGTGGAGAGAAAGTGCATGAGAGTGGAGAGAAAGCGCATGAGAGTGGAGAGAAAGCGCATGAGAGTGGAGAGAAAGTGCATGAGAGTGGAGAGAAAGCGCATGAGAGTGGAGAGAAAGTGCATGAGAGTGGAGAGAAAGTGCACGAGAGTGGACAGAAAGCGCATGAGAGTGGAGAGAAAGTGCATGAGAGTGGAGAGAAAAGTGCATGAGAGTGGAGAGAAGAAAGTGCATGAGAGTGGAGAGAAAGTGCATGAGAGTGGAGAGAAGAAAGTGCATGAGAGTGGAGAGAAAGTGCATGAGAGTGGAGAGAAGAAAGTGCATGAGAGTGGAGAGAAAGTGCATGAGAGTGGAGAGAAGAAAGTGCATGAGAGTGGAGAGAAGAAAGTGCATGAGAGTGGAGAGAAAGTGCATGAGAGTGGAGAGAAGAAAGTGCATGAGAGTGGAGAGAAAGTGCATGAGAGTGGAGAGAAGAAAGTGCATGAGAGTGGAGAGAAAGTGCATGAGAGTGGAGAGAAGAAAGTGCATGAGAGTGGAGAGAAAGTGCATGAGAGTGGAGAGAAGAAAGTGCATGAGAGTGGAGAGAAAGTGCATGAGAGTGGAGAGAAAGTGCATGAGAGTGGAGAGAAAGTTCATGAGAGTGGAGAGAAAGCGCATGAGAGTGGAGAGAAAGTGCATGAGAGTGGAGAGAAAGTGCATGAGAGTGGAGAGAAAGTGCATGAGAGTGGAGAGAAAGTGCATGAGAGTGGAGAGAAAGTGCATGAGAGTGGAGAGAAAAAGTGCATGAGAGTGGAGAGAAAGTGCATGAGAGTGGAGAGAAAAGTGCATGAGAGTGGAGAGAAAGTGCATGAGAGTGGAGAGAAAAAGTGCATGAGAGTGGAGAGAAAGTGCATGAGAGTGGAGAGAAAGTGCATGAGAGTGGAGAGAAAAAGTGCATGAGAGTGGAGAGAAGAAAGTGCATGAGAGTGGAGAGAAAGTGCATGAGAGTGGAGAGAAGAAAGTGCATGAGAGTGGAGAGAAAGTGCATGAGAGTGGAGAGAAGAAAGTGCATGAGAGTGGAGAGAAAGTGCATGAGAGTGGAGAGAAAGCGCATGAGAGTGGAGACAAAGCGCATGGGAGTGGAGAGAAAGTGCATGAGAGTGGAGAGAAAGTGCATGAGAGTGGAGAGAAAGTGCATGAGAGTGGAGAGAAGAAAGTGCATGCGAGTGGAGAGAAAGCGCATGAGAGTGGAGGGAAAGTGCATGAGAGTGGAGGGAATGCGCACGAGAGTGGAGAGAAAGCGCATGAGAGTGGAGAGAAACGCATGAGAGTTGAGGGAAAGTGCATGAGAGTGGAGAGAATGCGCACGAGAGTGGACAGAAAGCGCATGAGAGTGGAGAGAAAGTGCATGAGAGTGGAGAGAAGAAAGTGCATGAGAGTGGAGAGAAAGCTCATGAGAGTGGAGAGAAAGTGCATGAGAGTGGAGAGAAAGCGCATGAGAGTGGAGAGAAAGTGCATAAGAGTGGAGAGAAAGCGCATAAGACTGGAGAGGAAGTGCATGAGAGTGGAGAGAAAGCGCACGAGAGTGGACAGAAAGCGCATGAGAGTGGAGAGAAAGCACATGAGAGTGGAGAGAAAGGGCATGAGAGTGGAGAGAAAGTGCATGAGAGTGGAGAGAAAGCGCACGAGAGTGGACAGAAAGCGCATGAGAGTGGAGAGAAAGTGCATGAGAGTGGAGAGAAAAAGTGCATGAGAGTGGAGAGAAGAAAGTGCATGAGAGTGGAGAGAAAGTGCATGAGAGTGGAGAGAAGAAAGTGCATGAGAGTGGAGAGAAAGTGCATGAGAGTGGAGAGAAGAAAGTGCATGAGAGTGGAGAAGAAAGTGCATGAGAGTGGAGAGAAGAAAGTGCATGAGAGTGGAGAGAAGAAAGTGCATGAGAGTGGAGAGAAAGTGCATGAGAGTGGAGAGAAGAAAGTGCATGAGAGTGGAGAGAAAGTGCATGAGAGTGGAGAGAAGAAAGTGCATGAGAGTGGAGAGAAAGTGCATGAGAGTGGAGAGAAGAAAGTGCATGAGAGTGGAGAAGAAGTGCATGAGAGTGGAGAGAAGAAAGTGCTTGAGAGTTGAGAGAAAGTGCATGAGAATGGAGAGAAAGTGCATGAGAGAGGAGAGAAAGTTCATGTGAGTGGAGAGAAAGCACATGAGAGTGGAGAGAAAGTGCATGAGAGTGGAGAGAAAGTGCATGAGAGTGGAGAGAAAATGAATGAGAGTGTAGAGAAAGTGCATGAGAGTGGAGAGAAAGTGCATGAGAGTGGAGAGAAAAAAGTGCATGAGAGTGGAGAGAAAGTGCATGAGAGTGGAGAGAAGAAAGTGCATGAGAGTGGAGAGAAAGTGCATGAGAGTGGAGAGAAGAAAGTGCATGAGAGTGGAGAGAAAGTGCATGAGAGTGGAGAGAAGAAAGTGCATGAGAGTGGAGAGAAAGTGCATGAGAGTGGAGAGAAAGCGCATGAGAGTGGAGAGAAAGCGCATGAGAGTGGAGACAAAGCGCATGGGAGTGGAGAGAAAGTGCATGAGAGTGGAGAGAAAGTGCATGAGAGTGGAGAGAAAGTGCATGAGAGTGGAGAGAAGAAAGTGCATGCGAGTGGAGAGAAAGTGCATGAGAGTGTAGAGAAAGTGGATGAGAGTGGACAGAAGAAAGTGCATGAGAGTGGAGAGAAAGCGCATGAGAATGGAGAGAAAGCGCATGAGAGTGGAGAGAAAGCACATGAGAGTGGAGAGAAAGCGCATGAGAGTGGAGAGAAAGCGCATGAGAGTGGAGAGAAAGTTCATGAGAGTGGAGAGAAAGTGCATGAGAGTGGAGAGAAAGCGCATGAGAGTGGAGAGAAGAAAGTGCATGAGATTGGAGAGAAAGTGCATGAGAGAGGAGAGAAGAAAGTGCATGAGAGTGGAGAGAAAGTGCATGAGAGTGGAGAGAAAGCGCATGAAAGTGGAGAGAAAGTGCATGAGAGTGGAGAGAAAGCACATGAGAGTGGAGAGAAAGCGCATGAGAGTGGAGAGAAAGTGCATGAGAGTGGAGAGAAATCGCATGAGAGTGGAGAGAAAGTGTATGAGAGTGGAGAGAAAGTGCATGAGAGTGGAGAGAAAATGCATGAGAGTGGAGAGTAGAAAGTGCATGAGAGTGGAGACGAAGTGCATGAGAGTGGAGAGAAAGCGCACGAGAGTGCAGAGAAAGCCCATGAGTGTGGAGAGAAAGTGCATCAGAGTGGAGGGAAAGCGCATGAGAGTGGAGAGAAAGCGCATGAGAGTGGAGGGAAAGTGCATGAGAGTGGAGGGAAAGCGCACGAGAGTGGAGAGAAAGCGCATGAGAGTGGAGAGAAAGCGCATGAGAGTGGAGGGAAAGTGCATGAGAGTGGAGAGAATGCGCACGAGAGTGGACAGAAAGCACATGAGAGTGGAGAGAAAATGAATGAGAGTGTAGAGAAAGTGCATGAGAGTGGAGAGAAAGTGCATGAGAGTGCAGAGAAAGCGCATGAGAGTGGAGAGAAAGCGCATGAGAGTGGAGGGAAAGTGCATGAGAGTGGAGAGAAAGCGCACGAGAGTGGACAGAAAGCGCATGAGAGTGGAGAGAAGAAAGTGCATGAGAGTGGAGAGAAGAAAGTGCATGAGAGTGGAGAGAAAGTGCGTGAGAGTGGAGAGAAAAAAGTGCATGAGAGTGGAGAGAAAGTGCATGAGAGTGGAGAGAAGAAAGTGCATGAGAGTGGAGAGAAAGTGCATGAGAGTGGAGAGAAGAAAGTGCATGAGAGTGGAGAGAAAGTGCATGAGAGTGGAGAGAAGAAAGTGCATGAGAGTGGAGAGAAAGTGCATGAGAGTGGAGAGAAAGCGCATGAGAGTGGAGACAAAGCGCATGGGAGTGGAGAGAAAGTGCATGAGAGTGGAGAGAAAGTGCATGAGAGTGGAGAGAAAGTGCATGAGAGTGGAGAGAAGAAAGTGCATGCGAGTGGAGAGAAAGTGCATGAGAGTGTAGAGAAAGTGGATGAGAGTGGACAGAAGAAAGTGCATGAGAGTGGAGAGAAAGCGCATGAGAATGGAGAGAAAGCGCATGAGAGTGGAGAGAAAGCACATGAGAGTGGAGAGAAAGCGCATGAGAGTGGAGAGAAAGCGCATGAGAGTGGAGAGAAAGTTCATGAGAGTGGAGAGAAAGTGCATGAGAGTGGAGAGAAAGCGCATGAGAGTGGAGAGAAGAAAGTGCATGAGATTGGAGAGAAAGTGCATGAGAGAGGAGAGAAGAAAGTGCATGAGAGTGGAGAGAAAGTGCATGAGAGTGGAGAGAAAGCGCATGAGAGTGGAGAGAAAGTGCATGAGAGTGGAGAGAAAGCACATGAGAGTGGAGAGAAAGCGCATGAGAGTGGAGAGAAAGTGCATGAGAGTGGAGAGAAATCGCATGAGAGTGGAGAGAAAGTGTATGAGAGTGGAGAGAAGTGCATGAGGGTGGAGAGAAAATGCATGAGAGTGGAGAGTAGAAAGTGCATGAGAGTGGAGACGAAGTGCATGAGAGTGGAGAGAAAGCGCACGAGAGTGGAGAGAAAGCCCATGAGTGTGGAGAGAAAGTGCATCAGAGTGGAGGGAAAGCACATGAGAGTGGAGAGAAAGCGCATGAGAGTGGAGGGAAAGTGCATGAGAGTGGAGGGAAAGCGCACGAGAGTGGAGAGAAAGCGCATGAGAGTGGAGAGAAACGCATGAGAGTTGAGGGAAAGTGCATGAGAGTGGAGAGAATGCGCACGAGAGTGGACAGAAAGCGCATGAGAGTGGAGAGAAAGTGCATGAGAGTGGAGAGAAGAAAGTGCATGAGAGTGGAGAGAAGAAAGTGCATGAGAGTGGAGAGAAAGTGCATGAGAGTGGAGAGAAGAAAGTGCATGAGAGTGGAGAGAAAGTGCATGAGAGTGGAGAGAAAGCTCATGAGAGTGGAGAGAAAGTGCATGAGAGTGGAGAGAAAGCGCATGAGAGTGGAGAGAAAGTGCATAAGAGTGGAGAGAAAGCGCATGCGACTGGAGAGAAAGTGCATGAGAGTGGAGAGAAAGCGCACGAGAGTGGACAGAAAGCGCATGAGAGTGGAGAGAAAGCACATGAGAGTGGAGAGAAAGGGCATGAGAGTGGAGGGAAAGTGCATGAGAGTGGAGAGAAAGCGCACGAGAGTGGACAGAAAGCGCATGAGAGTGGAGAGAAAGTGCATGAGAGTGGATAGAAGAAAGTGCATGAGAGTGGAGAGAAAGTGCATGAGAGTGGAGAGAAAAAGTGCATGAGAGTGGAGAGAAGAAAGTGCATGAGAGTGGAGAGAAGAAAGCGCATGAGAGTGGAGAGAAAGTGCATGAGAGTGGAGAGAAGAAAGTGCATGAGAGTGGAGAGAAACCGAATGAGAGTGGAGAGAAAGCGCATGAGAGTGGAGAGAAAGCGCATGAGAGTGGAGAGAAAGTGCATGAGAGTGGAGAGAAAGTGCATGAGAGTGGAGAGAAGAAAGTGCATGAGAGTGGAGAGAAAGTGCATGAGAGTGGAGAGAAGAAAGTGCTTGAGAGTTGAGAGAAAGTGCTTGAGAATGGAGAGAAGAAAGTGCATGAGAGTGTAGAGAAAGCGCATGGGAGTGGAGAGAAAGCGCATGAGAGTGGAGAGAAAGCGCATGAGAGTGGAGAGAAGAAAGTGCATGAGAGTGGAGAGAAAGTGCATGAGAGTGGAGAGAAGAAAGTGCTTGAGAGTTGAGAGAAAGTGCTTGAGAATGGAGAGAAGAAAGTGCATGAGAGTGTAGAGAAAGCGCATGGGAGTGGAGAGAAAGCGCATGAGAGTGGAGAGTAAAAAGTGCATGAGAGTGGAGAGAAAGTGCATGAGAGTGGAGAGAAAGCGCATGAGAGTGGAGAGAAAGCGCATGAGAGTGGAGAGAAAGTGCATGAGAGTGGAGAGAAGAAAGTGCATGAGAGTGGAGAGAAAGTGCATGAGAGTGGAGAGAAAGCGCATGAGAGTGGAGAGAAGAAAGTGCATGAGAGTGGAGAGAAAGTGCATGAGAGTGGAGAGAAAAAGTGCATGAGAGTGGAGAGAAAGTGCATGAGAGTGGAGAGAAGAAAGTGCATGAGAGTGTAGAGAAAGCGCATGAGAGTGGAGAGAAAGTGCATGAGAGTGGAGAGAAAGCGCATGAGAGTGGAGAGAAAGTGCATGAGAGTGGAGAGAAAGTTCATGTGAGTGGAGAGAAAGCACATGAGAGTGGAGAGAAAGTGCATGAGAGTGGAGAGAAAGTGCATGAGAGTGGAGAGAAGAAAGTGCATGAGAGTGGAGAGAAAGCGCATGAGAGTGGAGAGAAAGTGTATGAGAGTGGAGAGAAAGTGCATGAGAGTGGAGAGAAAATGCATGAGAGTGGAGAGTAGAAAGTGCATGAGAGTGGAGACGAAGTGCATGAGAGTGGAGAGAAAGCGCACGAGAGTGCAGAGAAAGCCCATGAGTGTGGAGAGAAAGTGCATCAGAGTGGAGGGAAAGCGCATGAGAGTGGAGAGAAAGCGCATGAGAGTGGAGGGAAAGTGCATGAGAGTGGAGGGAAAGCGCACGAGAGTGGAGAGAAAGCGCATGAGAGTGGAGAGAAAGCGCATGAGAGTGGAGGGAAAGTGCATGAGAGTGGAGAGAATGCGCACGAGAGTGGACAGAAAGCACATGAGAGTGGAGAGAAAATGAATGAGAGTGTAGAGAAAGTGCATGAGAGTGGAGAGAAAGTGCATGAGAGTGCAGAGAAAGCGCATGAGAGTGGAGAGAAAGTGCATGAGAGTGGAGAGGAAGCGCATGAGAGTGGAGAGAAAGTGCATGAGAGTGGAGAGAAAGTGCATGAGAGTGGAGAGAAGAAAGTGCATGAGAGTGGAGAGAAGAAAGTGCATGAGAGTGGAGAGAAAGTGCATGAGAGTGGAGAGAAAAAAGTGCATGAGAGTGGAGAGAAAGTGCATGAGAGTGGAGAGAAGAAAGTGCATGAGAGTGGAGAGAAAGTGCATGAGAGTGGAGAGAAGAAAGTGCATGAGAGTGGAGAGAAAGTGCATGAGAGTGGAGAGAAGAAAGTGCATGAGAGTGGAGAGAAAGTGCATGAGAGTGGAGAGAAAGCGCATGAGAGTGGAGACAAAGCGCATGGGAGTGGAGAGAAAGTGCATGAGAGTGGAGAGAAAGTGCATGAGAGTGGAGAGAAAGTGCATGAGAGTGGAGAGAAGAAAGTGCATGCGAGTGGAGAGAAAGTGCATGAGAGTGTAGAGAAAGTGGATGAGAGTGGACAGAAGAAAGTGCATGAGAGTGGAGAGAAAGCGCATGAGAATGGAGAGAAAGCGCATGAGAGTGGAGAGAAAGCACATGAGAGTGGAGAGAAAGCGCATGAGAGTGGAGAGAAAGCGCATGAGAGTGGAGAGAAAGTTCATGAGAGTGGAGAGAAAGTGCATGAGAGTGGAGAGAAAGCGCATGAGAGTGGAGAGAAGAAAGTGCATGAGATTGGAGAGAAAGTGCATGAGAGAGGAGAGAAGAAAGTGCATGAGAGTGGAGAGAAAGTGCATGAGAGTGGAGAGAAAGCGCATGAGAGTGGAGAGAAAGTGCATGAGAGTGGAGAGAAAGCACATGAGAGTGGAGAGAAAGCGCATGAGAGTGGAGAGAAAGTGCATGAGAGTGGAGAGAAATCGCATGAGAGTGGAGAGAAAGTGTATGAGAGTGGAGAAAAAGTGCATGAGAGTGGAGAGAAAATGCATGAGAGTGGAGAGTAGAAAGTGCATGAGAGTGGAGACGAAGTGCATGAGAGTGGAGAGAAAGCGCACGAGAGTGCAGAGAAAGCCCATGAGTGTGGAGAGAAAGTGCATCAGAGTGGAGGGAAAGCGCATGAGAGTGGAGAGAAAGCGCATGAGAGTGGAGGGAAAGTGCATGAGAGTGGAGGGAAAGCGCACGAGAGTGGAGAGAAAGCGCATGAGAGTGGAGAGAAAGCGCATGAGAGTGGAGGGAAAGTGCATGAGAGTGGAGAGAATGCGCACGAGAGTGGACAGAAAGCGCATGAGAGTGGAGAGAAAGTGCATGAGAGTGGAGAGAAGAAAGTGCATGAGAGTGGAGAGAAGAAAGTGCATGAGAGTGGAGAGAAAGTGCATGAGAGTGGAGAGAAGAAAGTGCATGAGAGTGGAGAGAAAGTGCATGAGAGTGGAGAGAAAGCTCATGAGAGTGGAGAGAAAGTGCATGAGAGTGGAGAGAAAGCGCATGAGAGTGGAGAGAAAGTGCATAAGAGTGGAGAGAAAGCGCATGCGACTGGAGAGAAAGTGCATGAGAGTGGAGAGAAAGCGCACGAGAGTGGACAGAAAGCGCATGAGAGTGGAGAGAAAGCACATGAGAGTGGAGAGAAAGGGCATGAGAGTGGAGAGAAAGTGCATGAGAGTGGAGAGAAAGCGCACGAGAGTGGACAGAAAGCACATGAGAGTGGAGAGAAAGTGCATGAGAGTGGATAGAAGAAAGTGCATGAGAGTGGAGAGAAAGTGCATGAGAGTGGAGAGAAAAAGTGCATGAGAGTGGAGAGAAGAAAGTGCATGAGAGTGGAGAGAAGAAAGTGCATGAGAGTGGAGAGAAAGTGCATGAGAGTGGAGAGAAAAAGGGCATGAGAGTGGAGAGAAACCGAATGAGAGTGGAGAGAAAGCGCATGAGAGTGGAGAGAAAGCGCATGAGAGTGGAGAGAAAGTGCATGAGAGTGGAGAGAAAGTGCATGAGAGTGGAGAGAAGAAAGTGCATGAGAGTGGAGAGAAAGTGCATGAGAGTGGAGAGAAGAAAGTGCTTGAGAGTTGAGAGAAAGTGCTTGAGAATGGAGAGAAGAAAGTGCATGAGAGTGTAGAGAAAGCGCATGGGAGTGGAGAGAAAGCGCATGAGAGTGGAGAGAAAGCGCCTGAGAGTGGAGAGAAGAAAGTGCATGAGAGTGGAGAGAAAGTGCATGAGAGTGGAGAGAAGAAAGTGCTTGAGAGTTGAGAGAAAGTGCTTGAGAATGGAGAGAAGAAAGTGCATGAGAGTGTAGAGAAAGCGCATGGGAGTGGAGAGAAAACGCATGAGAGTGGAGAGTAAAAAGTGCATGAGAGTGGAGAGAAAGTGCACGAGAGTGGAGAGACAGCGCACGAGAGTGGAGAGAAAGCGCATGAGAGTGGAGAGAAAGTGCATGAGAGTGGAGAGAAGAAAGTGCATGAGAGTGGAGAGAAAGTGCATGAGAGTGGAGAGAAAGCGCCTGAGAGTGGAGAGAAGAAAGTGCATGAGAGTGGAGAGAAAGTGCATGAGAGTGGAGAGAAGAAAGTGCTTGAGAGTTGAGAGAAAGTGCTTGAGAATGGAGAGAAGAAAGTGCATGAGAGTGTAGAGAAAGCGCATGGGAGTGGAGAGAAAGCGCATGAGAGTGGAGAGAAAGCGCATGAGAGTGGAGAGAAAGTGCATGAGAGAGGAGAGAAAGTTCATGTGAGTGGAGAGAAAGCACATGAGAGTGGAGAGAAAGTGCATGAGAGTGGAGAGAAAGTGTATGAGAGTGGAGAGAAGAAAGTGCATGAGAGTGGAGAGAAAGCGCATGAGAGTGGAGAGAAAGCGCATCAGAGTGGAGAGAAACTGCATGAGAGTGGAGAGAAAGTGCATGAGCGTGTAGAGAAAGTGCATGAGAGTGGAGAGAAAGTGCATGAGAGTGGAGAGAAAGCGCATGAGAGTGGAGAGAAAGCGCATGAGAGTGGAGAGAAAGTGCATGAGAGTGGAGAGAAAGCGCATGAGAGTGGAGAGAAAGTGCATGAGAGTGGAGATGAAGCGCATGAGAGTGGAGAGAAAGTGCATGAGAGTGGAGAAAAGAATGTGCATGAGAGTGGAGAAGAAGTGCATGAGAGTGGAGAGAAAGCGCATAAGAGTGGAGAGAAAGCGCATGAGAGTGGAGAGAAAGTGCATGAGAGTGGAGAGAAAGTGCATGACAGTGGAGAGAAAGTGCATGAGAGTGGAGAGTAGAAAGTGCATGAGAGTGGAGAGAAAGTGCACGAGAGTGGAGAGAAAGTGCATGAGAGTGGAGAGAAAGCGCATGAGAGTGGAGAGAAAGTGCATGAGAGTGGAGAGAAAGTGCACGAGAGTGGAGAGACAGCGCATGAGAGTGGAGAGAAAGCGCATGAGAGTGGAGAGAAAGTGCATGAGAGTGGAGAGAAGAAAGTGCATGAGAGTGGAGAGAAAGTGCATGAGAGTGGAGAGAAGAAAGTGCATGAGAGTGGAGAGAAAGCGCATGAGAGTGGAGAGAAAGTGCATGAGAGTGGAGAGAAAGCTCATGAGAGTGGAGAGAAAGCGCATGAGAGTGGAGTGAAGAAAGTGCATGAGAGTGGATAGAAAGTGTATAAGAGTGGAGAGAAAGCACATGAGAGTGGAGAGAAAGCGCATGAGGGTGGAGAGAAGACAGTGCATGAGAGTGGAGAGAAAGCACATGAGAGTGGAGAGAAAGTGCATGAGAGTGGAGAGAAATCGCATGAGAGTGGAGAGAAAGTGTATGAGAGTGGAGAGAAAGTGCATGAGTGGAGAGAAAATGCATGAGAGTGGAGAGTAGAAAGTGCATGAGAGTGGAGACGAAGTGCATGAGAGTGGAGAGAAAGCGCACGAGAGTGGAGAGAAAGCCCATGAGTGTGGAGAGAAAGTGCATCAGAGTGGAGGGAAAGCGCATGAGAGTGGAGGGAAAGCGCACGAGAGTGGAGAGAAAGCGCATGAGAGTGGAGAGAAAGCGCATGAGAGTGGAGGGAAAGTGCATGAGAGTGGAGAGAATGCGCACGAGAGTGGACAGAAAGCGCATGAGAGTGGAGAGAAAGTGCATGAGAGTGGAGAGAAGAAAGTGCATGAGAGTGGAGAGAAAGTGCATGAGAGTGGAGAGAAGAAAGTGCATGAGAGTGGAGAGAAGAAAGTGCATGAGAGTGGAGAGAAAGTGCATGAGAGTGGAGAGAAGAAAGTGCATGAGAGTGGAGAGAAAGTGCATGAGAGTGGAGAGAAAGCTCATGAGAGTGGAGAGAAAGTGCATGAGAGTGGAGAGAAAGCGCATGAGAGTGGAGAGAAAGTGCATGAGTGTGGAGAAAAAGCGCATGAGACTGGAGAGAAAGTGCATGAGAGTGGAGAGAAAGCGCACGAGAGTGGACAGAAAGCGCATGAGAGTGGAGAGAAAGCACATGAGAGTGGAGAGAAAGGGCATGAGAGTGGAGAGAAAGTGCATGAGAGTGGAGAGAAAGCGCATGAGAGTGGAGAGAAAGCGCATGAGAGTGGAGGGAAAGTGCATGAGAGTGGAGAGAAAGCGCACGAGAGTGGACAGAAAGCGCATGAGAGTGGAGAGAAAGTGCATGAGAGTGGATAGAAGAAAGTGCATGAGAGTGGAGAGAAAGTGCATGAGAGTGGAGAGAAAAAGTGCATGAGAGTGGAGAGAAGAAAGTGCATGAGAGTGGAGAGAAAGTGCATGAGAGTGGAGAGAAGAAAGTGCATGAGAGTGGACAGAAAGTGCATAAGACTGGAGAGAAGAAAGTGCATGAGAGTGGAGAAGAAAGTGCATGAGAGTGGAGAGAAGAAAGTGCATGAGAGTGGAGAGAAGAAAGTGCATGAGAGTGGAGAGAAAGTGCATGAGAGTGGAGAGAAGAAAGTGCATGAGAGTGGAGAGAAAGTGCATGAGAGTGGAGAGAAGAAAGTGCATGAGAGTGGAGAAGAAGTGCATGAGAGTGGAGAGAAGAAAGTGCATGAGAGTGGAGAGAAACCGAATGAGAGTGGAGAGAAAGCGCATGAGAGTGGAGAGAATGCGCATGAGAGTGGAGAGAAAGTGCAAGAGAGTGGAGAGAAAGTGCATGAGAGTGGAGAGAAAACGCATGAGAGTGGAGAGTAAAAAGTGGATGAGAGTGGAGAGAATGCGCATGAGAGTGGAGAGAAAGTGCAAGAGAGTGGAGAGAAAGTGCACGAGAGTGGAGAGAAAGTGCATGAGAGTGGAGAGAAGAAAGTGCATGAGAGTGGAGAGAAAGTGCATGAGAGTGGAGAGAAGAAAGTGCATGAGAGTGGAGAGAAAGTGCATGAGAGTGGAGAGAAGAAAGTGCATGAGAGTGGAGAGAAAGTGCATGAGAGTGGAGAGAAGAAAGTGCATGAGAGTGGAGAAGAAGTGCATGAGAGTGGAGAGAAGAAAGTGCATGAGAGTGGAGAGAAACCGAATGAGAGTGGAGAGAAAGCGCATGAGAGTGGAGAGAATGCGCATGAGAGTGGAGAGAAAGTGCAAGAGAGTGGAGAGAAAGTGCACGAGAGTGGAGAGAAAGCGCATGAGAGTGGAGAGAAAGTGCATGAGAGTGGAGAGAAGAAAGTGCATGAGAGTGGAGAGAAAGTGCATGAGAGTGGAGAGAAGAAAGTGCTTGAGAGTTGAGAGAAAGTGCTTGAGAATGGAGAGAAGAAAGTGCATGAGAGTGTAGAGAAAGCGCATGGGAGTGGCGAGAAAGCGCATGAGAGTGGAGAGAAAGCGCATGAGAGTGGAGAGAAAGTGCATGAGAGAGCAGAGAAAGTTCATGTGAGTGGAGAGAAAGCACATGAGAGTGGAGAGAAAGTGCATGAGAGTGGAGAGAAAGTGCATGAGAGTGGAGAGAGCGCATGAGAGTGGAGAGAAAGTGCATGAGAGTGGAGAGAAGAAAGTGCATGAGAGTGCAGAGAATGTGTATGAGAGTGGAGAGAAGAAAGTGCATGAGAGTGGAGAGAAAGCGCATGAGAGTGGAGAGAAAGCGCATCAGAGTGGAGAGAAAGTGCATGAGAGTGGAGAGAAAGTGCATGAGAGTGGAGAGAAAGTGCATGAGAGTGGAGAGAAAGCGCATGAGAGTGGAGAGAAAGCGCATGAGAGTGGAGAGAAAGTGCATGAAAGTGGAGAGAAAGCGCATGAGAGTGGAGAGAAAGTGCATGAGAGTGGAGAGAAAGCGCATGAGAGTGGAGAGAAAGCGCATGAGAGTGGAGAGAAAGTGCATGAGAGTGGAGAGAAAGCGCATGAGAGTGGAGAGAAAGTGCATGAGAGTGGAGAGAAATCGCATGAGAGTGGAGAGAAAGTGCATGAGAGTGGAGAAAAGAAAGTGCATGAGAGTGGAGAAGAAGTGCATGAGAGTGGAGAGAAAGCGCATAAGAGTGGAGAGAAAGCGCATGAGAGTGGAGAGAAAGTGCATGAGAGTGGAGAGAAAGCGCATGAGAGTGGAGAGAAAGCGCATGAGAGTGGAGAAAAGGGCATGAGAGTGGAGAGAAAGCACATGAGAGTGGGGAGAAAGTGCATGAGAGTGGAGAGAAAGTGCATGACAGTGGAGAGAAAGTGCATGAGAGTGGAGAGTAGAAAGTGCATGAGAGTGGAGAGAAAGTGCATGACAGTGGAGAGAAAGTGCATGAGAGTGGAGAGTAGAAAGTGCATGAGAGTGGAGAGACAGCGCATGAGAGTGGAGAGAAAGCGCATGAGAGTGGAGAGAAAGTGCATGAGAGTGGAGAGAAGAAAGTGCATGAGAGTGGAGAGAAAGTGCATGAGAGTGGAGAGAAGAAAGTGCATGAGAGTGGAGAGAAAGCGCATGAGAGTGGAGAGAAAGTGCATGAGAGTGGAGAGAAAGCGCATGAGAGTGGAGTGAAGAAAGTGCATGAGAGTGGATAGAAAGTGCATAAGAGTGGAGAGAAAGCGCATGAGAGTGGAGAGAAAGCGCATGAGGGTGGAGAGAAGACAGTGCATGAGAGTGGACAGAAAGCGCATGACAGTGGAGACAAAGTGCATGAGAGTGGAGAGAAAGTGCATGAGAGTGGAGAGAAAAAAGTGCATGAGAGTGGAGAGGAAGTGCATGAGAGTGGAGAGAAAGCGCATGGGAGTGGAGAGAAAGTGCATGAGAGTGGAGAGAAAGTGCATGAGAGTGGAGAGAGCGCATGGAATTGGAGAGAAAGTGCATGAGAGTGGAGATAAAGCGCATGGGAGTGGAGAGAAAGTGCATGAGAGTGGAGAGAAAGTGCATGACAGTGTAGAGAAAGTGCATGAGAGTGGAGAGAAAACGCATGAGAGTGGAGAGAAAGCGCATGAGAGTGGAGAGAAAGTGCATGAGAGTGGAGAGAAAGTGGATGAGAGTGGAGAGAAGAAAGTGCATGAGAGTGAAGAGAAGAAAGTGCATGAGAGTGAAGAGAAAGCGCATTAGAGTGGAGAGAAAGCGCATGAGAGTGGAGAGAAAGCACATGAGAGTGGAGAGAAAGCGCATGAGAATGGAGAGAAGAAAGTGCATGAGAGTGGAGAGAAAGTGCATGAGAGTGGAGAGAAAGCGCATGAGAGTGCAGAGAAAGTGCATGAGAGTGGAGAGAAAGTGCATGAGAGTGGAGAGAAAGCGCATTAGAGTGGAGAGAAGAAAGCGCATGAGAGTGGAGAGAAAGCGCATTAGAGTGGAGAGAAGAAAGCGCATGAGAGTGGAGAGAAAGCGCATGAGAGTGGAGAGAACGTGCATGAGAGTGGAGAGAAAGCACATGAGAGTGGAGAGAAAGCGCATGAGAGTGGAGAGAAAGCGCATGAGAGTGGAGAGAAAGTGCATGAGAGTGGAGAGAAAGTGCATGAGAGTGGAGAGAAAGCGCATGAGAGTGGAGAGAAGAAAGTGCATGAGAGTGGAGAGAAAGTGCATGAGAGAGGAGAGAAGAAAGTGCATGAGAGTGGAGAGAAAGTGCATGAGAGTGGAGAGAAAGCGCATGAGAGTGCAGAGAAAGTGCATGAGAGTGGAGAGAAAGTGCATGAGAGTGGAGAGAAAGCACATGAGAGTGGAGAGAAAGCGCATGAGAGTGGAGAGAAAGTGCATGAGAGTCGAGAGAAAGCGCATGAGAGTGGAGAGAAAGCGCATGAGAGTGGAGGGAAAGTGCATGAGAGTGGAGAGAAAGCGCACGAGAGTGGACAGAAAGCGCATGAGAGTGGAGAGAAAGTGCATGAGAGTGGAGAGAAGAAAGTGCATGAGAGTGGAGAGAAAGTGCATCAGAGTGGAGAGAAGAAAGTGCATGAGAGTGGAGAGAAGAAAGTGCATGAGAGTGGAGAGAAAGTGCATGAGAGTGGAGAGAAGAAAGTGCATGAGAGTGGAGAGAAAGTGCATGAGAATGGAGAGAAAGTGCATGAGAGTGGAGAGAAAGTGCATGAGAGTGGAGAGAAAGTGCATGAGAGTGGAGAGAACGCATGAGAGTGGAGAGAAAGTGCATGAGAGTGGAGAGAAGAAAGTGCATAAGAGTGGAGAGAAGAAAGTGCATGAGAGTGGAGAGAAAGTGCATAAGAGTGGAGAGAAAGCGCATGAGAGTGGAGAGAAAGTGCATGAGAGTGGAGAGAAAATGCATGAGAGTGGAGAGAAAGTGTATGAGAGTGGAGAGAAGAAAGTGCATGAGAGTGGAGAGAAAGTGCATGAGAGTGGAGAGAAGAAAGTGCATGAGAGTGGAGAGAAAGTGCATGAGAGTGGAGAGAAAGCACATGAGAGTGGAGAGAAAGTGCATGAGAGTGGAGAGAAAGTGCATGAGAGTGGAGAGAAAGTGCATGAGAATGGAGAGAAAGTGCATGAGAGTGGAGAGAAAGTGCATGAGAGTGGAGAGAAAGTGCATGAGAGTGGAGAGAAAGTGCATGAGAGTGGAGAGAAAGTGCATGAGAGTGGAGAGAACGCATGAGAGTGGAGAGAAAGTGCATGAGAGTGGAGAGAAGAAAGTGCATGAGAGTGGAGAGAAAGTGCATGAGAGTGGAGAGAAAGCGCATGAGAGTGGAGAGAAAGCGCATGAGAGTGGAGAGAAAGTGCATGAGAATGGAGAGAAAGTGCATGAGAGTGGAGAAAAGTGCATGAGTGTGGAGAGAAAGTGCATGAGAGTGGAGAGAACGCATGAGAGTGGAGAGAAAGTGCATGAGAGTGGACAGAAAGCGCATGAGAGTGGAGAGAAAGTGCATGAGAGTGGAGAGAAGAAGTGCATGAGAGTGGAGAGAAAGTGCATGAGAGTGGAGAGAAGAAAGTGCATGAGAGTGGAGAGAAAGTGCATGAGAGTGGAGAGAAGAAAGTGCATGAGAGTGGAGAGAAAGTGCATGAGAGTGGAGAGAAAGTGCATGAGAGTGGAGAGAAAGTGCATGAGAGTGGAGAGAAAGTGCATGAGAGTGGAGAGAAAGCGCATGAGAGTGGAGAGAAAGTGCATGAGAGTGGAGAGAACGCATGAGAGTGGAGAGAAAGTGCATGAGAGTGGAGAGAAGAAAGTGCATGAGAGTGGAGAGAAAGTGCATGAGAGTGGAGAGAAAGCGCATGAGAGTGGAGAGAAAGCGCATGAGAGTGGAGAGAAAGTGCATGAGAGTGGAGAGAAAGTGCATGAGAGTGGAGAAAAGTGCATGAGAGTGGAGAGAAAGTGCATGAGAGTGGAGAGAACGCATGAGAGTGGAGAGAAAGTGCATGAGAGTGGAGAGAAAGCGCATGAGAGTGGAGAGAAAGTGCATGAGAGTGGAGAGAAGAAAGTGCATGAGAGTGGAGAGAAAGTGCATGAGAGTGGAGAGAAGAAAGTGCATGAGAGTGGAGAGAAAGTGCATGAGAGTGGAGAGAAGAAAGTGCATGAGAGTGGAGAGAAAGTGCATGAGAGTGGAGAGAAGAAAGTGCATGAGAGTGGAGAGAAAGCGCATGAGAGTGGAGAGAAAGCGCATGAGAGTGGAGAGAAAACGCATGAGAGTGGAGAGTAAAAAGAGCATGAGAGTGGAGAGAAAGTGCACGAGAGTGGAGAGACAGCGCACGAGAGTGGAGAGAAAGCGCATGAGAGTGGAGAGAAAGTGCATGAGAGTGGAGAGAAGAAATTGCATGAGAGTGGAGAGAAAGTGCATGAGAGTGGAGAGAAAGCGCATGAGAGTGGAGAGTAAGCGCATGAGTGTGGAGAGAAGAAAGTGCATGAGAGTGGAGAGAAAGCGCATGAGAGTGGAGAGAAAGTGCATGAGACTGGAGAGAAAGTGCATGAGAGTGTAGAGAAAGTGCATGAGAGTGGAGAGAAAGCGCATGAGAGTGGAGAGAAAGTGCATGAGAGTGGAGAGATAGCGCATGAGAGTGGAGAGAAGAAAGTGCATGAGAGTGGAGAGAAAGTGCATGAGAGAGGAGAGATAAAGTGCATGAGAGTGGAGAGAAAGTGCATGAGAGTGGAGAGAAAGCGCATGAGAGTGGAGAGAAAGTGCATGAGAGTGGAGAGAAAGTGCATGAGAGTGGAGAGAAAGTGCATGAGAGTGGAGAGAACGCATGAGAGTGGAGAGAAAGTGCATGAGAGTGGAGAGAAGAAAGTGCATGAGAGTGCGGAGAAAGTGCATGAGAATGGAGAGAAAGTGCATGAGAGTGGAGAGAACGCATGAGAGTGGAGAGAAAGTGCATGAGAGTGGAGAGAAGAAAGTGCATGAGAGTGGAGAGAAAGTGCATGAGAATTGAGAGAAAGTGCATGAGAGTGGAGAGAACGCATGAGAGTGGAGAGAAAGTGCATGAGAGTGGAGAGAAGAAAGTGCATGAGAGTGGAGAGAAAGTGCATGAGAGTGGAGAGAAGAAAGTGCATGAGAGTGGAGAGAAAGTGCATGAGAGTGGAGAGAAAGCGCATGAGAGTGGAGAGAAAGCGCATGAGAGAGGAGAGAAAGTGCATGAGAGTGGAGAGAAAGCGCATTAGAGTGGAGAGAAAACGCATGAGAGTGGAGAGAAAGCGCATGAGAGTGGAGAGAAAGCGCATGAGAGTGGAGAGAACGTGCATGAGAGTGGAGAGAAAGCACATGAGAGTGGAGAGAAAGTGCATGAGAGTGGAGAGAACGCATGAGAGTGGAGAGAAAGTGCATGAGAGTGGAGAGAAGAAAGTGCATGAGAGTGGAGAGAAAGTGCATGAGAGTGGAGAGAACGCATGAGAGAGGAGAGAAAGTGCATGAGAGTGGAGAGAAGAAAGTGCATGAGAGTGGAGAGAAAGTGCATGAGAATGGAGAGAAAGTGCATGAGAGTGGAGAGAACGCATGAGAGTGGAGAGAAAGTGCATGAGAGTGGAGAGAAGAAACTGCATGAGAGTGGAGAGAAAGTGCATGAGAATGGAGAGAAAGTGCATGAGAGTGGAGAGAACGCATGAGAGTGGAGAGAAAGTGCATGAGAGTGGAGAGAAGAAAGTGCATGAGAGTGGAGAGAAAGTGCATGAGAGTGGAGAGAAGAAAGTGCATGAGAGTGGAGAGAAAGTGCATGAGAGTGGAGAGAAAGCGCATGAGAGTGGAGAGAAAGTGCATGAGAGTGGAGAGAAAGTGCATGAGAGTGGAGAGAAAGCGCATGAGAGTGGAGAGAAAGCGCATGAGAGTGGAGAGAAAGCGCATGAGAGTGGAGAGAAAGTGCATGAGAGTGGAGAGAAAGTGCATGAGAGTGGAGAGAAGAAAGTGCATGAGAGTGGAGAGAAAGCGCATGAGAGTGGAGAGAAAGCGCATGAGAGTGGAGAGAAAGCGCATGAGAGTGGAGAGAACGTGCATGAGAGTGGAGAGAAAGCACATGAGAGTGGAGAGAAAGCGCATGAGAGTGGAGAGAAAGCGCATGAGAGTGGAGAGAAAGTGCATGAGAGTGGAGAGAAAGTGCATGAGAGTGGAGAGAAAGCGCATGAGAGTGGAGAGAAGAAAGTGCATGAGAGTGGAGAGAAAGTGCATGAGAGAGGAGAGAAGAAAGTGCATGAGAGTGGAGAGAAAGTGCATGAGAGTGGAGAGAAAGCGCATGAGAGTGCAGAGAAAGTGCATGAGAGTGGAGAGAAAGTGCATGAGAGTGGAGAGAAAGCACATGAGAGTGGAGAGAAAGCGCATGAGAGTGGAGAGAAAGTGCATGAGAGTGGAGAGAAAGCGCATGAGAGTGGAGGGAAAGTGCATGAGAGTGGAGAGAAAGCGCACGAGAGTGGACAGAAAGCGCATGAGAGTGGAGAGAAAGTGCATGAGAGTGGAGAGAAGAAAGTGCATGAGAGTGGAGAGAAGAAAGTGCATTAGAGTGGAGAGAAGAAAGTGCATGAGAGTGGAGAGAAAGTGCATGAGAGTGGAGAGAAGAAAGTGCATGAGAGTGGAGAAGAAGTGCATGAGAGTGGAGAGAAGAAGTGCATGAGAGTGGAGAGAAAGTGCAAGAGAGTGGAGAGAAAGTGCATGAGAGTGGAGAGAAAACGCATGAGAGTGGAGAGAAAGCGCATGAGAGTGGAGAGAAAGTGCAAGAGAGTGGAGAGAAAGTGCATGAGAGTGGAGAGAAAACGCATGAGAGTGGAGAGTAAAAAGTGCATGAGAGTGGAGAGAAAGTGCACGAGAGTGGAGAGACAGCGCACGAGAGTGGAGAGAAAGCGCATGAGAGTGGAGAGAAAGTGCATGAGAGTGGAGAGAAGAAAGTGCATGAGAGTGGAGAGAAAGTGCATGAGAGTGGAGAGAAAGCGCATGAGAGTGGAGAGAAAGCGCATGAGAGTGGAGAGAAAGTGCATGAGAGTGGAGATAAAGCGCATGAGAGTGGAGAGAAAGTGCATGAGAGTGGAGAGAAAGCGCATGAGAGTGGAGAGAAAGTGCATGAGAGTGGAGATGAAGCGCATGAGAGTGGAGAGAAAGTGCATGAGAGTGGAGAGAAATCGCATGAGAGTGGAGAGAAAGTGCATGAGAGTGGAGAAAAGAAAGTGCATGAGAGTGGAGAAGAAGTGCATGAGAGTGGAGAGAAAGCGCATAAGAGTGGAGAGAAAGCGCATGAGAGTGGAGAGAAAGTGCATGAGAGTGGAGAGAAAGCGCATGAGAGTGGAGAGAAAGCGCATGAGAGTGGAGAAAAGGGCATGAGAGTGGAGAGAAAGCACATGAGAGTGGGGAGAAAGTGCATGAGAGTGGAGAGAAAGTGCATGACAGTGGAGAGAAAGTGCATGAGAGTGGAGAGTAGAAAGTGCATGAGAGTGGAGAGAAAGTGCATGACAGTGGAGAGAAAGTGCATGAGAGTGGAGAGTAGAAAGTGCATGAGAGTGGAGAGACAGCGCATGAGAGTGGAGAGAAAGCGCATGAGAGTGGAGAGAAAGTGCATGAGAGTGGAGAGAAGAAAGTGCATGAGAGTGGAGAGAAAGTGCATGAGAGTGGAGAGAAGAAAGCGCATGAGAGTGGAGAGAAAGCGCATGAGAGTGGAGAGAAAGTGCATGAGAGTGGAGAGAAAGCTCATGAGAGTGGAGAGAAAGCGCATGAGAGTGGAGTGAAGAAAGTGCATGAGAGTGGATAGAAAGTGCATAAGAGTGGAGAGAAAGCGCATGAGAGTGGAGAGAAAGCGCATGAGGGTGGAGAGAAGACAGTGCATGAGAGTGGACAGAAAGCGCATGACAGTGGAGACAAAGTGCATGAGAGTGGAGAGAAAGTGCATGAGAGTGGAGAGAAGAAAGTGCATGAGAGTGGAGAGGAAGTGCATGAGAGTGGAGAGAAAGTGCATGAGAGTGGAGAGAAAGTGCATGAGAGTGGAGAGAAAATGCATGAGAGTGGAGAGAAAGTGCATGAGAGTGGAGAGAGCGCATGGAATTGGAGAGAAAGTGCATGAGAGTGGAGATAAAGCGCATGGGAGTGGAGAGAAAGTGCATGAGAGTGGAGAGAAAGTGCATGACAGTGTAGAGAAAGTGCATGAGAGTGGAGAGAAAACGCATGAGAGTGGAGAGAAAACGCATGAGAGTGGAGAGAAAGCGCATGAGAGTGGAGAGAAAGTGCATGAGAGTGGAGAGAAAGTGGATGAGAGTGGAGAGAAGAAAGTGCATGAGAGTGAAGAGAAAGCGCATTAGAGTGGAGAGAAAGCGCATGAGAGTGGAGAGAAAGCGCATGAGAGTGGAGAGAACGTGCATGAGAGTGGAGAGAAAGCACATGAGAGTGGAGAGAAAGCGCATGAGAGTGGAGAGAAAGTGCATGAGAGTGGAGAGAAAGCGCATGAGAATGGAGAGAAGAAAGTGCATGAGAGTGGAGAGAAAGTGCATGAGAGTGGAGAGAAAGCGCATGAGAGTGCAGAGAAAGTGCATGAGAGTGGAGAGAAAGTGCATGAGAGTGGAGAGAAAGCACATGAGAGTGGAGAGAAAGCGCATGAGAGTGGAGAGAAAGCGCATTAGAGTGGAGAGAAGAAAGCGCATGAGAGTGGAGAGAAAGCGCATGAGAGTGGAGAGAACGTGCATGAGAGTGGAGAGAAAGCACATGAGAGTGGAGAGAAAGCGCATGAGAGTGGAGAGAAAGCGCATGAGAGTGGAGAGAAAGTGCATGAGAGTGGAGAGAAAGTGCATGAGAGTGGAGAGAAAGCGCATGAGAGTGGAGAGAAGAAAGTGCATGAGAGTGGAGAGAAAGTGCATGAGAGAGGAGAGAAGAAAGTGCATGAGAGTGGAGAGAAAGTGCATGAGAGTGGAGAGAAAGCGCATGAGAGTGCAGAGAAAGTGCATGAGAGTGGAGAGAAAGTGCATGAGAGTGGAGAGAAAGCACATGAGAGTGGAGAGAAAGCGCATGAGAGTGGAGAGAAAGTGCATGAGAGTCGAGAGAAAGCGCATGAGAGTGGAGAGAAAGCGCATGAGAGTGGAGGGAAAGTGCATGAGAGTGGAGAGAAAGCGCACGAGAGTGGACAGAAAGCGCATGAGAGTGGAGAGAAAGTGCATGAGAGTGGAGAGAAGAAAGTGCATGAGAGTGGAGAGAAGAAAGTGCATGAGAGTGGAGAGAAAGTGCATGAGAGTGGAGAGAAGAAAGTGCATGAGAGTGGAGAGAAAGTGCATGAGAATGGAGAGAAAGTGCATGAGAGTGGAGAGAAAGTGCATGAGAGTGGAGAGAAAGTGCATGAGAGTGGAGAGAACGCATGAGAGTGGAGAGAAAGTGCATGAGAGTGGAGAGAAGAAAGTGCATAAGAGTGGAGAGAAGAAAGTGCATGAGAGTGGAGGGAAAGTGCATAAGAGTGGAGAGAAAGCGCATGAGAGTGGAGAGAAAGTGCATGAGAGTGGAGAGAAAATGCATGAGAGTGGAGAGAAAGTGTATGAGAGTGGAGAGAAGAAAGTGCATGAGAGTGGAGAGAAAGTGCATGAGAGTGGAGAGAAGAAAGTGCATGAGAGTGGAGAGAAAGTGCATGAGAATGGAGAGAAAGTGCATGAGAGTGGAGAGAAAGTGCATGAGAGTGGAGAGAAAGTGCATGAGAGTGGAGAGAACGCATGAGAGTGGAGAGAAAGTGCATGAGAGTGGAGAGAAAGTGCATGAGAGTGGAGAGAAAGCACATGAGAGTGGAGAGAAAGTGCATGAGAGTGGAGAGAAGAAAGTGCATGAGAGTGGAGAGAAAGTGCATGAGAGTGGAGAGAAGAAAGTGCATGAGAGTGGAGAGAAAGTGCATGAGAATGGAGAGAAAGTGCATGAGAGTGGAGAGAAAGTGCATGAGAGTGGAGAGAAAGTGCATGAGAGTGGAGAGAACGCATGAGAGTGGAGAGAAAGTGCATGAGAGTGGAGAGAAGAAAGTGCATGAGAGTGGAGAGAAAGTGCATGAGAGTGGAGAGAAAGCGCATGAGAGTGGAGAGAAAGCGCATGAGAGTGGAGAGAAAGTGCATGAGAATGGAGAGAAAGTGCATGAGAGTGGAGAAAAGTGCATGAGTGTGGAGAGAAAGTGCATGAGAGTGGAGAGAACGCATGAGAGTGGAGAGAAAGTGCATGAGAGTGGACAGAAAGCGCATGAGAGTGGAGAGAAAGTGCATGAGAGTGGAGAGAAGAAAGTGCATGAGAGTGGAGAGAAAGTGCATGAGAGTGGAGAGAAGAAAGTGCATGAGAGTGGAGAGAAAGTGCATGAGAGTGGAGAGAAGAAAGTGCATGAGAGTGGAGAGAAAGTGCATGAGAGTGGAGAGAAGAAAGTGCATGAGAGTGGAGAGAAAGCGCATGAGAGTGGAGAGAAAGTGCATGAGAGTGGAGAGAAAACGCATGAGAGTGGAGAGTAAAAAGAGCATGAGAGTGGAGAGAAAGTGCACGAGAGTGGAGAGACAGCGCACGAGAGTGGAGAGAAAGCGCATGAGAGTGGAGAGGAAGTGCATGAGTGTGGAGAGAAGAAAGTGCATGAGAGTGGAGAGAAAGTGCATGAGAGTGGAGAGAAAGCGCATGAGAGTGGAGAGTAAGCGCATGAGTGTGGAGAGAAGAAAGTGCATGAGAGTGGAGAGAAAGCGCATGAGAGTGGAGAGAAAGTGCATGAGACTGGAGAGAAAGTGCATGAGAGTGTAGAGAAAGTGCATGAGAGTGGAGAGAAAGCGCATGAGAGTGGAGATAAAGTGCATGAGAGTGGAGAGATAGCGCATGAGAGTGGAGAGAAGAAAGTGCATGAGAGTGGAGAGAAAGTGCATGAGAGAGGAGAGATAAAGTGCATGAGAGTGGAGAGAAAGCGCATGAGAGTGGAGAGAAAGCGCATGAGAGTGGAGAGAAAGTGCATGAGAGTGGAGAGAAGAAAGTGCATGAGAGTGGAGAGAAAGTGCATGAGAGTGGAGAGAACGCATGAGAGTGGAGAGAAAGTGCATGAGAGTGGAGAGAAGAAAGTGCATGAGAGTGGAGAGAAAGTGCATGAGAATGGAGAGAAAGTGCATGAGAGTGGAGAGAACGCATGAGAGTGGAGAGAAAGTGCATGAGAGTGGAGAGAAGAAAGTGCATGAGAGTGGAGAGAAAGTGCATGAGAATTGAGAGAAAGTGAATGAGAGTGGAGAGAACGCATGAGAGTGGAGAGAAAGTGCATGAGAGTGGAGAGAAGAAAGTGCATGAGAGTGGAGAGGAAGTGCATGAGAGTGGAGAGAAAGTGCATGAGAGTGGAGAGAAAATGCATGAGAGTGGAGAGAAAGTGTATGAGAGTGGAGAGAAGAAAGTGCATGAGAGTGGAGAGAAAGTGCATGAGAGTGGAGAGAAGAAAGTGCATGAGAGTGGAGAGAAAGTGCATGAGAATGGAGAGAAAGTGCATGAGAGTGGAGAGAAAGTGCATGAGAGTGGAGAGAAAGTGCATGAGAGTGGAGAGAACGCATGAGAGTGGAGAGAAAGTGCATGAGAGTGGAGAGAAAGTGCATGAGAGTGGAGAGAAAGCACATGAGAGTGGAGAGAAAGTGCATGAGAGTGGAGAGAAGAAAGTGCATGAGAGTGGAGAGAAAGTGCATGAGAGTGGAGAGAAGAAAGTGCATGAGAATGGAGAGAAAGTGCATGAGAATGGAGAGAAAGTGCATGAGAGTGGAGAGAAAGTGCATGAGAGTGGAGAGAAAGTGCATGAGAGTGGAGAGAACGCATGAGAGTGGAGAGAAAGTGCATGAGAGTGGAGAGAAGAAAGTGCATGAGAGTGGAGAGAAAGTGCATGAGAGTGGAGAGAAAGCGCATGAGAGTGGAGAGAAAGCGCATGAGAGTGGAGAGAAAGTGCATGAGAATGGAGAGAAAGTGCATGAGAGTGGAGAAAAGTGCATGAGTGTGGAGAGAAAGTGCATGAGAGAGAACGCATGAGAGTGGAGAGAAAGTGCATGAGAGTGGACAGAAAGCGCATGAGAGTGGAGAGAAAGTGCATGAGAGTGGAGAGAAGAAAGTGCATGAGAGTGGAGAGAAAGTGCATGAGAGTGGAGAGAAGAAAGTGCATGAGAGTGGAGAGAAAGTGCATGAGAGTGGAGAGAAGAAAGTGCATGAGAGTGGAGAGAAAGTGCATGAGAGTGGAGAGAAGAAAGTGCATGAGAGTGGAGAGAAAGCGCATGAGAGTGGAGAGAAAGTGCATGAGAGTGGAGAGAAAACGCATGAGAGTGGAGAGTAAAAAGAGCATGAGAGTGGAGAGAAAGTGCACGAGAGTGGAGAGACAGCGCACGAGAGTGGAGAGAAAGCGCATGAGAGTGGAGAGGAAGTGCATGAGTGTGGAGAGAAGAAATTGCATGAGAGTGGAGAGAAAGTGCATGAGAGTGGAGAGAAAGCGCATGAGAGTGGAGAGTAAGCGCATGAGTGTGGAGAGAAGAAAGTGCATGAGAGTGGAGAGAAAGCGCATGAGAGTGGAGAGAAAGTGCATGAGACTGGAGAGAAAGTGCATGAGAGTGTAGAGAAAGTGCATGAGAGTGGAGAGAAAGCGCATGAGAGTGGAGATAAAGTGCATGAGAGTGGAGAGATAGCGCATGAGAGTGGAGAGAAGAAAGTGCATGAGAGTGGAGAGAAAGTGCATGAGAGAGGAGAGATAAAGTGCATGAGAGTGGAGAGAAAGCGCATGAGAGTGGAGAGAAAGCGCATGAGAGTGGAGAGAAAGTGCATGAGAGTGGAGAGAAGAAAGTGCATGAGAGTGGAGAGAACGCATGAGAGTGGAGAGAAAGTGCATGAGAGTGGAGAGAAGAAAGTGCATGAGAGTGGAGAGAAAGTGCATGAGAATGGAGAGAAAGTGCATGAGAGTGGAGAGAACGCATGAGAGTGGAGAGAAAGTGCATGAGAGTGGAGAGAAGAAAGTGCATGAGAGTGGAGAGAAAGTGCATGAGAATTGAGAGAAAGTGCATGAGAGTGGAGAGAACGCATGAGAGTGGAGAGAAAGTGCATGAGAGTGGAGAGAAGAAAGTGCATGAGAGTGGAGAGGAAGTGCATGAGTGTGGAGAGAAAGTGCATGAGAGTGGAGAGAAAACGCATGAGAGTCGAGAGAAAGCGCATGAGAGTGGAGAGAAAGCGCATGAGAGTGGAGAGAAAGTGCATGAGAGTGGAGAGAAATCGCATTAGAGTGGAGAGAAAACGCATGAGAGTGGAGAGAAAACGCATGAGAGTGGAGAGAAAGCGCATGAGAGTGGAGAGAAAGCGCATGAGAGTGGAGAGAAAGCGCATGAGAGTGGAGAGAACGTGCATGAGAGTGGAGAGAAAGCACATGAGAGTGGAGAGAAAGTGCATGAGAGTGGAGAGAACGCATGAGAGTGGAGAGGAAGTGCATGAGAGTGGAGAGAAGAAAGTGCATGAGAGTGGAGAGAAAGTGCATGAGAGTGGAGAGAACGCATGAGAGTGGAGAGAAAGTGCATGAGAGTGGAGAGAAGAAAGTGCATGAGAGTGGAGAGAAAGTGCATGAGAATGGAGAGAAAGTGCATGAGAGTGGAGAGAACGCATGAGAGTGGAGAGAAAGTGCATGAGAGTGGAGAGAAGAAAGTGCATGAGAGTGGAGAGAAAGTGCATGAGAGTGGAGAGAAGAAAGTGCATGAGAGTGGAGAGAAAGTGCATGAGAGTGGAGAGAACGCATGAGAGTGGAGAGAAAGTGCATGAGAGTGGAGAGAAAGTGCATGAGAGTGGAGAGAAAACGCATGAGAGTGGAGAGAAAGCGCATGAGAGTGGAGAGAAAGCGCATGAGAGTGGAGAGAAAGTGCATGAGAGTGGAGAGAAAGTGGATGAGAGTGGAGAGAAGAAAGTGCATGAGAGTGGAGAGAAGAAAGTGCATGAGAGTGGAGAGAAAGTGCATGAGAGTGGAGAGAACGCATGAGAGTGGAGAGAAAGTGCATGAGAGTGGAGAGAAAGTGCATGAGAGTGGAGAGAAAACGCATGAGAGTGGAGAGAAAGCGCATTAGAGTGGAGAGAAAGCGCATGAGAGTGGAGAGAACGTGCATGAGAGTGGAGAGAAAGCACATGAGAGTGGAGAGAAAGTGCATGAGAGTGGAGAGAAAGTGCATGAGAGTGGAGAGAAAGCGCATGAGAGTGCAGAGAAAGTGCATGAGAGTGGAGAGAAAGTGCATGAGAGTGGAGAGAAAGCACATGAGAGTGGAGAGAAAGCGCATGAGAGTGGAGAGAAAGTGCATGAGAGTGGAGAGAAAGCGCATGAGAGTGGAGGGAAAGTGCATGAGAGTGGAGAGAAAGCGCACGAGAGTGGACAGAAAGCGCACGAGAGTGGAGAGAAAGTGCATGAGAGTGGAGAGAAGAAAGTGCATGAGAGTGGAGAGAAGAAAGTGCATTAGAGTGGAGAGAAAGCACATGAGAGTGGAGAGAAAGCGCATGAGAGTGGAGAGAAAGCGCATGAGAGTGGAGAGAAAGCACATGAGAGTGGAGAGAAAGCGCATGAGAGTGGAGAGAAGAAAGTGCATGAGAGTGGAGAGAAAGTGCATGAGAGTGGAGAGAAAGCGCATGAGAGTGGAGAGAAAGTGCATGAGAGTGGAGAGAAAGTGCATGAGAGTGGAGAGAAAGTGCATGAGAGTGGAGAGAAGAAAGTGCATGAGAGTGGAGAGAAGAAAGTGCATTAGAGTGGAGAGAAAGCACACGTGAGTGGAGAGAAAGCGCATGAGAGTGGAGAGAAAGCGCACGAGAGTGGAGAGAAAGCCCACGTGAGTGGAGAGAAAGCGCATGAGAGTGGAGAGAAGAAAGTGCATGAGAGTGGAGAGAAAGTGCATGAGAGTGGAGAGAAAGCGCATGAGAGTGGAGAGAAAGTGCATGAGAGTGGAGAGAAAGTGCATGAGAGTGGAGAGAAAGTGCATGAGAGTGGAGAGAAGAAAGTGCATGAGAGTGGAGAGAAAGTGCATGAGAGTGGAGAGAAGAAAGCGCATGAGAGTGGAGAGGAAGCGCATGAGAGTGGAGAGAAAGCGCATGAGAGTGGAGAGAATGTGCATGAGAGTGGAGAGAAAGTGCATGAGAGTGGAGAGAAAGTGCATGAGAGTGGAGAGAAAGCGCATGAGGGTGGAGAGAAGAAAGTGCATGAGAGTGGAGAGAAAGCGCATGAGAGTGGAGAGAAAGCGCATGAAAGTGGAGAGAAAGCACATGAGAGTGGAGAGAAAGCGCATGAGAGTGGAGAGAAAGCGCATGAGAGGTGAGAGAAAGTGTATGAGAGTGGAGAGAAAGCGCATGAGAGTGGAGAGAAAGCGCATGAGAGTGGAGAGAAAGTGCATGTGAGTGGAGAGAAGAAAGTGCATGAGAGTGGAGAGAAAGTGCATGAGAGTGGAGAGAAAGCGCATGAGAGTGGAGAGAAAGTGCATGAGAGTGGAGAGAAGAAAGTGCATGAGAGTGGAGAGAAAGTGCATGAGAGTGGAGAGAAGAAAGTGCATGAGAGTGGAGAGAAAGTGCATGAGAGTGGAGAGAAAGTGCATGAGAGTGGAGAGAATTGCTTTTTCACTCCTGTGTTCTCTGAAATGCTCAGCAAAAGGCTCAGATCCAAATAGCTGGTGCTTAGTAAACACCTGAACAAATTTACTCACAGAATTGCCAAACAACTGATCACCAAATAATGAGAATGATTTTATTCTAGCGCCCAGTGCATGATACATAGAAGAGGCCCATTGAATGGAATGGGATGGATGGGTGGGTGGACGGTTGGGTGGATGGATTGACAGATAGATGAATGGATCACAGACTCCACATAACTCATCTGAAGTTTCTCTGGCATTTTGTCCAATTGGATTAGACCTGACCATCCCCCAAGCTTTTTCTTAGCAACAAGGCCTATTTGCACCAGACAGACTAAGTTCATCGGTCTCAAAGCATTTTCCAGAAAGGACACTGGGGCTACTTACAGAGTCATAGGGTACTGGAAGGCCCTGGTTGTTACTATCTCCATTTCTCAGAGGAAAAATAGGTGGCTTCCAAGTTTATTATAGTGTTTCCTGAGATTTTATGATTATAAGCTTCAGCCCAGCACTCTCTAGGGATTCTGTCAATATTTCTCTTTAAATATCCTGACACTCTTCTAGATGACTCTCCTCCCTCCTCAAATATCCTACGTCACTTCTCAGTAGATGAACTCACCTCAAACTTCAATGAGAAAAGAGAAGTAGTTGATGGGAACTCCATCTTCCCTCCACGAAATCCTCAGTCTGATCTGTACTTGTACCATCTCTCTCTTCCATCCTGTCTTCATGAAGAGCTGTCCTTCCCTATTAAAGATGACATTTCACTTGCATGCTAGATCCAATGTCCTATCTTTTGCTTAGGACATTGCCCTTGCAAAGACATCATCCGTATCTCCTCTCTCCTACATCATTCCTATAAACACATCAACACATCAATGTACTCTTTGTCCCTAAAAAAAGATCTACTCTCTTAATCTTGCTTCCTTCTTCAGCTGCCACCTGATCTCTCTGCCTCCCTTTCCATCAAAACTTCTGACTTGTCTGTGGGGACCATCTCCACTTCCTCACCTCCCATTCTTTCTAAGAGGCACTCACTTGGCTTTTGTCTGCACACCCCCCTGCAACTGCTCTTGTCTAGGTCCTCAGTTTTACCTCCCTGCTGCCAAATCCAGTGGGAAATTTTTGGTTATAATCTTGTCCTCTCAGCAATCATTTAGCACAGAAGGAGGTTCTCAACCTGTTATTTATTCATTCATTTATCTGTTGCCTGTCTCCTACTCTAAAATGCAACTTCCTGCAGATGGAGACCTTGTGTATCCAATTTCTGGGTATAACCCTGGTGCCTACTCTGGCACCTGTCATATGGCAGACGTTGAACAGATGTTGGTGTCACCCAATGCACTTGACTCTAACATTCTCCAATCTACTCCATGTCACTGAGACGTAGAGACATAGAATTTCAGACTTGGAAGGGCCCTTAGAAATAATGAGTCTAGTTGCCCCAAAGATGAAGTAACTAGGCTGAGGTCACACTGCTGGAAATTTCTGGAAGAGCTGGCCCTTGGTTCTCTGTCCAGGCTCTTTCCATAACACCTGGCCCTGTACTTGTGTGGCAGAGCCTGAGTGCTGTGGAATCCACTCAAGGCAGGGACAGGAATTGTGATTTCTCAGGACCACAGTGGATTCAATAAAAAAGCAGGGAAGAAAAGTGTGCACATGGCAATTCAAGATACTTCTTAAGATCAACTTTGTGGGAAAGTGCCTAGCTAGTTCAGCTAGTTAAATGAACATATTTGCATTTCAGAAACTTGTCAGACTACCTGTTTTCACAATTAAAATAACTTTTTGGTTTTCTAGATCATATAAGCAATACACTGTACTGCAAATAATTCAGAGAATAGAGAAAATTCTAAGAAAGTAAAATTATCTGAAATTCCATCACCTTGAGGTAATTGCCGTTACAATTATTTTGATCATTGAAGTATAATACAAATACAGAAAAGTATACAAATCATAAATGTGCAGCTCAATGAATTTTAAAAAAAATGAAACTTCATGAATCCACTACTGAAAACATGAGAGTGTGACCAGCTCCCCAGAAGTCACAATTCTTCTACCTCACGGTCACTCTCCCTACCCCACTCCTCAATAATCATTACTGTCCTGACTTCTTACGCCATAAATTAGCGCTTGCTGACCTTTGTATAAATGAAAATATCAATGTATTTCTTTGTGTTTTTAGCTTTCTTTGGTTCAATGTTATAGTTGGAGACTCACTCATGTTGTGGTGTATGGATGTGATTTGTTGGCTTGAACCCCTATAAATATTCCTTTGGAAGAATATTCTATAATTTATTTATCCATCTACTGTTGATGGGCATTTTGTGTTTTGGGTTTTAGACTCTTACAAATTGCTGTCACAAACATTCTTGCACATGACTTTTATTGCACTTGAGCCCACATCTCTGTTAAGTGAGCATCAGGGAATAGAATTACTCCATCACCATGTACATGTACATTCAACGTTATCAGATATTTTCCAAAGTTGTTGTATCAATTTATACATTCACCAACAGTGTGTGAGCACTCCCTTTGCTCTACATCCTTACCGACTCTTATTCTAGGCATTCAAAGGGTATACATATCTCATTCTAACTTTTTTTGACTACTGATAAGATTGAGCCCCTTTTCATATGTTATTGGCCATTTCTATATTCCCTTTTGTAAAATGTCCACTCAAGTCTCTTGCCATTTTTCTATTGGGTTGTTGGCCTTTGCTTACTGATTTGTAGGAGTTCTTTGTTAATTTTTACATGTTGCAAATCTCTTCTCCCACTTTGTGACTTGTTTTTACTCAATGGTTTCTTTGATGTTCTTAATTTTAATGTAGTCCAATGTAGAAATCTTTTCCTTTTTGGTTAGTGGGATTTCCCTCAGATTTAAGAAGTCTTTCCCTACCCCAAGGTTGAGAAAAATATTCTCTTATATTATCTCTAGAAACTTTATTGATTTACCCTTTACATTGGCTCCTGCGATACACTTGGAATTCACTCTTGTGTATGGTGGGAAGTAGAAGTCAAGTTTTTTGTTGTTGTTCGGTTAGATATCCAATATATTTAATATGATTTATTGAAAAGACTTCCTCTTCCCGCTTCTCTGCAGTTCACCTTTGCCAGAAAGTTTCCACATGTATGTGGGCTTGTTTCTGGACATAGTTCAACTCCACCGAGTTGAACAGACACTGTATTTCTTAGTTTCCGTAGCTTCATAAGTCCTAAGTCTTGATGTTTGATAGGGCAAGATACCTCCACCTCCACTCTTCCCTACATCATTTTTTTGTTGTTGTTGTCAAGAATATCTTGGCTGTTCTTTGCCCCTTTCAATTTTATATAAATTTTAGCATTAGCTTGTCAATTTACACGCAACACATATACTCATACGAGCACATGGACACACACACACACAAACCTGCTGAGAATTTTACTGGAATTGGATTGAATCTACATATTAATCTGGGGATACTTGGCATCTCTATAATATCCAATCCTGAATACATCATAATATTTAGTGAATATTCTTTCCTACTTCTCTCTCCATGTATAGTTTTATACACACACACAATTTTACATAAATTGGGTCATATCATTCACGTTAATTTTATTAAGGTCAACATTATTTTATATTTTGTATCTTTTTTTAAACCTCTCTGATTCCCTGCACACACAGATCACATTCTCCCTATCCTATACCTCTACTATGTTTGCCATATCAAACTGTTTTGAATAGTCCCATAATATTCTTTATGCTCATATGGTCATTTACATACATAAATATATATGTGTCCTTTATGGGGGTCATGATTACACAGTGGGTCATATTATACATTTGCTTTCCTCACTGAAATCATATCCTGATAATCCCTCCAAGTCAATAAGAAATGGTATCAAAGATAATCTTTTTTAAGAGCTGAACAATATACTATGGAATAAATGCCCGACACTTTAGTCAAGTATTCCTCTACTGAATCATGTGATGTGAACATCTTTGACCTTGAACAGGTATCTTTTCTTACTGTAATTTTGTTTTTAAAGGACTGATTCGCGGGAGTGGGTTACTAGGCTGAAGGGTATGTTTATCTTACATTAAGAAAAATCATTGCTCAATTTCTTTCTAAAAACATATTTCACATTTCCTCTAATTATACATATATAATGAGGATCTTTTCCCCTAACATTTCTATCAGTGGTGGGACTTATCACTTATCACTTATCACTTATCACTCTTTTAAATTTACTAGTTTTATAATAGAAATGATATCTCATTGTTGCTTTCATTTGTATTTATCTGGCTGCTAGAGAAGTTAAATATCTTCTCACATTTATTGATATTTGAATTTGATCTTCTCTGAAATGTCTCTTCATATCCTTTACCCATTTTCCTGTTTATTGGCTGTCTTATTCATTTGTTAGAAACTTTTGGTACAGTTCAGACAGTAACTTTTTTTTTTTAATACGCACTTGTGGATTTTATTTTATTTATTTTTTTGGCCGTACCGTGGGGCTTGCAGGATCCCAGTTACCCAGCCAGGGATTGAACCCGGGCCCTTGGCAGTGAAAGCACTACGTCCTAACCACTGGACCACCAGGGAAGTCCCTAGACAGTAACATTTTATCAATCATCTTTATTGAAATCTTTTTCCTGTTCCCTTCTCTCCTCTCCCTCAACCATGATCCTTGGGAGAGATATATCTATATAGCTATATCTAGATCCCTTGAATTTTCTTGTAAAAAGTTTGTGGTTTTATTATTATTTTTAAGCCCTTTGTCTAGGCAGAATTTTTAAAATATGATGTGAGGCAGGGGATCTAACTCTATTTTTCTCCTAAGCAGATTATCTGCACCATTGAATAAACAGACTACCCTTTTCCTTTTTTAAAATTTTTAAATTTTATTGAAGTATAGTTTATTCATAATGTGTTAATTTCTGTTGTATATATATGCATTCATTTTCATATTCTTTTCCATTATGGTTTATCACAGGATATTGAATATAACTCCCTGTGCTATATAGTAGGACCTTGTTGTTTATCCATACCCCTTTTCACTGGGATCTATTTCTGGGTTTTCCACTCTATCTCTATGTCAATCCCATTCTTTACATGTTGTCATATCTGATAAGAAATCAAGTTATCCTTCCCCAACTATTCTTAAAAGTTCTTCTTGGCCTTTTTCAGACATTTACTTCCTGTATGCATTTTTAGACAATTTAATACAGTAAAAAAAAAAATCCATCTGAAATCCAATTGGAATTTCATTACATTTATACAGTAATTTGGGGGAGAAATGAAATTTTTAATTCTCAAATATAATATCTCAAAGATATTAAGTCTTCCCGTTCAAGAAGGTGGCATATTTTCCATTTGTATAAATATCATTTTATTTCTTTCAAAAGTATGTAAACATTTTCATATCAGTTCTATCCTATGCTTGAATTTTACGTTTGTGATGCCTTTAATATCGAGGAGTTAGGCTCAGCCAAGTATCATAGACTGAACTTGCGGACTAAGACAGAAGACCTTAATTAAACCACCGATCTGTAAAAATAAAAGCAAGCACACTGGCCAGTTTATAGGGACAGTATGTCATACTGACTGTGAAGTCAGGTAGATTTGGTTCAACTGTTGCTTACTAAGTGAGCCCCAGTTTCTTCACCTGTGAAGTCGGTGTAATAATACCTACCTCACTGGATTAAGGTAAGAATTAAAGAAGATCGTATGACAGAGAGTTGGCATAGAGTAGGTGGTTAGTAAATGCTTAGGGAAGGATTTTTCTTTCTTTTTCTTAACTGTTTGATAATTTGAAAGAGAAAAAACAATTATCCACACATTGCATATAACTCACTTGGAAAACTACAGTGGCCTTTGGTCTTCTGACCACCCCCAACAGTTGTGCTACCCGCCCCCCCAACCCGTCTCCTCCCTCCCAATCTCTCTCCCTCCGCATTTGGAATCTGGGCCTCTCAGGGATCTTAACCAATAACATTTCTCTCAACAGCAGTATCCTGGGCTCAGCGTTCTATGCATATTACTTTGTGTGACATGTTTGCTGTTTTTGACATCTTATTTTGGTCTCCGTTGTTTTTCTTTTGTGGAGGAAACTAAGACCCTAGTAACTACAGTGGTTCTCAACTTTAAAAGACCCTCAACCCCTCTCAAAAAGTCAAGACAATTTTTGAATATAATTATAAGAAAATAAAATCAAAGTAGTTTATAATCAAATAATGTATATTTCTGTATGTAAACTCAGGCATATCTACACCAGAAGACAGTGAGTCTTGCACCTACTCGTAGTAAATAAGTTTGTATTTAAGACTAGATGATATTTGACTGAAGGCTACTGGAACTTCTTTCTATTTGACATTTTGAGAAAAATTGCTAAAAAGTATGTTTGGGGTGTGTGTGCGTGTGTGTGTGCGTGTGTGCATGCATGCGCGTGCATATGTGTGTATATATCTATATATGTCTCTACGCCTATACACATACATATATACACACAGATAGATAATTTTGTTCCAGATATGTTATATTGCCATAGTTCAAATATTGTCATGTGTCTAAATGGTAAACAACTCTTAAGATGAACTGGAAAAAACACTCCCGTTTCCTTTGATTTACGTGGTAGCTGCTTTCTTGGGAACACCAGAGTATATTTTAATAAAAAATACTTTGATTTATGTGTGGAACAGAGTTTAGGCTCCAATCACAGCAGGCTGTTCATCGGTACAGACTGGCAGGTTTCTCCAGGCAAACGTGGGCTTGCCTCGCACATGGCCGGATTTCCAGCATCCTAGCCTTATCCCCCCCAAACACGCAGGGGCGTCCCCAACTGTGGCGCCAATCAACAGACCCTCACAAAATACCCAAATGCCCTCTAGGGGTCAGTCCCAGCCCCACTGCCAGCTTCCCCCACCATCTCGGAACCCAGCGGGGGCCTTCCGGGGAGCAGGGCCTCCACGCCAGCTCCGACCCGGGCGTCCCAGCCGGCGAGGACCCGGCGGCCGGGGAGATGATTGGGGTGGCGCGCGTCCAGCTGCCCAGCCAGGATTTCTTCCGACCTCTGCGGCTCCTCTGTTGGCGGAGAGAGCAACAAGCTCCCGGCTTACGGAGGCGGTCAGGGGAAAGTGATTTCAATCAGAGGGGGATCACTGAGGTCTCAAGCCAACACAGACAAGTTGTGTAACACCGGCGGCGGGGCGACCGGAGTCATTTATCCTTCTCGGAGCCAGTCAGCCTGGGCTTTGCAGGAAGCCCCTCTGCTGTCCCCGCCCGCCTTCCCACCCGCATCTCCCTTCTCTTTCTGTGGGAAGCAGCAAGAGTGGCCTGCTGCAGAATATCTCATCTGCAGGGTGAGGGAGGAGGCAACCCATCTAAAAGACCCCAGGACCGAAGCCTGCGGAGGAGGCTAGAGGTCTGCCTCTTGCCCCCAGGCAAAGATGCGACCGCTGGTTTTGAGAATTTCAGGGTTGGGGGTAACGAGAGGAAAAACCGGGAGAGGCCGGTGTCGTGTCTGGTGGCCTCCCCACCTCCCGCTTCCTTCCATTAGAATCCTCCCATCCTCAGGCCTCCGCCCCCTTGAAGTCGCCCTGACCTTGCCTCTGGTCATTCAGAGCCCATATTGTTCAAACAGGACACTGTGCACTGTTTCCAATGGTTCTTGAGGTTAGTTTCTCCAGCGGTTTGTTTTAGCCCCTGATTCACTTTAGCCGACTGTATTCTATCTTACTGCTTTCTGAGTTCATGTTCACTTCAAAGGACCAAAAGTAGACCCTGGCAAACCAGATATGTGCAGCAGAAGTGAAGACGGCATGAGGGCTAAGGAAGCAGGGTGGCGTGAGGACCTGATGCTGAAGAAAGGAAGAGGGAGGCCAGGAGAGCTGTCAGCAAATTCTTGAAGACTGTCCGTGGCGCTGGGATAGCAACGCTTCCATGAGGGACTGTTGTGCAGGCTAATGACCTTCGCGGGCAGCTCATCCAGCACAATGTCTGGCACATGACAGGTGTCTGAAGAATGGCAGCTGCAGCATCCATATGTGTATGCGCACACAGCGTTCAGGCCAGTTTCAGAGGTCTGAAGTGGGCTGATGGGTGGCAATTAGGAGGTTTTGCATCTAAAATTCTCTGACTCTAAAATGTCCTTCACCCCAAACAGAAGAGGTTTGGAACTCTGGCCACCTGGAAGGGAAGAAAAGGGCTCGGCTTGGAAACTAAAATTTATTTTTTTCAAGGAGGATTCTCAGAGGTATAAAACACAGTGTTTGCCCTCCTGTGAAAAAAATGCTACAAACTCCAAATTGTGTGTGTATCCACAACGTGTACATGTGTGTGTATGTGGATGGTGGTGATGTCCCAGATGTCCTAGTCCAGAGGCCCAGGCTCTAGACTGGCCCTGCTGCTAAAATACATAACCTCAGCAGAGGCACTTAACCTCTGTCAAATGAGGCCTCAATATCTTTCCAACTCACCTCACCCGGCTATCGTGAGGATCAAACGAGATAATGGAGGTGGAAATACTTTGAAAGAAAGGAACGTGCTATAGATGTCAGGAAGTATGAGTTCGGGCAGAGCTTCCCTCCGACAGGATGGATGGCTCACAAACTTAACTAACAGTCTCAACGCTTATATGACCTCAATGGCTATTCAAGTTTCCACCCACCTGTTTTAATTATTTTAAAATTATACATGCATCACAACCTAAATGGGAAGGAAATCCAAAAATGAGGGGATGTATGTATATGTACGCTGATTCATTTTGCTGTACATTAGAAACTACCATAACATTGTAAAGCAACTATACTTCAATAAAAATTAATTTAAAAAAATAATAAAATTATAGATGCACCACAGAGAACTGTGGGTAGTAGTGATACAGACTATGCCTGGATGTTGTTTTCTTTTACTTAGGATAAACAGTTGACCATGGAGCAGTGGTCTACACTTGACCCTTTAGGGAAATGCCCTTTAGGTTTGGACTCGTGTGTGTGTGTGTGTGTGTGTGTGTGTGTGTGTGTGTGTGTGTGTTCAGCATCTCCTTTGCCTCTGAGTACTGACACACCCGTATGTGCCACTCCTCTACATGCCCCTCTGCTCCAAGCCACCAAGCGACACGTCATCCTCAGGCTGGGCTTTCCCACCTCTGCATCTCCTGAAATATCCATGCCTGTCCTACTCCTGGCCTCCCAGCTCTGGAACTACCTCTTGCCTTGCCTCTTCTGCCCACTGTCACTGCTCAAAAAATTACCCATGTCCAATTTAATGGAAACTGTCTTCTTTATAGGGAAATGGCAAAAATTTATACTTCGACAGAAAGGAGGTAACAGTTTAATATCTTACCCTTTCTGTGGTTATGAAAGTTCTAACACAGAAAGAAGGGATTTCAATAGTGGAATTCTGATATGATGAGTGGTAAATGAGAGACTAGTACCCACAAATCACCAAACTCAGGAAAGCCTAAAGCTGGCCCCATAACAATCTGCATGTACTGTGCCCATAAGAACTGAGCTTTGGCTTGTTCTACTGAGGTGCTCCAGCCACACCCCTAACTTCACATTTATATAGCGTGTGCGTGTGTGTGTGTGTGTGTGCACGCATGCATGCGTGCATGCGTTTGTGTGTTGGATACTGGATACACAGGTATACAATAAAGATGGCACTGACAATCCTTCGTGTGTGTGTGTGTGTGTGTGTGTGCAAACGCGTGCGTGCATGTGTGTGTTGGATACACAGGTATACAATAAAGATGGCACTGACAATCCTTTGTGTGTGTGTGTGTGTGTGTATATATATATATATATATACATACATGTAATAATCCATATGTATAATATCTATATCTACATATGCCAAGGCCCAGAGTCACAAAGTTGGTCTGCAGTATGCATATGTTTATAATAACCAGAGTCCAATTGACAATTTCTATCCATAGCTCAGAAGGACAAGTTTCCTATTCAAGAATCATCTTTTCATTTATCCTCCTTCTCCAAAGCCAATAATTAAAAATTCTTCTTATAAACATTAGTAAATTAAAAAGTGTTTGTATTTCGGATACTAGTGTCAGCTCAGCAAAAAGCCACAATGTGTTTGCACCTCTGATGGTTTATGTCACATGCTTTGAAAACAGAGGTATATATAGAAGCACAAATATAATCCATTTCATATTCATCAGATTAAAAAACAATTAACTCTGATTAAAAACAACTGTGATGAGTAGTATAAGTTAGTATCACCATGAGTCGAAAGCTATGCGTTCCCTAGAGCCCAGTAATTCTGCTTATACTCTCATACACGTGTGCAAGGAGTCATATAAGAGTGTTCACTGTGACACTATTATTGCAGGAAAAAACTGTGCCATTGCAGGTAAAAATAACACTGTTCCACCAACACATAACTCAGTAAACAAATGGACAAACAAAAACAAACTTGCAGAACAATTTGTTCAGCACTATCATTTGTTCACAGATACACTGATGCTTGTAAAGGTGTTTAAAATAGACTGGAAAGACACACACAGAATTCATGATGGCTTGGTTGTGGGGTGCAGAAAGGGGAATGGCAGGAGAAGAACTGGGGAGAAACAAAAGACACTGTCCATTCTACTCCAACTATTGTATTTCTTTTCCTTTAAAAAAATGAAACAAATCTGACACAATATTAATAACCATCAATTCTGATGGTGGGTACGCCAGTCTCTGTTATATTATTCTCTGTACTTTTCTGTAATTTTAAAAAATTTTCTGAAAATAAAAAAATAAATAAGCAGATGAACACAGATAAATAATTAACTAGAAGCACATATGCTGTTCACTCATCTACCTATCCAATTACCACACATCCTTTAAGGATTAATCAAATCCTGTATTGCCCATAAACGCCATCCTGCTAACTGACCCACAGAGATTTCTCCTCTGAATTTCCCTAGCACTGTGTGCAGCATGCATGTGGTCCCCAGATTATTTTGGGCTTGGCACCTGGTTGTATTTGTCTCATGACATTTTCCGTCATTAGAATCTGTGAGTCTTGTCTCCTGGAGGTATAAACATCTGAAAGGCAGGACCCACGAGGGCCCCTTTTCATGCCTTCTCTGAGCACAGGCAGGGCTCAGAGGCCCCTCTCAGGACCTTCTCAAGTAGAAGGCCACCTTTCAATGCAAGGACTTTCAATTTCAAGGACTCCACTTGAGAATAGCATCCATCAGCTGAGAAAATTCAGAACGATCAAATCAACTAAGAATGTGATAATGCATTTAAATGCACTGGTTTATTTATCAATCACAAAAATCCATCAGCTTGTGAAAAATGCTGTTTTCATGTACAAGCAATTTTCCTTTTCGACTCCTGATAATGCTGGGTAACCCAGTGGATCCCCACCTCTCTTGCAGCCAATCCTCATATCCCTTTGCTGGGTGTTCCATGGCCCCCAGTTGAGCACCACAGCTCCAGTTGGTGCTCCATCTTGCCCCGGGCCACCCTGCCCCATCCCCTTCGTACCTGCTGTGGTTCAGTGTCACAGACTTTCCCAATGACACAGCGCAAACTTGATTTAGGCCCACTTTCTGCTCTGACTTGCTTCTCTGCAAATGTGCACCACCACTTTCCCTTCCCCAAGGCCACATCTCCACCCTCTAAACCCAGCTCAGAGGCTGCCTTCTCCCCCAAACCTTCCCTGTTGCCATCAGCTGGAAGTAATCTCTCCCCCTTCCATGGCTTGCTACATACACAGCTGTTAATGGCCACCAAAAACCATCTACTTCACCCTACAGTTATCCTTTGAGGAGTGAACTCTGTGAAGACAAAGTTGCTGGGAGGGAGTTGCTGCATAAGCAGACAGCCTCAGGTTTTTGGCTCTAGCCCATGCCAACTGTGGCCCATGTAAATCTGCACGCCGGGGAAGAGGCAGAGCCACATTCTTATGACTGCTGCAGGGCAGAAATGCCAAGCTGTCCAGCCCTTTATCACACAGAGAGAATCTTAATCTGGGCCTTCCCACCTCTAAGTGGCCCGACCCACAGCGAAGGGCTTTGGACTAAATTTCCCTGCTGTATCTGATTATACACCCGAGCCCCACCGGCACACCCACACCCTCTTCCGAGGAGGCTGGGAGCTATTTCTTTCCTGCTGAACTCATACCTGTTCCTCCAAACTTTCACAGATGACTAGGGTCCTTAGACAGTGGTTGGTTGACCCTCTCCTTCTCCCATAAACTTGACCTCAGCTGCGGTGGCCAGCAGTGAGCCAGAAGTCCAGGGGCCTGGGCTCTTTCCTCTTTGGTCAAGCCATCAGCAAAATGGGCTGGTGGCACTTCCTCAAGCCCCTTCAGCTCTGAAGTTCCAGAGGTCCCTTTTCACTCTGGATGACAATTTACAAAACAAACAAATAACAACCTGCTCACTGATGCTGACCTTTTGGTCTACAAATTCCAAAATGGTTTTAGGACTACTTCTGCAGGGCTATTGGCAATTTTTAAAATTGGGGTACTGTATTATCTTCTCTATTTAAAAGGGGATGAAGTGGCCTGTGGTGGTGCCACCTCCAGATTTGTTGTCCTCACCCACTCTGAAGCCCCTGGGGTCCCCATGTTACCTCCAGGGCCTCATCCCCGCCCTCCTTTCCTGCTCCGCGCCACTCCCTCCCCATTAGAGAGGCACCTGATCCTGGAAGTTGAATTTTATTTTATTTATTTATTTATTTTTTACATCTTTATTGGAGTATAATTGCTTTACAATGGTGTGTTAGTTTCTGCTTTATAACAAAGTGAATCAGTTATACATATACATATGTTCCCATATCTCTTCCCTCTTGCATCTCCCTCCCTCCCACCCTCCCTATCCCACCCCTCTAGGTGGTCACAAAGCACGGAGCTGATCTCCCTGTGCTATGCGGCTGCTTCCCACTAGCTATCTACCTTACGTTTGGTAGTGTATATATGTCCATGCCTCTCTCTCGCTTTGTCACAGCTTACCCTTCCCCCTCCCCCATCCTCAAGTCCATTCTCTAGTAGGCCTGTGTCTTTACTCCTGTCTTACCCCTAGGTTCTTCATGACCTTTTTTTTTTTTTTCTTAGATTCCATATATATGTGTTAGCATACGGTATTTTTCTTTCTCTTTCTGACTTACTTCACTCTGTATGATAGTCTCTAGGTCCATCCACCTCACCACAAATAACTCAATTTCATTTCTTTTTATGGTTGAGTAATATTCCATTGTATATATGTGCCACATCTTCTTTATCCATTCATAAATGGATGATGGACACTTAGGTTGTTTCCATCTCCGGGCTATTGTAAATAGAGCTGCAATGAACATTTTGGTACATGACTCTTTTTGAATTTTGGTTTCCTCAGGGTATATGCCCAGTAGTGGGATTGCTGGGTCATATGGTAGTTCTATTTGTAGTCTTTTAAGGAACCTCCATACTGTTCTCCATAGTGGCTGTATCAATTCACATTCCCACCAGCAGTGCAAGAGGGTTCCCTTTTCTCCACACCCTCTCCAGCATTTATTGTTTCTAGATTTTTTGATGATGGCCATTCTGACAGGTGTGAGATGATATCTCATTGTAGTTTTGATTTGCATTTCTCTAATGATTAATGATGTTGAGCATTCTTTCATGTGTTTGTTGGCAAACTGTATATCTTTTTTGGAGAAATGTCTATTTAGGTCTTCTACCCATTTTGGGATTGGGTTTTTTACTTTTTTGTTATTGAGCTGCATGAGCTGTTTGTAAATTTTAGAGATTAATCCTTTGTCAGTTGCTTCATTTGCAAATATTTTCTCCCATTCTGAGGGTTGTCTTTTGGTCTTGTTTATAGTTTCCTTTGCTGTGCAAAAGCTTTGAAGTTTCATTAGGTCCCATTTGTTTATTTTTGTTTTTATTTCCATTTGTCTAGGAGGTGGGTCAAAAAGGATCTTGCTGTGATTTATGTCATAGAGTGCTCTGCCTATGTTTACCTCTAAGAGTTTGATAGTTTCTGGCCTTACATTTAGGTCTTTAATCCATTCTGAGCTTATTTTTGTGTATGGTGTTAGGGAGTGTTCTAATCTCATACTTTTACATGTAGCTGTCCAGTTTTCCCAGCACCAATTATTGAAGAGGCTGTCCTTTCTCCACTGTACATTCCTGCCTCCTTTATCAAAGATAAGGTGACCATATGTGCATGGGTTTATCTCTGGGCTTTTTATCCTGTTCCATTGATCTATATTTCTGTTTTTGTGCCAGTACCATACTGTCTTGATTACTGTAGCTTTGTAGTATAGTCTGAAGTCAGGGAGCCTGATTCCTCCAGCTCCGTTTTTCGTTCTCAAGATTGCTTTGGCTATTCGGGGTCTTTTGTGTTTCCATCCAAATTGTGAAATTTTTTGTTCTAGTTCTGTGAAAACTGCCAGTGGTAGTTTGATAGGGATTGCATTGAATCTGTAGATTGCTTTGGGTAGTAGAGTCATTTTCACAATGTTGATTCTTCCAATCCAAGAACATGGTATATCTCTCCATCTATTTGTATCATCTTTAATTTCTTTCATCAGTGTCTTATAATTTTCTGCATACAGGTCTTTTGTCTCCTTAGGTAGGTTTATTCCAAGATATTTTATTCTTTTTGTTGCAATGGTAAATGGGAGTGTTTTCTTGATTTCACTTTCAGATTTTTCATCATTAGTGTATAGGAATGCCAGAGATTTCTGTGCATTAATTTTGTATCCTGCTACTTTACCAAATTCATTGATTAGCTCTAGTAATTTTCTGGTAACATCTTTAGGATTCTCTATGTATAATATCATGTCATCTGCAAACAGTGATAGATTTACTTCTTTTCTGATTTGGATTCCTTTTATTTCCTTTTCTTCTCTGATTGCTGTGGCTAAAACTTCCAAAACTATGTTGAATAAGAGTGGTGAGAGTGGGCAACCCTGTCTTGTTCCTGATCTTAGTGGAAATGCTTTCAGTTTTTCACCATTGAGGACGATGTTGGCTGTGGGTTTGTCATATATGGCCTTTATTATGTTGAGGAAAGTTCCCTCTATGTCTGCTTTCTGGAGGGTTTTTTATCATAAATGGGTGTTGAATTTTGTCAAAAGCTTTCTCTGCATCTATTGAGATGAACATATGGTTTTTCTCCTTCAATTTGTTAATATGGTGTATCACATTGATTGATTTGCATATATTGAAGAATCCTTGCATTCCTGGAATAAACCCCACTTAATCATGGTGTATGATCCTTTTAATGTGCTGTTGGATTCTGTTTGCTAGTATTTTGTTGAGGATTTTTGCATCTATGTTCATCAGTGATATTGGCCTGTAGTTTTCTTTCTTTGTGACATCCTTGTCTGGTTTTGGTATCAGGGTGATGGGGGCCTCGTAGAATGAGTTTGGGAGTGTTCCTCCCTCTGCTGTATTTTGGAAGAGTTTGAGAAGGAGAGGTGTTAGCGCTTCTCTAAATGTTTGATAGAATTCGCCTGTGAAGCCATCTGGTCCTGGGCTTTTGTTTGTTGGACGATTTTTAATCACAGTTTCAATTTCAGTGCTTGTGATTGGTCTGTTCATATTTTCTATTTCTTCCTGATTCAGTCTTGGCAAGGTGAATTTTAATCTGACCTGGGAGCAGCAGCGATCCCAGGTCTATGACATGGCAAACAACCTCTTCCCACCCGGCTCTCCACCCGACAGGACAGGCTAGACGGGGCTCTGCGCTGCGGGAAGTCGGCCACGCCAAGGACGCTCACCTCCAGGATTTCTGGGCCGGGGCTGTGGTGGGGGTGGGCGCCCTGGAGGCGTCGCAGCTCCGCGAAGCTGTCGAGAACATTAAGCCTTTGCACTTCCATCCCTCCGCCCCCCCCCCACCCACGATATTGCTGATCAAAAAAGGGAGGCAAACAAAGGCGGGTGAATGGGAATCAAATTGAGTTGGGGCAGCGGACAGATGGGGCCTGCCAGGCTCCCACAACTCACCCTATTCATTAAAAAAGAAATAAAATAAAATAATCCACCTCCTCCCCGCGGCTTTGCCAGAGGTGGGAGGGATGGGATGGGATGGGGGTGGGGCGCGGGGCCAGATGTTTTCCAAACCACAGGATCCCAGCCGGCCAGCTTGCTAACCCTCGTCCCCCAGGTTAATTGTCTCGCTCGTGCTTGGGACTTACGTTCTGTATATCAGGCTTTCCTAGAGCGGGGCGTTTCTGTACAGAAAGACTGAGGCACCGGAAAGGGAGGAGTGGCGTTGCAATGCAGGAAGGCTACACAGCTGCTAGGATGTCTGCCTCGCGTTTGCCGGGAGAGAGGAAGGCATGGGGAGTCGAGTTTGTCCCCTGCGTGCCTGAAATTATTTCCTGCCAAAGCCTCCTTCCTGGGGAAGTGCATGGTCAGTATTAAATCAAAAATGGAGGATGCCTGATAGGAATTCCTCCCTGCCTGTGCCCACGTGCAAGAGCCCACATGCAAGGTAAATTAGATGTCCAGAGCTTTCCAGTTACAGAGAACGTTCCTGTTCCCTCCGTGTCCTCATTTTATGCCAGCAGCAAGCATGTAAGTTGCATAAGGCTTGGCCAGCAGTCCCAGTTTACAGATGAAATTTGACTTCTTGAGTCGTATGTTACTTGATTACAGACTCCTGGTAAAGCACTGTCTAGCACACGTGAAAATGCACTCAGGTTTGTATCACACACACGAACACACGTGCCAACATTTACTCATGCCTCTGCATGCGTACTGCTAGGCACTGGGCTATATATACAGCCACGTGTGAGCAGGCCGAGAGCACCCTTCCCATTTGTGAGCATCTTACTGCTCTCACATACCTCTACCTACGTCCCGCTTCTTGCACCCATGTCCACATGTGCACACACAGATGCCCGTCCCAGGCAGGCATTGACCTTTGCATTGGACCTATGTTCCATCCTTCAAAGGGCCAAACCAAATAAACCCATAGATACCATCTTAATCCCCATAATATTTCTCAGAATTGGATTACAAATTTGTTCTTTGAACGTTGTCTGCCAGGCGGGAGAAAGCTACCCCATTAATGGGGAGGAGGGATCAAGAGAGCAGCCTGAGAAATCAGGTGTCAAGCTGACCTTTTGGAGAGAGCCAAGTACTCATTCTTACTATTGATTCCTTTCAAGGAAGACAGAAAGCACTTTATTTCCCAGCTGTTGAGCTGAGGGCCAGGCCAGCAACATGGAGAAACAAAGACAACAGTCTTCTACACCATTGGAATACAAGCACAGAGAGCCCTACAGATCTCTGTCTTTCAAATATTTGTCACAGGCCTTGCAATTCCACCACTAGAGATTTATTAGAGGGTAAGCATTGCCCTTCACAATCTTTAGAAATCAAAATTCTTGCTTCAATCTACCCAGGAAATACATTAGATCTCTTGTAGAGTAGTTCTCAACCCGAGTTACTAAATGTTTTTTAAGTAGAGATTTCCAAACTATACTCCCAGACATCATGATCATCATTCACGCATTCATTCATTCAATAAGCACCCATTTTCCATTTATATTCTAGTAATGAAGATACAGACAATAAGTGAACAGATAATGAGCACAAAAATGTCAAAGAATGATAGGTAATATGCAGAGACGTAGGATGATACAAAAGATAATTTCATTTTGATGGCCGGGAAGGCATCTCAGAACGTGACACTAAAGCAGAAGCCCACTATGTGAAGGTCTAGGAGAAGAATGTCACAAGCAGGGGAATGGCCAGTACAAAGGCTCAAAAGTCAGAAACGGCTCAGCCCAAGGTAAAGACAAGGTCAAAGATGGAGACAGGGGCCAGATCAGGTGGCCCACTGAAACCCAGGCTAAGGAGTGTGGATTTTATCCTAAGAGCTAAGGAATACCATGTTGGGGTGTTGTTTAGCAGAGAAGTGACTTGATTTGATTTGTAGTTGTGGGGAGAGTGGATTGGAGGGGCCACAAGAGGAAGCAGGAAGCCTAGTAGGGAGAGTATCACAAGGGCCCACGGGAGAAGCGATAGTGGAGTGGACTTGGGGGGCAGAGGCAGAGGTGGAGTGAAGTAGACTGATACCAGATGAGCTCTGAGTCATCTCAAAGCTGAGACACCTTGCTGATTGTTTGGATGTGGAGTGAGGGAGAGAGGGGAATCAAGGGCGACTTCTAAGTCTTTGGCATGAACCATGGAGTGGCCAGTAATGTTGTTTGTTGAAATAAGGAGAACTGGTGGAGGAGGTCAAGGGCTCTCCTTCGGCCGTGTGATGTTCATGATGACTATCAGGTATTCATCTGGAGGGAAGGAGTGAACACCCAGATGCAAGAGTCCGGAGTGATTTCTCTCGCTGGAGATACAGCTTCAGCAACCATTGATATGAAGTCAATGGGATGGAAAGCTACGGGACTGGGTGAGACTCTGAGAAAGTGTATATGAAGAAGAAAGCCAAGGACTGGGTCCTGAGGCACCTCCACCTTTGGAGTCAATGCAAAGAGGAGGAGGAATCAGCATAAATAGACTGTCCAGTGAGACAGCAGGAAAACCTGGAGAGTGTGATATTTGAGAAGCCAAGGGGTAAATGTGCTTCAAGAAGGAAGGAGTGATCAACTATATCACATGCCACTGAGAAGTCAGGGACTGTGAGAACAGAGGCATGGCTTTGGGGTTTGGCAACAGGAAAGTAACAATAATGGGTGACTCTGGCAAGATTAGTCTTAGTGGTGTGGTGGGGATGGGAGCCCAGCCGAGGCTGAGGAGGAAATATGAAGTTCTCCAATGAAGGCAGTGTAGTAGCTACAGCAAAATGGGGTCAAGAGAGAGTTTGGGGTCCTTCACTTCAAGAAAAGAAGCAAAGACAAGCCCTCAAGTTGGAAACCCCTGTAACCGTAGAGCTGTGAGATATTGTCTGTTTGACCCACTCATTTCAAGAGTGGGAAATTGAGGTCCAGAGATGCACAGTCACTACTCAAGGGCACAGACTGGCCTGCAGCCAGGACAAGACCTGAAATGGACCTTGTAGGGGGTAGGACAGGCTCATGAGAGTCTCAGATGAGCCAGCAGGGCAGCCTGCTCCCTATTCTGAATTGGTGCCCCGGTCCCGCCTTCCTGCTCTTGGTACCCCTGCCCCTTTCTCAAGGGCCTCTGGTGGGTTCCCGAAAGGGCCTGAGAGGGTAGGCTCCTGGTGTTAACACTTTGGTGTTCTAGCCCACATGCTTGCACCTCCCTTCCTGGGGGCCCTCCAGGGGGCTACAATCAATGACTGACAATCTAGGACCAGATAGACTGACTCCAACTGACTCCAGTGGCTCTCACTCCCCTCCATCTTACCTGGGCTGTATGTGCTGACATGGCGTGTGGAGTCCACTGGCCCTGAACCATGAATGACCACATGGCCAGAGCCCTGGACAGTGCTGAGGAGATCTGCATTCTAGTTCTGGCTTTGTTGGTACTTCACCACATGGCCTAAGGTCAGTCACTACCCCCCTCACCCCAGCCTCAGTTTCCCTTCTGTGTAAATAGTGGAGACCAGACCAGTTGTTTCCCCAGGTCCCTTCTGGAGGGGTGGTTTTAGAATGGATGCGCATCCTCCTGCAAGTTCCTAAGGAAGGAATGCCCCCAGCACAGCCCTCAAACCCAGCTGACATGAGCCTGTGTCTCCAAATGGACCAGCTCCTCCATGTGGATCTGACTGCCCACAGGAAATCCTCCCATTGCACTCCTGGTTGGTTCTCCCAGGATATTTAGGTTCTCATCTTATCCCTTGGGAGCCTGTTTATCTTTTTCCAGGCTTCCCTATCTTTCTAATCGAAGTTACTACCTTGCCCAGGGGTTTGCTTCCTATTACTTATGTTCCCTGGTTACCAAAAAGGCCCTTGCCTTCTCTCCAGGCCTCTTGACATCGCGGGCCAATGGTTTGGAGACTGAGACTCAGGTTGATACAGTTATTTAATTTCTCAAACATATTCTATGAACCCAGTAGGCAGGCTCTCCTACTCTGTCAGGACCTGCAGTGGTTGTTCTTTTACTTGTTTTTGTTTCAACTTCCTTTAGAGGGGAGGGCAAAGGTCTTTTCCATTTCTCCTCCTAGAGAAAACTGAATAATATAACCAGTTTGGCTGGTGCTGGGCTGATCCAGAGTGTTAAAGCAGGTATTTGTGGCTGATATGACGGGGTAACAAAGTGCTTGTGAAAGCCGGTAGAGAATGAATCCACGTCCATGTTCATCAGTCTCTCCTAATCTTTGTAAATGCCTGTGTGCCCCACTCCTATGCCCCTGCTGGACAGCATGGAGCCCTGAGAATGGCAGCAAGTGGGCATTGGGGATGTCTGAGGTGTCTGGCCAGGGGGCTGCTTCCCATTTAAAGAGAGAGGCCCAGTCAAACCACAGGTACAGTAAGCAAATCGCCTTAGAGGAGAGATTTTAAGGGTTAGGAGGGGACTCCCTGCTCCACCAAATGCCTCCCCATCTGTTCCCTGATAAATTCTACAAAGCAGGGCCTCTCATTCAATGTGCTACCTTGGGTGACACAATGCTTTGGACCTGAGTGCTTCGCAAGAGTCTGTAAAATTATTTTTGCACCTGGAAAAAAAAATGGCTCTAAAATTAAAAAAACAAAAACAAAAACTGGAAAATCAAAATTAATTAAATTTTAATCGAATATTTTCAAAGTGTATAATTTTGTCAACCATGTAACCACAGCTCAACTCAGATAGTTAAAAATAAATGAGATTTCTTGTATTCATGTATAAATGAGTACATTTGTGATGTTAGCTATGATGTGAGATAAAGTCATCTCAACTAAGAAAGCACTAAGAATGGCCCTGTGCCATGGAGGAGAGCACAGTGGCTTCAGCTGAAACCCCCAACAGTGTCAGCTCACATCCAGGACCTCCGATCACTGGAGACATGCCCAAAAGGCAGATCAAGGAGCATCATGCAGCCCCTTAGGATTGGTTAGGGGAGAAGGATGCACCAGAGTTAAATTGACCTACTTTATAATTTTCATCATTTAACAGACATATCCTCCAAGTCTATGTCACTGTATTGACACTTTGGGGAATAGGCTTTTCACTTAAAAACTTTATAATCAGGGAAAGAAAATGTATATCCAAATATTTGTAATAGAGGCACAATTAGTGAAGTGTGTCTGTGAAGGGCACAAATACAAGGGGAAGTTTGCTTTAGGCTGGAGATTAGGGGGTAAGCCGAAGCTAGTCTAAACCCCCAAATCCAGGATAGGTGACTAATGGCAGCCTGGATGACACCCACCTCATTACCTCCCTGCTCTTCCCAGGATGTCTCATGGCTGGAAAACTCTGGAACCGATGCTGGCTCTTCTTCAGTCTTATGGGCTGTCAGGTATTTACATACACTTTGCCCCCTGATCTCCTTTAGTTTCTTTCCCAAGTCTTTTATTTTTTAATTTTTTTGGTTTTAATTGAGATACTAATTCACATATCACAAAATTCACCCTTTTAAAGTGTAGAGTTCATTGGTTTTTAGCATATTCACAAAGTTGTGCAACTATCACCACTGTCTCACACCAGAACATTTTCATAACTTATATGTTGTTCTCATAATTTTTTTTGTAGATTCTTTAGGATAGTCTATATACAAGATAATGTCATCTGTAAATGACATAGTTTTCATTCTTCCTTTCCAATCTGATGACTTGCATTTGTTTTTCTTGCCTAATTGAGCTAGCTAGACTCTCCAGTACAGTCTCAAATAGAAATGGTAAGAATGGACATTTTCATCTTCTTCCTTATCTTGGAGGGAAAGCTTTCAGTCTCTCACCATTAAGTGTGATCTTAGCTGTGAGGCTTTTTGTAGATGCCCTTTATCAGGCTGAGGAAGTTCCCTTCTACCCTTCTAGTCCTAGTTTGTTGAGATCTTTTTGTTTTTTGGTTTTTTTTATCATGAAAGGTGTTAGATTTTGTCAAATGTATCTTCTGAATATCTCTATTGAGATAATCATGTATTTTTCTCCTTTATTCCATCAATATGGTATATTACACTGATTGATTTCTGTATATCATACCGACCTTGCATTCCTGGGATAAATTCCACTTCTAAGTCTTTTATTTTCTAAGTTAAACACATATGGCTCCTTTACCATTTGTCACCTTATGTGATTGCTGGAATCAGGCCAGGTGAAAAGCAGAGATCCATTAAAAACAGGGCTTCCCTGGTGGCACAGTGGTTGAGAGTCCGCCTGCCGACGCAGGGGACACGGGTTCGTGCCCCGGTCCTGGAAGATCCCACATGCCGCGGAGCAGCTGGGCCCGTGAGCCATGGCCGCTGAGCCTGCGCGTCTGGAGCCTGTGCTCCACAACAGGAGAGGCCACAGCAGTGAGAGGCCCGTGTACCACAAAACAAAACAAACAAAACAAACAGACAAACAAAAATCCAAAGACAGGTAAAGCCAGTGGGAGAGCAGCCTCCTGGGTTGCGGAATTTCAGAATTTGCAAAGAATTTTCATATTATTTGCTTCTTGTCAATGGCTATTTGGCATAGATGTATTATATTTATTTAGACAAAGGCACCCTTGCTCATGGATTACTCTCTCCCTAGCTGACACCAATAATGAATATAGGTATATGTTTTCTTTTTTTAAGTTATGTCAGAAATTTTGAGAAATGGAGAAAAGAGAAGAATCACCCATAATCTTATTATTTTATCAGAACTATGGATAGTTTTTTGGAGGTAGAGGCCAGGCTAGTTGAGGTATCGTATACATACAGAAAAAAAATCACCTTTGGGGAATTAGTTCCATGAATTTGGACAAATGCATACAGTCCTGTAACTAACACTGTACGTAATCAGTCCCCTCACTCTACACGAAGCCTCTGGTGACCACTGAACTGTTTTCTGTCCCTATAGTTCTGCATTTTCCAGAATATCATAGAAGTAGACTCATATGATATATAGCCTTTTATGGATGTTTTTTCATTTAGCGTAATGCTTTTGTGATTCATCTATATTGAGTCTATCAGTAGTTTGCTCCTTTTTCTTGCTGAGTAGTGGTCCATTGTATGGATGTACCACTCTTTGTTTATCCATGTACCACTTTATTAACATTTGAGTTAACTTTTTAGCACTCATGAATAAAGCTGCTATTTGCATTCAGATACAGGCTTTTGGTAGGTGTATGTTTTCATTTGTCTCAGGTAAATAGTAAGGAGTGAGATTCCTAGGTTATATGGTAAGTACATGTTTAACTTGATAAGAAACTGCCCCACTGTTTTCTAAAGAGGCTGTACCATTTCCTAGCTCCACCCACCTACCAGCAATATATGAGTTCTAGTCGCTTCACAGACTTGCTATTACTTGGTATAGTCAGTTGTTTTTGTTTGCTTGTTTGTTTTGTTTAATCTTATCCATTCTAGTAGGTATATAGTGATTTTTTTTAACGTACTTCTGTCCTTTTTTATATGTGCATGTTCTCCACATATTGGAAATCATAGTTTACATTCAATTGTGTATACTACTTTTTCATCTAATAGTAAAGAGAGTCTTCGCCCACTTGTCCATCATTTTAAGACTGACTAATATTCCACTGAACGCACCTCTTGCTGGCGTTGGGTTGTTTTGAATTTTTGTTGTTATAAGCCACGCTCTGATGAAGACTTTTACACATTAGCTTTTTCATTTTTGGATTAACCCTTCAGGTCAGAGTCCCAGTAGAAGAGAAACACTGTTGTCAATATTACATATTTTCATTTTTTTTAAATTCATTTATTGTAATAGACAAAACGATTCTTTTAAAAATTCACATTTGGCTGCTAGTGAAGCTGAACATTTTTCTATGTTTTTTTTACTAGTTGTATTTTCTGCTCTATGGATTATGCTTATATTCTTAGCTTATTACTGGGACTTGTTTTCTTATCAATTATTATGATTATTTGAAATAATAAAGATATCAACCCTTTGTCATGGTAGCTATAAATATTTCCAATCTCTTGTTTGCCTCTTTTTTTCAACATACAGAAATGTTTTGTTCCTCTATGTAGTCAAATCTGTCACTCTTTTCCTCTGAGGGTTTTTATATTGCTTCTAAGCTTAGAAAAATCATTTTCATCCTTCTCTCCTGAGGCTTGATAAATGGTCAATTTAATTTTCTTCTAGATTTTCTCCAGCTTTTAAAAATAATTATCTCTGTAGCATATAGAATTTTTATTGACATATAATAGGATATAAAACCCTAAAAAAGATGTTTTTCAACATGATATCTTAATTTAAGTAAAAAAGTCTATGAAGTCACTAAAGGATTGAACCTAAATTCATCTTAATGTGATGACATGTTGCTTCTGTGCTCTGTTTTCCCCATCCTAGTTATCAAGTGTATATAATAATCAGCAAACAATGGCTAAACCCCAAATGTTGACACAATGGAGGGCTGTGCAGGCCCCATGGCAGGCTGATGGAGTGCTTATACACCGGGGGGCTAAACAGGTCCTCATTCAGAATCAGAGGTGGGTCTCACACTGCGTCCCCCCTCCCTGGGTCTCTGCTCCATTTGCCCACATTACCACAGCCCCCATCCTACCCACCTCCTAATTTGGGCAATTGCAGGCCTGCATCAACTTCTTCTCAGGGAGCAGGGAGTTGCCCCCTCTTCACCCAGCTGGAACTCACTTTTGGAACCCTGGTGTCCAGGATTCCCCATCTGTTAGAGCAACTCACAGAGCCGGCAGGGGCAGCCTCCCTGGCCTGTATGACTCCACGGTGCCCCTTTTCCCAATCCATTTTTCTGAAGATGTCAGAAGAACATAACACTCCTCCCTCATTCATCCAGCAGAGGTAACCCTCTCCTAATACCATAAAATTTCATAATTGACTATGTCCTTCCTCTACTCTTTGTCAAGATATTGGTAAATGGACCAAATTCTCTAAAATGGGAAAAGCCCATTCCTCAGGCAGAGGTCACCTGGATGAGGAGGGACCTGGCTGTTGCCTCATTTTGAACCAATAGAAGAAATCGTTTCATCTTTCACCGTTATGCTGGGGCTGAGCCATTCAGCAGAAAATCCACTCCGAAGCCCCGGAGAGCGTGGGAGCTGAAGCCCCGCCCACTCAGACCCCAATCATTATCACCAGGCGCAGGGCCTCTGATCCACGGCTGATGCCCACACTCCGCCGGGAAGGGGGCGGGGAGTGGGCCATGGTGGCAATGGGTTGGACGGGGCCAGGTCCCTCCCTCTAAATGAGGCGGGTTCTCCTCAGGGTCCGTCAGAACACTGGGCGTTTAGTTAAAAGCTCTCTCCAAAAGAAAGAGCATTAAGGCGGAGAGCTTGAAGTGGATCCCGAGTAATTAAGTGTATAAATTAATTCTTCCCCTAAGAAATGTTCCTCTCCTATTATTAGATTTGGCTCTCAGAGGAGCTACATCCAAGTAGTGTGTTTCCAGTTGTATGTGTGCGTGTGTGTGTCCTTATGCGAACACACATTCTGGGCTTTGCTGCCTGAAGCCTACAATTAAAATAAGTGACACGAATGTGTCTTTAAACGAGAGATCTGTGGAAAACTAACGGATTTTCTGTCAGGGGAAGAAAAAAAATGAAATATGGCTGCTTCAGTCCACTGAATGGATGAATAGGAAAGTACTTGTCCATCCAAGTACCCAAAGGGATAAAACCCAATGATAGCCTTCTCAACTGCTTAGCACATAATGCATGGGCTGTTTTGATGCTAGTAATGTGTTTTTTAGTTCTTCCTATCTAGAAGGAATGAATCAAATATGAGGAGAGCTGGAACATGATATTCAACCCATTGCTTTTGATTAAGTGCCTGAACAGACAGGTCCTGGGACTTGCAGTAATACTAATGGGGCATAAAGTGCTATAAAAAAGGATGGGGCCCTACTTTTGTCCAAATGCCATTATCCTGGAATCAGAGACCCTGATGTAACATGTCCACGGTTAACCTTTTTTTTCTGACAGGAAATTTTCTACATCCACTCACACCATCAATTATGCTGCATTTGGCCAGAGTGATTGCTTGATTTCAAATGAAAGAGACACACGTGCCAGGATCCCAAATACCAAACACTGCAGAGTGGTAGGCTGGGAGGAAGATGGCCATTAGGGTTTGGACAAAATGGTTCTTTTGTTTTAAGCAAGGTTTGCCCATTTGCTTGCTCATTTGCTTGTTTTGGAAAAAGGAGAGATCAAGTGACTGAAAACAGGATTTATTATTATATTGATCCAAAAAATAGTTAACTGATTGAGACTTGGGTTACCCAAGAGGAGCCGACAGCTAACAGTTAGCTGGTGAATATGACTGGGAGACAGAACCACGATTGCTGGGACCTGGTATAACAGGAGAAGAGCAAAGAGATTCCCTTTCAGCTGACCTTCCCAGCAGAAGGCGAATTTGGTCACCGTCCCCAGGGAATCAGGCTCCTGGCTCTTTTGCCTCAGCTCTGCCCCAAGTGCACTTCTCCTGCAGAGCTCCCCTAGCTGCCTCTGTGCCACTCCAAACTTTGCGATACAACTTTTTCTTGCAATCAGCAAGTTGCAGATTGTCCAACTGTTCTGTCATTTATTGTCAACGGCTGCAAAGGGAAGAAAAAAAAAATGAAAAAGAAAAGGAAAAGAAAAAATTCCACAACGCTATAACCTAGTCCTGAGTGTAAATCAAACATTCCCTGTCATGTTGATAGCTTGTGTTAGTCTAATGTATTTTATATTACTCAAAAGCTTTGAAACCCTGCAGCTTTCTTCATACAGGCCATTATGCGGTTATCATTAAATTGTCTTGCAAAGAACATTATCGGTAATTATAGCAGACACTAAAATCAAATGATCAGAGTGGGACCTTTAACACCAAGAGGAACCATTAGAAGTTAATCAAATAAAAGGATGAGAATAATTATGTTAGGATTAAGCAGTAATATGCCAGAAGTTATATACTTTCCTGACTATATATCTTTAGTCCCAGCTTCCTGAATTTCCTTTTCGTTGATGTGTTTTTATATAATACTTTGGCACAGAATGTAAACGACAATATTTTTGTCGTGGCACAATCAGGCTCGAAGGTTCATGGGCAGCTCATATCTAAATGCCATCTGAGGCGCGGAGGTAATGATGATGATAAAAATAATAATAATAAAAAAATGTGCAAAGCTGGAAAAAAAAATCCATCGGTCAATGAAGCGTGGCGAAATGCTAAAAATGGTTGCAACAGGCACAGGTGCAAGGAAAGTCGTTATTGGCTGGTGGCTCTGTCTTGGAGCTGAGGATTTCTCCTGCAGGCCTCGCTGGAAACCAGCATATTAGGAAGGCTCAGCCGGCTTGTTTGTGCCTGAGAGAAGAAAAAGCCAGCATCTTGTAGGCTATCCAGTTGCCCTACTGGAGCCGATACATAGGGCTCATGGTGGGGCAGAGACGATCATGGTGCAGGCAGGAAGGGGGGCCTTGTTCCCTGAGGCAGAGTGCTGCCAGTGGAGGTACCAGGCTCACAGCGTCACTCCTGGCCCCCTCCCCTTCCACACACACACACACACACACACACACCACACACACACACACACACACCCCTCTGGCACCTCACAGATGCCCGTCTCTACAATGTGATGGCTGGCAGTAACACATGGCCTAGAGGGCTGAGGGCTGTGGCTCCAGCTGGGAAAAGGGTGAATTCCCCAAGGCATGGCCCATCATAGCTTCCAGATTAAACCTGAGCCATGGGACAAACAATGCCATTGTCAATAGCTAGGAGGACTGAGACATTCTCTATAGCATGACCTTTTAAAAAATTATAATCTCCCATCCACTTTCCTCCTCTTCCCTTACAAATAAAGATCAATTCATCATAACAGTTTTGCATTTGTGTCTGTCTTTGTCCTGGGCACCAGGATACAGTGATGGATAAGATCACACAGTTTTCTGCTTAAAATGTTGCTATTATGACATGCAAATACAGACAGCAAAGTACAATTGACCCTTGAACAACACGGGTTTGAAATGTCCACGTCTGCTTATACGCAGATTTTTTTCAACAAGTACATGCAGTGAAACACCTTCCAGCGTTGGTTGAATCCATGGATGCAGAACTGGAGATATGGAGGGACAACTTCAGGACATGAACATCCTCAGATTTTGGTATCTGCGGTGGGTCCTGGAACCAATCCCCTGCATCACCCTGCAGATACTGTAATTTAAATGGTAAAACCCAGTCTAACCTTTCCATATTTTTCACAGTTTTCCATTTTTGGAGGTTTTGTGATACCTTAAAATGAGGGCATCCCTCCATTTCACAGAGGTCAAAACTGAGGCACATTGGAGATGATGTTAGTGTTGGAGGTAGAGATCAGAGCAGGCTCCTCTGAGTATCCAGATGGGCTCCTCTGTGACTCTCATAGTGGTTTCACCGAGGGGCATCAGTTCCCACTGTTCTCTTTCCCTGGATTCACATTGTGTAGCACACATACCTCATAGGGCCACTGTAAGGAGGGAATGAGGTCAAGGGCATGGAAGGGCTTAAAAGTGAGATTAGAGAGCACAATTGGGGCTGCTTTTCCCCTGGCTGTGTTGTAAAGTCTTGTTTCCATTGGGGGAGGGGTTTAGGAAGAGTGCTTTGGGGAAGGAAGTCAAGGCACACTCCTAAGTGATAGAGCAAAGGGGTGAAACTTGGGAGTGGCCAGGATACCCTGAACAGAAAGCATTTAGTCTCAAATCTGTCAATTATCTGCTTGACCAATGAGCTGTAAACAAGAGGCCTCTCAGACCAGGAACAGAAACTTGGCAGAGATTTTGAAAGAGGAAGAGACAGCAATCAGTTAGAGCTGGTGAAGAGCCCCAGTCATATAGACAGACCTGGGGAAGATGGCACCTCCATCAAGGCTACAAAGTCCTTAGTGAGACCAGGTCCATAAACCAACTGAAGATCACAAGCCCAAGAAGCTAAGCCTCATCTATAGGTAGAACTAATCCTGACAACAAGCTTGTTAAGATACTTTAAAAACAAATCAAATTAAACACACACACACACACACACACACACACACACAACTAAATTGTCTAAGGTTGGGGGTGCTGTGTATCTTTTTCAGGGCTCATATTTCTGAGTCCAGGGGAAGAGCCTTGGGGGACTGGATATCCTTCCTTATCAGGGGGCGGGCCTGGGAACTCATATCCAAATACTAAATTAGACAGCAGGGTCCATCCAGAAGACACCGAGAATCTCCCAGCCCCAGCAGCTATTCCAGCCCAATTCACCACTAACCTTAGTCTGAGCATCCCATCCACTCAGAAGTGAGAGGGCAGAACTACAAGGCAAAAACCAGAGACTTCACCAGCCCAGGGAAAGAACAAAACAAGAGGCCAAGGGAAAGGCTGGCCCGGGCCCACTGAGCAGCTCGAGACAGATGAGGGACACCTTCAGCTAGGATATGTTGTCTGAATATTGCTGCTTTCTGTTTATTTTGTTTTTATTTTAAATTCTTTTTTGTTGTTTAGTTTTCACAAGGCCTGGCAATTACATTCCCATTTCTGTACTTGTTAAGGAGGATACAAGTATGGTGACTGAGGAATTGCAGCCAGTTTTGGAAAGAAAAGGAACCCCAGAGAGAAAGTTAGGTGAAGCCCACAGCAGAGTAGAGTTTGGGGACAAATAAGCCAGATTCCTGGAACCTACAAGACAAAAGAAATTCCAGCCTAAGGAATGGGTTTTGCATAGAGGTGCCTTGGAACTTAGCTGGGAAAAACCAATATTTTCCCTTTCCTTGTTGTTATTGAGTTCCTGTAACTGAGATCAGAGGAGGGGAGGTAAAGATCAACCTTAGTATCTTACAAAGCTCAACAAATATTTGCAGGTTTATTGACTTGGGCATGCCGGTGAGATGTTGGGGAGAAAATCTCAGCTTACATATAACCATTTAGAACCTCCCCTTCTGCATGGGAGACCGGATGAACATAGTTGGTGTCTTTTCTAGAGACCCATGCAATACCTTTACAGTATTTGACAAAAAATGGTTTTTTCCATTAGTTAATCTGAGAATCACAGCTGTGGGTAGGAGCAGTGGCATTTTTTTATCCCATTTTACAGATGAAGACACTATATTCAGTGAGGTGGGGGTCTAATTTGTGATAAAACATGGACGGAATTCAGCCCTCTGGCCTGCCTCTGACCACCGTATCCCTGTTTTAGTGTACCTACTCCTGTATGTGGTAGGGGCCAGGCCCCCCTCCAAATGGGGACTAACTTTGGGCCATGTTATGGGTTTTGGGAGTCTCATCATATACAAAGCAGCCTCAAGCCACCACTTGGTCATGAATTCATAGGTTTAGATAATGTGTGTTGGTAACTGAAGACAGAAGGAAAATAGTAGACATTCGACATTCCACATGATCTCTCTGGCTGTTTCCCAGGGTTAACAGTGAGGTCCCTTGTAAGTCCGGTTACACAGTGAATGTCGCCCCTCCTTGTGCTCTTTTCAAGGCCACAGCCCAGAATGAGGCACAGAATAACTGCCCTGTCATTCAGCGGGCTTCGAGGCAGGCAAGTTCTCTGCAACATGGTCAAGGAGTGTCATCCATGATGATGCGGAAGGAGACACAAAGTACCCTTTTGCACACACCCCCCTCCTTCTATTGAGCTCTTAAATTAGCTCTGCAAACCCAGGTGTCATCTGTCCCGCTGGAACAACCCAGACAAGCCATTAAAAATGCCAAGAAGAAATGAATGCCTAAATCACCCTGTCTCTCCGAAGGTAGAGTCTTACCTAATCACACGTCAAATCATATTTTTTTCTTCCCCAGATGGATGTCTTCTTTCAAAGTCTGATGGTCACAGAGACAAAGGTACCGCTTCAGCCTTAAGTAACTATTGAAGTTTTACCCCAATAGGTTATTTGCTAGAAGTAACTAACATAAAAAATGCCCTGTCAGACAACAGCTTGGCTTTCTTTCATTTTTTTAAAGGGTAATATTTGGCTTCATCTTGCAACTCCTTGGGAAAATTTAGCACTGAGTCAGAAAGGTTGGCCAACAAGTAGCACTTCATAAATTGCCGGGTCCCTAATCAATACATATTGTCATCCACTCCAGTCCTTTGGGCAGATTTCTCTCTGCCCTGAGTCGTTGGTGTGTTTTATGAGGTTGTTACAGGCTGGGCTTGCATGGCCTGGGCCTAATGAACCTGTCACCGCTCTATTGATTGACATGGCAGTGTAAGTGAGACAGGCGATTCCGATTGACTTCCTAATTACTGCTGCTGGGCTGCCTCACCAACTGCTCGGGCCAGAGGTTAATGGTTTTGATGTTCAGCCGCTCCTAGCTATGGAGGCTGGACTGAAACTGGCTCCTTAGAAGTCAATACCTGAATCAAGTTCTCAAGGCTATGGTCCTGCTGATCAGTTAAGCCGCATGTTCCTCCTGGTGGCAGCTGACAGGGGGCTGAGGAGTGAGGGGTTCACAAGCAAGTGGTCTAAGGGAGTCTAAGGAGGCTCTGAAAGCACCACCCGAGGCCCAGGATTGGCAATTAGGGGGGTCGGAGTGTTGGGGAATGGGTGTGGAGGTGGGAACAACTTAAGAACCCTGCACCAAGTGTTGGCTGTTTTGGTTTGTTTTTATCCCAGTTTTCCATCCCAAGGATTGAAAACTGTTTCTTTCGTTCCTTCAATGCCCAGAATTCTGCTGGGTGCCATGGACCCTTGGAGAGGAAAGAATGAGATAACTTGTATTGATTCATCTATTCAGCAGAAACTAATTGAATGTTTACCTTATCCAAGATACGGTGTGAGTGCATAGATTTATAATAATTTTTCATTGATATCATGTCTTAATGGTTGGGAATGTTTTCACACCCAGTGTTTTATTTGGACCTCATAACACACCATGAAGAAGTGGGGGTCGTACCTCCCTTTCTGATGAGAAAACTGAGGCTCTGCAGAGGAAACTGACTCCCCCAAAGCCATACAGCTAGGAAAGAGAGAAGTAAAGCTTTACAAGCAGACGTTCTTAATCTGATAGTCTTGCCAGGATACTGAGATGACCAGTGCCTGAATCCTAGGAGCTCACAAACCAATTGAGATAAGCAAGGGCAGTGTACCAATGTGTCAGGGGTCCCCAGGACCACCATCAGTTTCAGTGATGAGCCTAGGAGAACTCACAGGACTCAGGATACTGTCATGCTCGTGGCTTATTACAGCGAAAGTATCCAAAGCAAAATCACCAAAGGGAAAATGTGCATGGGGTGAAGTGTGGGGGAAAGCAGGCACAAGCTTCCAAGATCCTCTCCCAGTAGAGTCACACGGGATGTGTGTGACTTGTGACAACAGGGGTGAAGTGTTGTCTATCAGGCAGGCAAGCACATGAGAGACTCAGTGCCCAAGGTTTTTACTAGGGGCTGGTGACACAAACGCCCTCCACCTGGCAGGTACCAAATTCCAGAGTCCCAGAAGGACCTCAGGGCTCAGGACAGACCATATTAAGCACAGTATCCCGCCCTTATCAGTTTTGGAATCCAAGTTCCTCCCATAATCCAAGTTCCCAGACACCAGCTGAGGGCCAACCTTGCAAGCAGGCCTTTCGAAAGGCAGCAGTCTCAGGTCCACTATGGTAGTTCTTTTGTGCACCACCAAGAATCTCAGCACAGAGCATGAGATGGAAAGAGCTTATGAGGAGTGCAGACCAACATACATAGAGTTCAGCCATTCAGAAATGGAAGATTATGCTTCAACGAGGGCTTCATAGAGGATCCCGCCATTAAATACACCCCAACTGTGTAAATCACACCTTTTTATTTTCTGTGCTTCTGGTGCTCTGACCTTTGGGGCCTTGCTGACTGGGGAGGGGGTGCCCTCCACTCACCACCCCAGGGTTAGCTAATTCCTAGAGACAGTAACTGAGCATGCCTAGCGTTTGCAAACTATCCAACCCGGAACCCACGTCCCCAACCACTTCCTTCATTGGCTCTCACACTTGGGGCCACTATCCCCCTGCCCCAGTCACCCCAGGGCCAGGTGTCAGACACCCAGGGGCAGCCCCTCTACCCCAGAGCCCACTGAAATTGTTCAAACTAGCCAACCCTGAGCCTGCTTGCCTGGCCTTGCTTCTCGGCAGAAACCACAAGAGCCCTTGCTCATGTTTCCTCTCTTGGCCTCCTGACTGACCCCAGGGCTTGAAGTGCCCCCTCCTTCTGGGACTGTAATGAACCATCTTTCCAATGCCAACCATCTCCTGATCTGCTGGCCTCATAATACCTGAATGATAATAAAACCTACATTTTCAAACACCAACCCCCAGCCCCGCCACCTTCCTGGTGATGGTGAAAGGGCTCAGTAGCAAAGAGGAGTTTCTAAGGAGGGGATCGGTGAGCCTGGAGGAGAGAGGAGGAAAACCAAGAGCCAACTGTGTGTAGAAGGCATTCAGCCCCTACGGAATTATGGAGCATCTACAGTGTGCCTCGTGTGGTGGGTGGGGCATGTGCTCCTTGAGTAGAGACAACCAAGGGTTACAGGGGCGGATTTTTCCTCATTATTCCCAGTGCCCACCCCACTTGGTGCTATCTTTCTTCAAGAGGTCCCCCGATCCCTTCAGCCTGAAATGTCCTCTGTCCTCTTCTCCACTTACCCAAGTCATCTTCCTTCCAGGGCATCACCTGAATGAAGAATTCCCAACCCATATTAACCTATATCTTCTCTGAACTTCTACCCAGCACCACACTGTTGCACATAAAATGACCCTCTGTTCTATTTATTTTTCTTTTTTCTCATGTTCAGTGTTCAGTGTGTCTTCTTAACCAGATCACAAACTCTTTAAGGGAGTGTCGTGTCCCCCAGAGCATGGCATGATGCTTTTGTCATTGTAGTTTCCCCTAATAACTGATTCAGAAAAGAGAAATCACGGTCTGTTTTTCTATGTAGTCTCCTGAAATGTAAGCCAGAGTTTAATGTTATTGAAAAAACATCTAAAGAACTTGGAGTATTAAAGTGTGAACCTGAAAAGAAACTTAGGTGTGTCAAAGCTTCAGTCTTCCTTAATCCTCTGGTTGGAGACACACTGTGTAGCCTTTAGGACTCTATCTATTTATTTCTCTCCACTTCCCTCTCCACCTGGAGGTCCTCACCCTTCATCAAGTGTCATTCTTTGCTTTGCAACTGAAAAAAAAAAAAAAAGAATTCAGAACCCAAGGAGGAAATTAGCCTTCATGTAGGTCATGTAGGCTTCTGAATGGAGACCCATGTGGTCTGGTTTACCCAGGATTGTCCCAGTTTTTAAACTGAAGTCCCACACTCTGGGAACTCCCTCCGTCCTGGGCATACCAGGACAGTTGGTCATCCTAGACAAGTCTGTGGCAAAGCAAGCCTGGAAATTATTTGGCAGAAATTGTGAGGAATTTGTCTTTTGCTCCTAAGAAGGAAAAGACTATAAAGCCAGAAGCACCGGGGAAGATGTGGAAAGGAATGGTGGGAGGGGCGCTGACAGCTGGCTTGGTCAAGACCTCACCGGAGGAGGATGCCTTTTCTGTTTCAAGTAGTTGGTCACATACTGCAGTGTCTATCCTTCCATCTCCCTCAACCGTCAGTCAAGTCGGCTACTAAGATTCATACAAATGCTTTGTGCAAGTTTCTTGTTTGTTCCCTATTCTTTTAGACTTTCCACAATCCACGGAGTAACAGTTTGGGTTTTAAGAAGCTGCTGACATCTGGGTTCTGCAGTTTGCTTTTACTGAGGACCAGCCACTTTGGGGCCCGCTAGGTACTGGTGGTATGGTTGGAGGACCAAAGTGAATAAGGTCCCAACTGCCCTGAGTAGCAGTTGTTAGTTTTGACTGTATGGTCTGCACGTAGTAGGTCTCAATAAGTACTTTCTGAGGAAATTGCTTGCAGGGCTCCCCATGCTCCTAACTTTTCTTCCTTATTCCCTTTACCTACTCCTGCCTCAATCAAGATGTTCAAGGGACTTTCTTGGCGGTCCAGTGGTTAAGACTCCATGCTTCCAGTGCAGGGGACGTAGGTTCAATCCCTGGTCAGGGATGTTACATGGGATGTAACATGTTACATGTTACATGGCCAAAAAGAAAAAAAAAAGAAACAGATATTCAAGATAATTGTTTCTGAGTAAGGGATGATGAGACTCTTTCCTTTTTGGTGGCTCTCAACTTTAGCCGCACACTGGAAACACCTAGCTTTAAAAAGAATGCCCAGGTACCACCCCCATAGATTCATATTTAATTGGTCTGGGATGGAGCCTTGAGTGAAGGAAGGGTGCAAAAACCCCCAGCTAACCCTAATGTGCAGACCCACTTAGAGGATTTACAGGCACTACATCATCATGTCTTCCAGCCATTGTCAAGGTTCCCTACATCCCTGAAAGAAGAAAGCAGGCAACACAGTAGCAAAATTTCCTCTCAAAGGACACACAAGTCTAGGGGCAAACCCCCCTCACCACCGAAGGAGCTAAAGAACCTTCTCTCCATTAGGTTTCTCCCAAGAACCCTCTCCCATCACGTGTTAAGAACTCCACTGGGTCACCGCTTTAGTTCACAGATGCCACCAACCAGCCATCAGCTGGTAATGATTTCTGGTCAGATGCAAACAATTAAGTTAGGGAGAAAAGAATCCACATTCCATTATCAATCCCCTAAATGGCTCACTCCCTGGTCTAATTGCCTTCTGAGTTCCCCAGACAGCTGTGGCTAATAAGGCGAACACCCCAAAGAGCCAAAACTTGGACCCAGAAGGAAAAGAGCCCAGGATGCTCAGCTGTCTCAGGGTTGGCCTTGAGAATGGCTGACCCACCAGCGAGGAAGCCACTGACTCCATCACCACAGCACCTTCCCTCCCCACCTCTCCTCCTCCCTCTCTCACAGTCTCTCTCCAAAAAACTCAGGGCAACTGCCGCCTGATTTTTGATGGATTGGCCACTGTGTTTTATTCGACAACGTATATCACTCTGCCAATATGAATTCGCAAGATGGTAAAAATACAACCCCCGGAAAAGATTACATGAAAGGGAAAAAAAAATCATTAGGCAATTAAGAATGGCAATAATTCACCCATATCTATGCTTTGGGAAGAAATATTGCCCCAGGGAATGAGCTCTGCTTATCACTTTGTCATCTGTCTGGGGTGTAAGTGAGAGGAGGTTTCGTGAGCATTGTTGATGATTTCCTGCAGTATTTCTAAGCATGATCAAAACGAATGCCAGGCTTTTAATAGAATCCTGTCTCTCTGGAGGTAGCTGTAATTTGTACACAGGAAGCTGAGCTACTAAATTAACTAAACATATGTGTTCCTTAAGCACCTCCACATAAATCCCTTTCCGAAGAACGATCTTCTGACAATCAAAGTGTTTTTGAACTGGAAGAGATCTTAGGGGTCATTGACCACTCTCATCATTGTATGGATGAGGACATTTAAGGCCCAGAGAGAGAAAGTAATTTACTAAGGTCGCACAGCTAATAGAGACAAAAGTACAGCTAAAGCCCTGGACCTCCCAATCCTTAATCTAGCAGGAGTCTTTCTGCTCTACCATCCTGCCTGCTCCTTGGCCAAATTATTATCCATGACTGGCCTAGTCCCTCAGGCACTAACTTCAAAACCCTCTTTTTGGGAACACCTTCCTTGGCTCTCCCACTGCACCCCAGGCTGCATTAAGTGTTTGTCTTATGTTCTCCCATCTCCACCTTGTACCTGCCTCACCACTACATTTCCTACACTATTACATCATGGTAGGAGCACATTTTCTGTTGTGTGCCTCCAGTAGACTGGGAGAAAATTGAGATCAGGGATGTTTTACATTCATTTTAATGTCCTAAGTACCTGAAACATACTAGGTGTCCTACAAATGTGATTTGAATAAATCAATAAGGCATGGTTGCTCTTGTCACGAGGAGGAAAGGAACTCTTTGTTCACTCCTTGTGTTTTGAGATAACAAGCCAACCTCCTTTATCCTGTTAGAGGGACCCAGAGAAGAGGTCTTTGGCCATCATGATGCCACAGAAATTCCTCATCTGTAACCTTGCTCTCCTTCTCACTCCACCTCCGGCCCCATCTCCCTACTCTCCTCTAAGATTCCATTGTCTAATTAGCCCAGTTTCCTCCATGTTTATGAACACACCAAGTTCATTCCCATTTCTATAATAGGTTCTTATTGAGCCTCTTACCTGAAAAGCCTCCTACTCCTTTCCCCACCCCATACCCTCCATGGAGCTGTCCCTGTTTAGCCTCAGGCCACACTGATGGTTGCATTGTTTCATCACCTATGGCACTTGGTCTGCATCTCCCCTTCTAGAACCATATTACTCACCCTCGCATATTGATTGCTCATTGGGTCATGTTTCTAAATATTGATACTCTAATAAGACTGCAAATACTTTTGAGTCACACTTCTTTTATATCTGTCACAAAATATTTTCTATAGGTGATCAGGTGAAATGTTAAGATGCCCATTGGCTGAATGTGATTTGGGAAGCATCTTGCACCCCAAGATCCGTAATGCACTAGTGGTGGTCTGACAATCTCATAGCATTACAAGGTCTCGTGAGACAGCCCAGAGGCAGGTACAGAAGGAGGGAATGGTCACGTGGTACACATGGCAGTGATCCTCCATCAGTTAGACTGGGAACCAGCTGCATGTAACAGAAACCTGAATCCTGTGGCCGAGCGCACTTTACAAAATTGGCCACAGCTACATTTCCAGTCCCGTGTGTTTCTATCTCATAAAGGAGTGGAGCCTCTTTCCTCTCTCCTTGCGATTGAATTGGCCTCTGACTGACTCAGTGAATAGAATGCAGTGAAATCAACACTGCATAATACTCTACGCTAGGTGATTCAAGGTAACCTGGCCTCTGCCTGGATCTCCCTCTCTTGGGATGCCTGACCTTAGAGCCCGAGTACCATGCTGTGAGGAAGCTCAAGCCAAATGCTGGTATTTCAGCTGAAGTCCCAGCTTAAGCATCAGTCACTAGTCAGCTTCAACTACCAGACCTGTGAGTAAGCAGAGCTTCAGATAACTCCAATCCTGTATCCTTCCCCTTGTCTAAACTGACTTTAAGTAGAGCAGAGACAAGCTATCCTCACCTGCCTAGACCACAGGTTCATGAGCAAAATGACTGCTGTTGTTGTTGTTTTAAGCCACAAAGTTGTTGGGTGGTTTATTACAGATTAGAAAACCTGAACAAGGGCTTAACCAAATAAGATGTTCTTTTTCTCATATGACAGAGTCCAAGTGTAGGCAGCATAGATGCAGTGCTCAAGGAAAAGGCTCCTTCTCCCTTCCTGGTTCACCATCCTTAGCATGTGACTTTGGTTCTTGAGATGGCAACTTGGCTGCCCCACCTACGGGCATCACATCACATCCGAGTTCCAGGCCAGAAGAAAGGAAGAGGGAACAGGGCAAATTAAGTGAATGGGCCTATGCCCACTAAGTCTGCCCTCTTTTCCAAGCTCTCCTAAAAACCCCACCCCAAACTTCTTGTGTCATCTCAGATCTCATCAGTTAGAACTTTATTGCATGGCTGCCCCTCTCTGCAAGAGAGCCTGGATAGTTGAGTGTGTGGAGGAGTGTGTGCAAGCGTGTGTGTGTGTGTGTGTTTGTTTATAAGGATAGCAGCTACCTTGTAGGATTCTATTAAAATTATACTAGACTTGGGCACAGTGGTACAGCCCCCAGAGACCTGGCCCTCTCAGGGTGAATACATGCTCCATACTGAAGTGGAAGAGCACTGCTGTCCCCACTTCTGTGACTCACTTTGTAACTTGGGACACAGAGGCACCGTGAGGTCCCCAAGTCTCATCAAGAGCCTCCTGCCGATAGCTCTTCTGTTTTCTTCCCTTTACAAAGCTCAGTTATGAATCTGTGGGGAGAGGCAGCCCTTGCCTCCCCATTCCAGTCTTTCCCACAGCTCCTCTCTGGCTAAAGGCCCTCACTCAATTCAAGTCCTGCTGGCCCTGTCACAACCCATCCCATACGCTCAGCCACCTATGACTCTTTGGAGGCTCAAGCTGGATCCCCTGCTGCAAACACATCCCCTACTAAAGGTGAGTGAGCCTCCCATATGCATCATGATAATTAATCCTATGTGTCAATTTGGCTGGACCATGGTGCCCAAGTATTTGGTCAAATATTATTCTGGATGTTTCTGTGAAACTGTTTCTTGGATGTGATTTAACACCTAAATTGGTGGACTTTGAGTAAAACAGATTACCCTCTATAATGTAGGTTGGACCTCCTCTAATCAGTTGAGGGCCTTAATAGAACAAAGACTGACCTCCCCCAAGCAGGAAGGAATTCTGCCAGCAGACTGCCTTTGGACCTGGACTGCAACTCTTCTCTGGATCTCCAGCCTCCTGGCCCACCCTGTGGATTTTGGACTTACCAAGTCTCCACAATAGCATGAACCAGCTCCTTAAAATAAATCAATATCTATCCATCTAAATATCTATCTGTCTATCTATCTATCTATATCTCTAAGCATACACACACACACAGACACACACACACAGGCACACACATACCCTGTTGGTTCCGTTTCTCTGGAAACCCTAACACATGTATCAAGACCCTACAAAATAACCTCTTACTTGAGATGCCCAAGGAAAATAAAGCAATTTTCTTCCTACTTTGATTTTCAATCAGTATTTTATGGAGCCTAAGCTATTGCAGGGAATTGCATTAGGGGCCGAGGGGAAACAAATATGAACATGACACAGACCCTGCTCTTAGGGAGCTCACGAACTGGTTGGGTCACATGGCACCAGCATTTCCCAAAGTGTGATCCACATAATAGTGACCCAGAGATATGCTCCCTAACCAAAGGATTCCTTGGTCTGAGAAGTTTGGGGAACACCACTTGGAGAGATTTTAATTATATGTCCTTGTTTGCTTGGGACAGTTCCAGTTTGCACCAATTGTCTTGGCATCCTTACTAATGGCACCCTTTTCACTCTCTGAGAGTTCTCAGTTGGATCATAAATTGCATGGTCACCCTGGTTACAATTACAAGAGCATTTTAAAGGTGCTGAGTCATCCTGCTTGAAAGAAACCCATTTAACTATGTTAAGCCTGGTGTTTCCCAAATGCATCTGAGAATGGAATCATTTTTTTTACATTAACATCTCTGGGGATCAATGTTCTGAAGAACATTGACATAGACAGTAGTAACAGTTGAGTAACCTACACACACAGGAAATAATAAGGGCCAGAGGGTCAGAGAAGACTTCCTGAGGGAGGGGATGTGCATTAGGACTTGAGGAATGAGCAAGATTTTAATAGGAAGAAAGAAGGTAGGAAGACACTCCATGTGGTGAAGCAGCATTAGTCAAAGTTAGTTGTCCTAAACATGAGTAAGAAAGTCTTGAAACAGCAGCCCTGCCTGAAGAGAAGGTTTCTCTCCTCTTCATTACTTCCATTCTAATGTCCTGTTTGACTCATGGCTGTTAACACAGCCTCACCTCCTCATCAAGGAGGACAACAGAGAGTCCTACCCATGGTGTAGGAACCCAACAAATAGTTGCTGATTGATAGGTTGACTAAACAAGGAAACTGCTGTTGAAACAGTTAAAGTATTTTCACAGCAGTCATCAGCATCCCAGAAGTCTTTCCCCATCAGTCTCAACTTCTCAGATATCTTTATCTACGTCCAGACTGATGGATCACATTAATCTAACAATGGCCACATCAGCAAGTAGCTGAATCCAGTGCAGTGATTACAAACCACTAGCTTCACTCATGCAGTGTAGCAGAGGACCCCTCTCCCCTTGGGATTTGATGTCTGATTCTTGGAGAGCGCAAGGCTGTGAAGAGAAGAGCTCCCCAAATGACAGAGTCAGTCTTTGGCTTTGCCCTAGCTCATTAGAAATTCCTTGAGGGAAGGGATCAGGGCGTAAATGTTTCTAAAATATCACCCACCATTCTAACCTCACTTCCAACAGGCACTCAACAGAATATTCTTTAGCATGAAATGAGTAAGTTTTTAATTCATGCAACTGCACTGAGTCTCATTTCCCTCCATCAAAATTAATAATTAATGATTAATTAATTAATGGTTAATGATTTCTGTCCTCATGTGTTCAGTAACTGAGAAATCAGTTGGTGTCCCCATATAACTCTTAGCATTTAGGCAAGATTGATTTGAGAAAGGCCAAAGTCTTCCCCAAGATTTCTGCAAACCCCATCCCTGAGCCCCAAATCCCTGAATTAGTTGCGTTTGGAGAATGTCTTACTGCCCTGAACTCAATCTCTGCGTCATACACAGCATTTATCTGGCTCAGGATTCGGACTAAAATTTCCATTAATTTCCAGACACACCATGTGCACAAGGCACTTGGGTGTGCAGTAGACTTTACTGAGTGTTTGAAGAGGTGGAGATATTTCTATCAGAACAAGATACTCAAGAATTGATATCATTAAGAAAATAATGAAAGTAAGAAAATATTCTTCATTAAGAAAATAATAATAAATATAAAAGAACCTAAGCCATTCTATGTCTTGGGCTCCATACTAACTTGTTCTCTCCTTCCTCTCATCTTGTCAGAGGTATCTTGCCCTTTCCTCTATGCAACAAAAAATTAGTTTTTCCAGTTTTGTTATGCAGAGTAGTTCTGCTCTCTTTTGTTACCTAAACTCTGTCCCAGGCCTTCTTTGCTTCTTTGAAGCCCAGAAAGGATCACCTATAAGGGCCAAGGCAGTTGAGTGCCTAGACTAAAGCTTTCCTCTTCCATAGTCTTCAGGGGATGAGAAGGGGTTGGTTGATTCCCAGTTTTCCTTATAACATTGAAGTGAATCAGGAAGCTGTTTTCAGCAACCTCCCAAATTACTGCTTGTATATAATGGTGAACTTTCCTTGGCAAGCTTAATCTCAGTTAGACATTCCCGCTTCCCCTTTGCAATCTTTCCCTTGATCCCAGCATCAGAGATCACAAACTTATTTTAATACAGACCTAAGTTAATTCTGGTCTCTTTTCCATTTTCCTACAGTGGTCCTTTATCTCTCCCAATTTTTGAGCAGATATATATATAATGCCTTCCTCTCTGAAGACTTGGCGTCCTAGCTGGGATTCTCTCAGCAGCAGACGCTGAGGCAAGGACATTGTTTCAGGTCACTTATTTGGGAGGTAATTCCAGAAAGGGGAGAAGGATCAGGAAGAATGGGACAGGGAAGGAGAAAAAGACAATTTAAAGACACATTGTCAAGGTTGCAGTGATAGGCAGTGAGCACTCTGGTCCACAGGACTTCTGAGAATTAGAGAGAATCCCATGTGAAGTTGTCCATCTGAAGGATGGGAGGTTGGAATATTTGTCCACTGGTTCCCATCCCCCACTGGAAGAGGATTACTCCCAAGGAAAATAATGCCCCTGCATTTCTGGGATGCATTTGCTCATGGCTTGAGCAAGTTCCTCCTGGAGAAGGTGATGGGGTGGAAATCAGTGTGCTCTTGGGATGGAACTAGGCCAGTATGTGTCTGAACTCATCTGGAACTACCACTCATATTTGCAGCCGATATTGGTGAGTGAACAGGACCTGACAGGCGTCACCAAAATTATCCTGCACATGGTAAGAGCTCCATTTGTTAAAAGTCAAAAGGAAGATGCTTAATCCCAGTTCACACTTCTTCAGAGGCTCCCGCCGAGACTTCAGAAACTCTACAAGGTTGAAATAAACTGTCAAGTATAACCATTATATACCCTTGATTCCTGTTGTTGTCATTTGGTCTTTTATCAAATGTTTGTCCCTCCTGTCTTTGGTACACAGTAGGATAGCACTTCTTTACCACCTGGACTTAAGCATGGTCATATGACTTTGGCCAATGAAATGTAAGAGCAAGTTACATGTGTCACTTCTGGACAGTAGATTTAAAAGACAGTATGTGATTCACTAGCTCTCTTTTCCCTGCCTCTGCAATCACGCATATGTTGAAACAGAGACTTCATAAATCTGGAACCCTGCATAACTAAGAAGCACAGAACCCTCTTGTTGACTCCTGATGGACATATAGCCAATCAGGAAATAAACTGTGTGTTTGAAGGGCTGTAGTATCACCAATCCTATCCGAACTAATGTAGTCCCTGCCTGGAAACAACATGGATGGAGTTTGCCTCTTGTATAATTTTGGGCTAAGATGCTCATAAATGAAGTGGATGAATAGATATTATTCAGGAAAAAAAGTACATTTAGGCAGTTCTCTGGTGGTCCAGTGGTTAAGACTGCACTTCCACTGCAGGGGGAGCGGGTTCGATCCCTAGTCTGGGAAATAAGATCCTGCATGCCGCAAGGCACGGCCAAAAAATAGGGGGAAAAAAGTACATTTAGAAAAGTCAGCCAATTTCAGTAAAACTAAAATCACCTTATGCAGCTGAAAGTTACTAAATTATGTTATCTGCTGCTTTGAATCATTTGAGCCACTATTTTCTTCCATTACCATAAGTGTATCTACCTTCATCCTTATCCCTAGGGAAGCAATGCCCATGGGAAGGACATGGAACATGTAAAAAGTTATATGCCAATCCGCTGAGGAGGAGGGAAGAAAGGAAGAAAGCTTTGTTATAATCATATCGCATATTTTAATATGTATCTCCTTTAGTCCACATAACAGCCTCTGAAACCCCACTATACAGACAAGGAAAAGGAGGCTTAGAGGTGACAGGCCTTGCCTGCAGTAACACAGCTAGTTGTCCACTATATCACAATGCCTTTCAACACCAGGCTCCAAACTTTTAATAGCTTAGTTGTTTTTGCTCCAGTTGTATTGGTGTACAATTGACATATAACATTGTCTAAGGTGTACAGCATAATGATTTGATACAGATATATATTGTGAAATTATTGCCACAATAAGTTTAGTTAGTATCCATCAGCTTACATAGTTATAAAAATTTTTTATCCTTGTGATGAGAACTTTTAAGATCTGCTCTCTTAACAACTTTCAAATATCCAATACTCTATTGTTAACTATAATCTGGCTTAGTTTTTCCTCTTTAAAACACAATGAATATGACCAGAGACTTCTGTAGCGCGGTCTCCTACCACATCAAGTCTAATCTCCTCTTGTCACTTGCACAGCCCTCAATGCTTAGCTCCTCCAGCTCTAGACCACCAGGAAGAGTCCCTGACTTGTTTCCACCTCTGTAACTCTCTCACCGTGTACCCATCTCTCTCCATCACCTCTATCTATTCAGTACTCCTCACCTATTAAAGCTGCCAGGAGCTGAGACAGCAACAAACCAGAAATGAAAGAGTTAAGGCCTTAATCAGTTACTGGGATAATATAAGCAAGAAGCTAAAACTAGAAAAATGCCAACTCCCCTGCTCCGTTTTCCCTTATGGAGCAGGGGAACAGTCGAGGATCAGGTGGACCAGCACAGACATGGGGGTCATCTCACTGTTGAGGCAGAGCCAGATAGAAGGCTCTGGCAGTCTTATGGACCCTGGGACTCAGGAAGAGGGAGAGACGAGGGCCTATGGTCAGGCCTGAAAAAAATCATACATAGATTTTCAATATGATTCTGGACTCCTAAAAGAGCTTATCGAAATACTTTGCCTGAAGGTCAAACTTTCCATGTTTCAAAAGGAAAACCATCTGAAACCAAGAACTTGGAGCAGAGGTCAAGAATCCTTTTTACCTAGAACCACAGGTAAGCCACAAGCTGGTCAATGTAAGGAACCAATGCCAGACAGAGATCCAGAGACCAGGGAGCCACGTGGGTGCGTCCCACACCCACCAGAGGACACAGGACCAAGCCTGATCCTGAGGCTAATCCCAAGATGAAAATTGTCTGGATGGGGGATGTGTGACTGCATGCGCCCAACGGGGACTTTTGAGACTAGTGCTGAATGAGTAGGAAGAGGACTGTGGCCACCGTGTGCTCTCGCTGGGGCTTGGGAGCGGTAGCAGGGCAGAGGGTTGGCAGACGCTGGAAGGCACTTCCCTAATAACAGTAAAGTCAAGGGCATCTGACCTTCACGGTGAACCTCCTTGTTCATCCATTAAAGACTAAGAGGCCAATGTGGAGCATGAACTGAACAAGACCAGCCCGTCTACACCACCCAATCTGCTTTCCCCACTCAGTGCGCCTACCTTTCCAGCAAACACAGACCACTGGACACATCAACTTCATTGGGAAGCTTCCAGTTTCTGCACACCAGAATCTTTCCTCCCCAGGTGGCTCTCCCTCTACCAGCTCTGGATGATGGCTCTGCCGGAAGCTGGCTGCCCAGCCCTGGTCCCACTGAAGCTAGGGAACCCAACAGTCTGCTTTGCGGTAAACCCACAGGCTGCTGGCCCTGGGCAGAGTACCACAGCCAAAGGGATCCAAACCTCCCTCTTCTGCAGTCTCACCCTCCCACTTTCTCCCCGTCCCCCCAAAAAGGGGAAAATCAATTTCAATCAACGTGGAATGTAATATTATCAAATGTCAGCTGCTGAGGTCATGCGCTTCGAAAATTATCTTTGACAGCTTCTGGTCAACTTAATTAAGTGCCCCCCAAAAAGGGGGGAGGGAGGCAAAAATACTCTGATTGCTAGCTGCTATGCCTTTGTGCTTTAGAGCCTCTATTGACAACTCTGAGCAAGATTGCCTTGGGGGTTTTATTGATAGATTCTCGCCTGATATTGGAATGATTCTTGCACAGATAAATCACATTTAGATTTGTTGGTAATTGAGGAGAATTGATTGGTGCAGGAGGGAAAACCCCAAGGGGTGGTCTCCTTGTCCTCACTGCAGGAAGCTCAGGGGCAAGTGGGGAGGGTGTCATCAAAGAGCTGAGAGTCTGCAGGGGACCCAGGCCTCATTGTTTACCTGTCGCTTCTGCCTCCTTCGAACCTTGCTCCACCTTGCTCCCTCCCAAAAGGAGCACGAGATGCAGCCGGCCACGGCCGGGAAAAGGTTTGCTCCAGTCACTTTTTGGAGATGCTGTTTCAGGGGTGTCCTGGGTCATGTGACAATTGCCTCAACCTAAATCTCTCTTCATTCCAAGTCTGACTCTGCCTCTTCGCTGAGAACACTTCAGGATTTCTGGGCAGGGGCAGAGTTCAACGCCACAGCACGGCCTGTGTGGGCTGGCCCTGCCTGTGCTCAACCTTCTCCCTGCCCCTCCTCTAAACTCTAAGCTTCCTGTAGCAACCTTCTCACTTCCTGGGGCTCAGTTTCCTTGGGGGACAGATTGTGAGGGCTCCTCGGTTGGGACTTCCCAAAATCCAGAGGCTGAAGCAGGTTGGAGCCAAGAGCATCAAAACCTGTCTGGACAGTGGAACCCTCCTGACAAATCACATCTCACGTGGCGCTCAGCGCTCAACAGGGAGACAAGGGGGGCTGTTCTGTGATCAGCACCCCATCAACGGGGCTATCTCTCTCCCTCATCCCCCCAAGATGGTCCCCTGGGGTTGTCAGTGAATGCAGTTTGAAAGCCACTGACCCCATCCCACTCTACGATTTACAGACAGCTAATGCCCAGAGTGGGAAAGTGATCCGTCCAAGACCTCACAGCCAAGAATAAGATTAGAGTTAGGGCTAGAACCTCAGACTCCTGACTTCCAGACTGGCCCTCATTAACCATTTGCTTTTACCTATGCCCTGCTAACCCTCTCATTTTAAAATCCAGAAAACTGAGGTTCAAAGGCATGATGTGATGCGTCCAAGGTCAACAGAAAGGCCCTGTGCAAAACAAAAGTCAAACTCTGGTGCCCAAGTCCTTGTTAAAGACTCGAAAAACAGCTAACATTCCATTGAGCCCTGTTCCTGTGGCCAAGGACAATTACCACCCTCTGGGTTGGTGACCTCAAAGGCTGGCACTTCCTTCTCTCCAGGACCCTGAACACTGGAGGCTTTGGCTCTTCAGGTGCCTAGGTCCTCATCTTTCCACTTCCCCCTGTGTTCTTAGATTCTTCCTTCTCACCAGTTCCTGCCCGGCTTGCGACAGGGAATGGTAGCAAACAATAAAGTGCTCAAGGAAACTGGGCACAGAAACACAAGCATTTGCCCCGGGAAAATCTCCTAACCCCCGAGGTCCCAGCAGAGGAAACGTGGGGAATGTGTGGGTCCAGGAATAGGTCTGCACTGCCCCCAGCAATGGGCAGTGGCTGCCGCTTGTGACAACTGAAGGTGCAGAGAGGGGAGGTTCCAGGTCCACATGGCTCTTCAAACACTGAAGAGGGATTGCAGACTCTTTTTTTTTTTTTTAATTAATTTGATAGAGCCAGGGGTGCCTACCTAAGATGGGCCTCGAGGCTCTTAGTTGATTGGCCACCCTCACACTTCTGAACGTGGAGAGAACTGCCCACTGTCAGTCCCAGACACCAGAATGGCTGGGCTGGGAGGGGATCTCAATCCTCATGAGTCCCTGCAGAAATAGTGACACAGGTGACCAGAGCTGTCTTCAGGACGACCCCAGAGCCACTTCAATGACCAGGCAGATGTCCAGTGACTTCATCTGCTCAGACTGTTATAACAAAATCCCATAGACTGGGTGGCTTAAACAGTAGACATTTATTCCTCACAATCCCGGAGGCTGAAAAGCCCAAGATCAAGGTGCTGGCAGATTCGGTTCCTGGTGACACCCTCCTCCTGGCCCCCTTCTTGCTGTGTGCTCATCTGGCCTTCCCTCAGTGCATGCACATGGAGAGAGGAAGGGGGGGATCTCCTTCTCTTCCTCTTCTTATAAGAGCACTAATCCCACCAAGGGGACCCCACCCTCATGACCTCATCTAAACCCAAAGGCCCCACCTCCAAATACCATCACATTAGAGGTTAGGTCTTCAACAGAGGAATCTGGGGTGAGGACACAGACATTCATCCCATAACAACCAGTGTTTCAGGGATGCAGCCAAAAGTGGAGGAGGTGACAGCTGGAGGCTGATACCAAAGGACAAAGAGCTCAGAAACACACACTCAACCCAGAGCCCTCGGGCCTTCCTCAGTCTCACCTCCTCCTCTACCCCACCCAGTAATCTCACCCCCCATTCAAGGTCCTTTGCTATTTGCAGGGTTGGCTCTCAGAAGAGATAAAGTAGGAGGTGACTGAGTTCACCCTGCAGGGAGCTGTGTGTTCAGTTTCCCTGCCCTGACTCCAAGCTCTTCCAGGGCAGCTGCCTAGGGCCATGTAGATGATGCCCAGCACCAGGGTACCCGGAGGAGGGAGCGCAAATGGGAGCTGATATCAGCACATGTTCTGCTGGCTTAGGCCCAACTGAGTACCCTGATGACTGGCTACACCAGTGCCAAGCAAGGGGTCCGTTATCCAGTGGGTGGCCCCAGGGGGTACTTTTATCACAAAAGCTCCCCATGAGTTAGCTTTGGCCCCTGATTTGACACAGGTCTCCCTCACACACCCTGAAGAAGGCCCCTCCTCCAGGGGGCATCCCTTGGCCTCCTGGACCCTGCCTGTCCCCTCCCAGCTGGCCCCCCACCTGGAACTGCTCCTTTCTCTTCGCCACTCTGCTCTTGCATGGCTCCCCGAGCTAGACAGTTGGTAAAAACGCACATGTGAAGATGTCTTAATATTAAATATAATTAGATATTATACCACATGCAGGGCTGTATGATTAGTGAAATATATGATCATTAGTTATTAGATTAATGTGTCTACTTGTGTAACTGAAAGCCATTTGCAAGCCGAAATGAAATAGCTCAATTTGCTGTAATTGACTGATCTCCCAGAGAGAGAGTTGTACATTTGCTTATGTACAAGGCAATTTCTTCAGATATCGCCCCAGATGCAAGACAAAGAGCGAGCTCTCTCTGTGCCCCAAACCGCAGGGTTAGCTTTGCCACTAACTAGCTGGGCAGCAGTGACCAGGTCACCCACAGATGCATCAGAGGTTCCCACTGAATAGAAGTGCCAGGGTTGAGTTCCAGCTTATTTCTGCTGAACGTTTACCTTAGCCTAACTTCTCCAATTGCCCCCAAGGGGACATTGGCGTCCTGCTGGTCAAAGACAAATTGAGCTGCCTGGTAGACATTTTACCCCTGCACCCCGCCCATTTTTCTTCCTGTTTGTGTGTATATTGGTTTCCAGGACGACCAAGCTGCAACTAACTAACGAAAATGATTGCAAAGCACTCTGCAAATAGAAGATAGAATTGGAATACTTATTGTTGTGGTTATGGTCTAATAATAACCAGATGCTAAGGAGGGCAGCAAAAGATTAAATTAAAAATAGGCAAGCTGTTAGGTACACAGAGCTGGTTCAAGGGCACACGGCCTGCTGCCCCAGCCTCCCTTCCCCACCCTGACAGGCAGGAACTTCCTGGCTTTGTAGGTGAGGCAAGGCTTCTTCTTCCACCAGGAACATAGGCAGCTGAGCATTAGTAAATGGGCCATAAGTCGGGGAGTCCTCTGCCTTCGCTGGCAAGAAAGGGAGGAGTAATAAATGGGAAATGAATGATTATATGAGGCTGAACGTCTGTCTTTTTAAAATTCCTCCATGGCTCATCTGATCCTCACAACTTCTTTTTGAATAAGTGATTTAGGTGGTAATTCACCCCACTGTACAGATAAGAAAATTGAGTCAGAGAAAAGCACAACTGTAGGATCTTGGGGAAATTGTTTTCCTCTCTGGATGACAGTTTTCTCAGGAGGAATACGATATGTTCACACTTCTGATTTTTATCATCACAGCCGGAAGAGTTAGTATCCTAATTTCTCTTCTAAAGATGTTTTCCCTTTTGTAAAGTGTTTAGTAATCAGTGTCTTGAAAAACTCCTTAAGAGACTTTAACTGGAGGTTTCACTTGCAATTTTATTTATGAATCGTGCAGTCAATCAAATTAACAAGTATTTATTGAATATCTAATAGAGCTGAGTACGATGCTACAGAAGAGCAGGAAACAGAAGTTTAGGATGTGGCCCCTGTCTGCAGGGAGTTTTGCCTCTACAACACCCAAGAGGGGCTTCGTATAGACTCAAAGGAGAATGTGTCAGATGCCCAGCAGAAGGTGAGGGCCTTCAGTGCCCTGGAGTCTCTTCAAATGAGAGGCCATCATGATAGGCAAAAGAAGTCAGAAAAGGTTCTGAGAAAGCTGGGCAGGTGGGAGGCTTGCAAGGCTTAAAATGTCATGAGCACTACACTTAAGACTTGTGCCATATGCCGTCCCCCTTCCCTCTCCTTGCCTCATTTTCTCCACGGCACTTCGCACCATCTGACATCCTATCCTTTTTATTTATCCATCTTGTTTTTCTCCCAAACTAGAAATGTAAGCTAGATTTGGGGCTGTTTTGCGCACTGCTGAATCCTCAGAGCCTGGTACATGGTAGATGCTCAACAAAAGGTTGTTGAATGACTGAGTGCATGGAATCTCCCCAGTATCGTCCTTTGCATTCCCACTATCCAGCCGTTCATCATTTTTTTGCCCAGACAACTGCAGCAACCTCCAAACAAATTCTTCCTTCCACAAGTCCTGGACCATTCACTTGCCCTTGACTTGTATTCTTATTTGTTAATATTTTTTGACGTTCTGTTCCTCAAGTTCATACCAACTTCCTTGAGAACAAGGTATAGCCTCATTCAACTAACATTCCCTATGCCCAAATGGTGATGCCATAGAGAAGAGAGGTGTACAAGGTGAGAGAGAGTTAGGGAAAGAAAGGGCAGCAGGATGATCCAGGCTGAGACACCATCGTGGGCAGAGACCATCACGAGCTGAACCCTCAGGGGACTGCAGGGTGCCCTGAAGGGCTGAGAAGGTGGCACGTAGAGGTGAGAGCTGAGCCCGGTCTGGTACACAGGTGTGCCAGATTGTGAAGCACCACTGGGCTTAGCAAGCCCAACGCTAGCCTTTGGCTATTTTTTCATTTTTTAATTTTTTCATTGAGAGCAGGATGCAGTTTGATCAGTTTGACCCAGGCTTTGGGAGGTGAAGGGGAGGCATGAAGGTGACCTGAGAGTAAATGGGATGAGAGAACTCACTGAAGGTTGGAGGAGGGCCACAGGGCCAAGAAGGATTTTTATGGTTTCTTGTTTTGATGGGAAAGGATTGAACCCCTCATATTGCCAAAGGGGAGGAAACGATACTGACAACCGCTACTTACCCCACTCCCTACCCCACTACAAAATTTGCCCTTGACCCCTAAGGGAAATGAAATAAACACCTTCCAGTCCCATATTCACTTCACATTGAAAGCCTGTGGTCTGTCTGCCTAGGTAAGGGGAGACCAGGTCCAAACCTTTCTCTGACTCGAATGTGCTTTCAGTCTCAAGAACTCGAGAATAAGCAGAGAAAAAAATCCAGACATTGCTCTTCTGCAGGTTTTATTTGAAGACTAACTCTATCAGTGAAGATGTTTGGGGTAACAGAGAACCAAATTACTTGTTTTTCAGAGAGGAAGACTTTTCCCAGAAGCACCATCAGACCCCCACCTTGGCCAGACTGGAGGGTGCAGCCATCCTAGTCAATATATATATATTATATACACATGTTTATTGATATATAAAGTATATTTCAGCTAATTAACAAGGTTGTAAGTGGCAACCATTTGAATCATCTTCTCTCATGGGAATTCAGCGCTGGAATACTGGTAGCAGTAGTGCAGTGCCTTAAGTAACCTCCCAGAGCTGAGCCGCCCAGTTTCCCTTTCAGCTGCCCACTGACATGGGGTGGGCCTTGGGCAAGTTGGTTAATTTCTCCGCACCTCAATTTCCCCATCTGAGAAAAGGGATAAAATTGTGCCTTTTCCAAAGGGTTGCTGTGAAAATCAAATGAGTTAAATTGTATAAAGCATTTAGAACAAAACATGGATAGATTTGCTAAATGTTAGCTATTATTACCATTTATTGAATCCCTATAATAAACTAGGAACTTTAAATGCATTGTCTATAATTCTTAAGATAACCCTGCAAAGTAGATATCCTTATGTCCATTTTAGAGATGAGAAAACGACGGATCAGAGAAATTATGTAACTTATCAAAGGCCATGAAGACAGAAAGCAGCGGAGCAGGGGTTTGAACCTGTCTGAGTCCAAAGCCCACCTTTTACTGAGAAGCTATATTCTCTCTTGTAGCCAAAAATGTGACAAAGTTCAGCCACAGGCTTTACCCCACAGAATTTCCCTCTGCCTTTTCTGCAGCCCACAGCCTCAGATGGAGAATGTCAGTAGCCTGAGAAGCCACATCTGCCTTTGATGGACCACGAAAGCCAGGCCTCTGCAGCCACGTGACTCTTTACCAGCCTCCTGCATGCCATAGATAATGTGGCTTCTTCTGCCAGTATCCTCTTTTTTGAAAAGGTCTTTTGTGAACCATGGATTGTGAGTATCACATCGAGCTCTTAGATCTCAGAATCTGAAGTAGTCTCAGGCTATGTGTGTCTGGATCTATGTATGTGCACAAGAGCCATGCCTACTTCCAAAAGGGATTTCCAGGGAGTGGTCAGATTCTTAGGTACTCCCAGCACACTCGCGCACGCGCGTGCACACACACACACACACACACACACACACACACACACACAGAGCCCACACCCCCATCATCTCCTCTCCTTCTGCCCAAATTCCAAACAATCATTAAAGTTCAGCTCAAACCCACCTCCTCCAGCAAATGGCCTAGTCCCACTCCAGATCAGGGCCCTGCCTGTGTCACCCTGTCCCTCCACAAGGGCACAGACCATGCCTGACTCCTTGGTGCAGACTGGCAACGTCTGTCCTCTCCCACGCCCCCTCTAGAAGTGAATGTTTGTAAAACACTACATTTTTCTCAGGCTTTCTCTATATGCAAAGTAAGTAGAAGGAGCTGAGATGTCAAAAACAAAACAAAACCTTTTAATATAATGGATACCAATTAAAAAGCAAAATGAAAGCAAGATATAATATACTTGAGCCCCAGGTCAGAACTTTCACCAAGCAGGCCCAGCAAACACCTCCAAGCTAAGCCACGGGGCAGCACTTCCAGGGCGCAGGGAAGACCTTTTCTCTGAGTGAAGCCCAACTACAGTCTCCCTGAGAGCCGAGCCCAGTGCCTGACTACCCCAGCATGGCGGGGTGGGGTGGGGTGGGCAGGCTTCCAGGGTCAACCATTCCCACCGTGTGCTGACAGCTCATACTCTTCTGAAAACTCACACTCAACACCTTGAGCAATTAGTACAACAGCCCCGGGAGGTGAACACAGCAAATGTATAATAATAAGTAGCATATATATATATATGTATAAGAATAAGTTTTATATATATATATATATATGTATCAGGAACCCTCCGTGCGCCGAGCATGGTGCCAGGCATTTCATTAATCCTCACGACTACAGGAATATTATCCCAATGTCACAGCTGAGGAAAATAGGAAACTGCTGTACAGAATGCTTAAGTAACTAGCTCAAGGTCAAACAGCTAGAAGTGTGGAGTAGGGAATAAACCCAAGCAACCTAACCTAGGGCCTCACTAAGCTATCACGGTGGGAACAGGAGATCTCACCCAGGATCCCCAGATCCCTGTGGAGTACAGTTTACATCATATTCTTCGGCCACCAGACACATTTCAGTGTTCTTAAAAAGCTGGATGTCGTTGTTCTGCAATGATGGCCTTTGATAGCTTCTTACCTCTCTCCATCCCTACACATCCAGTTGCCTGCCTTCACTGCCTGTTGCCATTATGCATTCTATACTCATCCTGCCCACAAACTCCCCTTGACATTGACAGGAACGAATGCAGCATCCCCACCAAACACTGCAGTGCGGCACCGTCCGCCGATGAAGGGAGGCCTGGGCCCACACAAGGGTGCCCAGGAAGCTAGAGCTGAGCCAGGAGCGTGCTGGCCATCCCCGCCTGCCGCTAAGCCTTTAAAACTCCACAAACAATGTAATTTCTGGTGGTTTTTCATTTTGCCAGAGATAAAGTTATCTCCGTGAGTCCATGCATCCAACCATTTACATACATGTTGGCCACGGCAACTAAGAAAGCCATTCAAATTGCATGGAAATGAACAGAGCTGAACAATAAGCTAAAACATGCCTAGAGCAAGTTTAGCAATAAACAGGGTTTTAACTTTTTCCCCTTCCATCTCTTGTGTCTTTCTCTGATGGATGATGTGACAGAGGAAGGCGGCTCCATAAATTCCAAATTCTGAATACTATATCAGTGACTGGCAGCTGGGTGCTGGGAGACAGTCCCCACTCTTCCTGGGGAGGCCCTTTTATGAGGACTCTATGACCCAGCTCTGCTCTTCCTGAGGTCGTGAACCGGCAGTGGGACCACATGCCATCACACTGGCCCTCAAGGGCAGCATTTGAATCCCTGGTTCTGGGAAAATGGGGTTCAGAAATCAAGGGATCCCGCTGAAGGTCACACAGGTGCAGAGATGAGTTTGAAGCACCAGTGAAATCCTTTGGGTCTCATCCATCCCAGAAGTAGCAGCTGTTTCCCCATTTTGCCTATGAGAAAATTGAGTTTCAGGACCATTAAGTAGCTTGGATAAAGTCACACTGCCAGCATGTGGCAGAGGTGGGATTGGAACTCTAGCTGGTTTGCATCCAGAATTCACATTTTTTTGCAGCAGAATGGAGCCTCCCAAACTTTTTTACACATACACAAAAATAGTAATATTTGGGGCTTCCCTGGTGGCACAGTGGTTGAGAGTCTGCCTGCCGATGCAGAGGACACGGGTTCGTGCCCCGGTCTGGGAAGATCCCACATGCCGCGGAGCAGCTGGGCCCGTGAGCCATGGCCGCTGAGCCTGCGCGTCCAGAGCCTGTGCTCTGCAACGGGAGAGGCCCGCGTACCGCAAAAAACAAAAAAATAGTAATACTTGTGCTGCATAACAGAATGAACTGGAGGGGATTTGGGAGTCTTTCTATGGAACTTGGTGGAAAATTTTTTATTACCTTTTGTTTATATTATATAATTACAATAAGAAAAATAAGTATTGGGGAAGATATTAAAGATTGAATATGCATAAAAATTTCAAATAATATATTTTCATATTTGTAATGAGAAAGCTAGCTTCTGCGAACATAATGTTTTCATATCAAGTTTTATGTTTGAAATGGCTACGCACAGTTCCTGATCAATACTTCTTAATGATGGTCTCTTCAAATTCTCAATAACGGCAACTCACCAGAAACTTTGTTCACACAGTTAGGTAATAAAAATTTTAAATCATTTTTTTACAGATAAGAAGTTTACCACAGTTGAAATTATATTTTTAGAATGTAACAGCTTTTCCTTTTCTTTCATTGACAATTACATTGTCGGAATTTCTTGTGATACTACGTTTGGATTTCTAAGTGAACTGAACTTTTGCATATCAAATGTTTCAATAGAACGATAAAAACTGATTGGAGGGATGCAGATGCAGTCACCCAGCAGTTGGCTGGGGCTTTTCTGAAAGGGCTCATCCTCTGCAATGGAAGAGAGAATCCCGTGAATGTAAAGTAGAGGTTCAGGACTTACTTGTCGCTGTCCCCTCCAAGAACACCACCCAGCGTGCCCCGCACAACTTGCGCTATGCCCCATGCTCTTTGGGTTCCTGGAACACAAATCCTCCAGCAGCTTCCATGCCCCTGCACACAGTGAATAACTGTTTGCAGGAGACATGTAGGAAGCCGAGCAACTCTTGGCTGCACTCTGCAACACTGGAGGCCAGTGCATGTACGGTGCATGGGTGTTGTGCTTGCCACAGGTGAGGACCACAGGAGGGCCCTTGGGAAACTGTTCCCTTCGGCTGTGCTCAGAGGAGTCTCCACCAGGCTGCTTGCAGCCAATGCTGATAGTTCCAGGGTCTCTGAAGATCCCAGTAGCCTCCAGGGCTGAAAGTATCGCTATATCTCCACCTATGTATAAACCATTTGTGGCTGGCTACTTGGGAAGTTTTGCTCTAAATTACACTCCCTACCATAATTGTTGAATATGGTGAGTAATAATTTGAAGTAATAACTGACGTTTCTTCTCCCAGTGTTTTTTGCATCTCACCTTTCTTTGCCACTTGGGCAGCTTTCCAGATACTCTGCCTTCCAGGGAGGATGGGGACAGTCAGGAACATGGTGCCAACGCCCAGCTTAGAATTTCAGGGCATGCTTTTGAATGTCCTTAGCAGAAATGGAGGTGTGAAAGCAAAGGGTTTTGTGAGAGAGCATTTGTGGTAGTTAAAAAGGGGGCTTGGAAGTCTCAAACCATAGGTTTTAAAAACAAGATAGAGAAGAATACAAAGTGAGTATGGTATTCTCTTCCCTAACTGCCCCCCAGTCTAGGTTCAGAGGTGGGGAAGATCAGCCAGCGAGACAGAGAAGAATCAAAGGACATGGGACTGGGGTTTAAATGGGTCCCTGATGTGGGGCCCAGCAGCACTGACCCTTAGAGATGCAGGGTAAAAAGGGACTGCATCATGATCAAAACCCTGACTACACATCTCAGATGGACACAGGAAAATCTGAGAGCTAGAGAGAATGTTGTCTGCCTTCCAGAATGTAGCCCAGGAGACCAGGTGTCCTCATACAGCATGGTGCCTGAGCAGAAGACCAGCAATGGCTGAGACTGAGTGCCTAAGATCAGTCTTAGGAGCCTGTTCATCCCAGTGTACTGTGGGGAAAGCCACCAGCATTCCCAAGCTTCCCCCAAAGAGATGTAGACGTGGCCAGAGAGCAGCTGGAAAAAAGGCAAAGAGGCTTCGCAGTTGGGACAAGGAGAAAACAACAGCGTTGACCTAGAAGCCACAGTGGGGACCAAGGTCATGTGCTACAGGTGCATCAGGGGCAGAGGCCAATACCCCAAAACACACAACAGAGTCCACAAGGTATCCCTCCTCATGGCCCCTGGAAATGTAGATTACCACAGGAAGAAGAGAGCAAAACAGAAGTTAAATCCCAAACTGACCATGTTTAAATGAGAAGTGACTGATTGTCTTGAATTGGTAAGTTTGTTTTCCACCTTTGGAAGAAATGAGAGGTAGAGAACTAAGGTTGAGTTCAGTTATAAAGAAAAATAGAGAGTTACACTTTCATACATCTAAGATTATGACTGTATAAATAATTCATACCTATTGCAGAATTTATAAATGAATTCATAACCATTCACTTTTGAGTATAACCAAGATGTATAACAGGCAAATCCTCCATTTATGAAACAAACCCTGATGGAATCTCAATGGGCAAAAGAGGTGGATATTCACTTTATAAAATGATTCTCCACTTTACAAGGCCTGTTACCTCCAATGTCCTTTAATTGGCCAGACACCTTAATGCAGTTAAAATAGAATCTGACTTTGTAAAACCCATTTTTCTGGGTGATCGTCAGCCTTGTGTTGAAGAAATCTGCATTGATTTGCTTTAATCCAAACCTCAGCCTGGCGCACTCACACTTGGACTCTGAAGAAGGAAGGAAGTGTTGGCCTCAGTGAATAGATACAACTGAAGGCCATGTTCATGCTGGACTCAGGGTCAAATGACTTGAGCTCTAGTCTCTCTCTGCTGTGTCACCAACCAGCTGTGGAACCCTCCACAGGGCCTTCTCCTCTCTGGGCTTCTTTTAGAAGGCAAGAGGATCAGATTCCAATGGCCTTATGGTTTCTCCTAGCACTGACTGTGTGGCTTTGTATTTATGAATGCCTTGGGCTACAGACTGACCCATGGCTGCTCTTGTAGGCAAGAATATAGAGCTTAAAAGCACGATACAGTATTTGTTTTTCTCTTTCTGACTAACTTCAATCTATATGACAGACTCTAGGTCCATCCACCTCACTACAAATAACTCAATTTCATTTCTTTTTATGGCTGAGTAATATTCCATTGTATATATGTGCCACATCTTCTTTATCCATTCATCCGATGATGGACACTTAGGTTGCTTCCATGTCCTGGCTGTATGCTAACACATATATATGGAATCTAAGAAAAAAAAAAAGTCATGAAGAACCTAGGGGTAAGATGGGAATAAAGACACAGACTTACTAGAGTATGGACTTGAGGATATGGGGAGGGGGAAGGGTAGGCTGTGACAAAGTGAGAGAGTGGCATGGACATATATACACTACCAAACGTAAAATAGATAGCTAGTGGGAAGCAGCCGCATAGCACAGGGAGATCAGCTCGGTGCTTTGTGACCACCTAGAGGGGTGGGATAGGGAGGGTGAGAGGGAGGGAGACGCAAGAGGGAAGAGATATGGGAACATATGTATATGTATAACTGATTCACTTTGTTATAAAGCAGAAACTAACACACCATTGTAAAGCAATTATGCTGCAATAAAGATGTTAAAAAAAAAAGCACAATACATATTATGACCATGTCTAAGACTACGTTTACATGCTAAGTAGTATCTAATGGGGTATGGATTGAGTGCCCACTGTATACCAGACCTGACTAAGAACCGTTACGGAAACAAAGGAATGCCCCTTCCCAGCCCTGGGAAGAAGATACTCCTTAGAGGAAGAAAGAAGAACAAAAAGAAACAGCAAAATTGACTGCCCGTGGGTCCGAGGGAGGCAGGTCTCCCTGTGAGCTGCAGCTGTCAGGAGGAGAAAGATGAGCAGGGTTCTGCAGCATAGGCGGAATCGCTAGAGAGAAAAGAGGTCATTCTAAGTGGTGCAGAAGTGGAGACACTGTTTCTCAATCTTTGATTCAGCCTATGGAAGCCACAGCCGTGTGACAAGCACAGTGAGCAAAACTAGTGATGAATGATGGGCAGTGACAGACTGGGACAAGGGAATGGAGTGGGTGGTGGAAATTTTTCAATTCTCAGACATATGTAAGGCTTTTGCTCTCTGTTCCTCTGTTTTCTCCTTTCTCATCCAACCATGGTGTGGTGGTGACTATCTCCACAGCTGCTGTGGGTGGTAAATTCCATGAATTCTCTTTTACAAAGGAAGAAACTCAAGCCTAGGTCTTTCCATTAAGGAAAACTCTTCCACTCCCTTAGACAAGATAGACTCCCCATGTTTTGGTTTTATCTTTAATTTGTACCTTGTTGTTTCCAAAAAAAGTATTTGAGGAGCTGAAAATAAAAGCCATAGTTAAAATAAGAACGTTAAAACAGAAAATATCAAATCAGGAACCATAGATATTAGGGGAAATAAGAAAAGCCAAACCGAGGTTAACTTGGGCCACTGAACTACATTTAGCTGTGAACTTCCTAGAAGCCAAAGAGAAGAGGGAAAGTGATTCTATAGTATAGCTAATAAAAGTAAGTATATTAACTATTTAGAATAGACGCACTCTTCCTAAACGCTCAGAAACTGTGACAGGATTTTGAGGGTATGATGGAGGAATTTCAAGAAACTCCCCTTGGTTGCCTCAGTAAGTGGAATATATAGTAAAGTAATTCGTATAATATTTATCAGGCACTCACTGCTATATGGATACTTTACTAAGCTCTGGATGGAATTAAGAGAGCTAAGACACAATCTTTCTCCACCTCAAGCTTTTAACCTAATAGAGGAGATGCAACATGTAGTCAAATAAGTATTTATGCAACAAAAAATATCTATTTAAGGTCTGTTGTGCTTTTTTCACATAGTAGACAGATAGTTTCCACAAAAGAGGCAGATTTTTTAAAATTTCTCCAAGGTCGAGAGAAGGGTTTTAACAGAGATATATGTGGATACATCTTTTAAAAGATATGTCCACACAAAAGAAGATCAAGCTATATGAGATTACATATTAATTAGCTTGATTGTAGAAGTCATTTCACTCTATATGTATATAAAATCATCATTTTGGAAAGAATTTTTTAATAAAAGGTCAACACTGAAAAAAAGGAAAAATCTTTAAAAACAAGTGAAAAAATAAAAAATAAATCGATACCACACACACAACAAGAACTCAGCTTCTATCTCTTTCTCATGAAAATATAGAATACGGGTTTAGGTTAGAAATATGTTAGCTGTAAGCAAGAGAAACCTTGACTAGAGAGTGCTTTCCAAACTGTAATGTGAGTGTAACTCACCTGGGGATTGCAGTTAAAATGCAGGTTCTTCTCGGGTGAACCTGAAAGTCCTCATTTCTAACAAGCTCCCTGGTACACAAGCAGCATCCTGAGTGGTGAGGGACTAGGCAGATGGTGACTGAGGCTTTATCTGCCTAATCGTCACACTCTTCTGAGACGAGCATTCCAGGCAAAGGCAGTCAGGGCTGTGTGGAAGCCGAGTGATGCCACCGTCGGGGAGCCATTCTTTTCCCTTCGCTCACTCTACCATCTTTTTTTTTTTTTTTAATTTTCATCCTCATGCTTGTTGCCTCATGTTGCAATATGGCTGTTCTTCTGTGTATTGTGTCTCTGTTTCAGATCTGAGGAAGGACAGAGTCGCCTCTATAATCAGGAAGACATAAGATTCCCAGAAATTACCTCACCCCACCCCCACCAAAGCTTAAATCTAACTGGCCTGAAGATGTCACATGGCCACCTCTAGCTGTAAGGGAGTATGGGAGGGAGTCTTGTTTTAGCTGGTCATCACCCTTGGGCATCGTTAGTAAGGAAGAAGAGGTGAACAGCGATCAGGTAGGCAATGGTAGTGTCATAGCATTGTTCACCTAAAACAACAAAACAGCCGGTTATTTTACAAGCAAAACAGGTTTATTCAGGAGAAGCAAAGATTGCAATTTGGGACATGCAGCTATGGTGAACCATGTGCAAGTCTGGTAAAGCAAAGGAGAGGAAACTCTTTTACAGAGGAGAAGGGGAAGTTGGGAGGGGCTGTTATAAACAAAAAGTCCTTTAAAGGAAACTGGGAGTTCAAAGTAGAGTGGCTTTTCTTTGACTGAGTTGTGCCAGTCTCTCATTGGCTGATCTGTTGCTGGGGGGAAATCTTTCTTTCTCCTGCTGGGGATAGTGAAATAGTCACTTCCTACTGGAGATGCAAGGTAGTCTCTTCCTGTTGGGATCTGTATTGATGTCAAGCGGTATGTGTATAAGAACTCCCCCTTCTGGCCTCCTGACTCCATGTTAGTGAGGTTTCCCTTTATTAATTTTCACAGCATAGAGATACTTATTTTCCCCATAAGCATTCTTTGAGCACCTAATATGTACTGAATTCTCCAGGAAGCCCCTTCACAGTGAGACGTATTGACATGTCTTATTCTACCCATTTCACAGATAGGGAAATGAGGCTCCGAGGACTGAGATTTCCATCTTGGCATCACATGTCTGGTCAATGGAAGAGTTAGGTCTGGGATTCCTGGATCCTGGACATTTTATGAGCATGTATGTGTATGTTTAAAAATAATAGTGTATTTAGTTGAATAAATTGAGGCTTATGCGTCATCCTTTTGGGAAACTTAAAATGAAAGTCACCTCTGAAGTAAGCCAAGGGCCCAGCACTAAGAGAAGCTCTTTGTAAGTGTTGGAGAAGGATAGATTCGCAAGCAGTAAATAGCAGGGGTTGATGGAGTACAAATCATGCCAGACAAATTTAACTGCTCTTTTTGTAATCTATAGAAATGCCAGATGAAGAGATAAAAGGAAAGCAGTGAATATGATAGCTCTCAATTTTACAAAAGTGCTTAGGAATAGTGACTTGGGTGAAGTTCTGGGGAAAAAATTAATAATAACAATTCAAATGGGCCTGGCAGGGGGTCCTGGCCTGAGGCTGGGAAGCAAGGAATCTCACTGCCCTCAGAGGGTGTGGGAAAGTGAGCTGGGGATCAGGTGCTGGGAGGAGGCTGCATGGCAGGGGCCCCCATGCACTGCCCGGAGCCTGCAAGTCAACTGAGGCCCGAGTCAAAGTTTGATAAATCCTCACGAGCCAGAGTGTGGCCCTGGGAGGAGTAGCAGGGGCAAGGCTGGAGCTGGCCAGAAATGCAGAATCTCAGGCCCCACCCCAGCCAGGCTGCAGGAGCATCTGCAGGCGACAGGCGTCCCAAGGAAGTCAGACACCCACGGACGTTCCAGAAACACTGCTCTAAACACTGCCAGGTTGGAGGGCACCACAGCCCTCTAATCAGGTACCGTCTCCCTCACCTGCACCCCGCCCCTCAGCAATGCCCCCCAGACACGCTGCTCCAGAGCTCACCCTCCTGCTCTCCAACACTCTCCCCTAGGGCCAGCTTGTTCCCCTGGAACGTCTCAGCCAGGCTAAGTTATAAACACCATGGGGATGTTTGTCTTTTTAAAATGAGTCAGTTAATGATACTCTACTGGTGGGATTTCAGGCCCCGTAATACTAGATGTATGGGCAGGGGATCCCGCCCCGAAATCAAGGATAGAAACTTGAATTGAGTGCCCGCCCCTCCCCACCCCCACGCCAGGTACTAAAACATACTTTGTCTCATTTATTCCTCACAATCCTGGAGGTTTTGTTATCCTCCTTTTAGGGCGAAAATGACACTCAGAAAGGTTAACTTGTCTGAGGTTACACAACCAGGAGGGACAGAATCAAGCCTGCTTACCTGCTGTCTTCCAAAGTCAAGACCTTCCCCCAGCATCCTTCCACCTCACTCCCTCTGCCTACCTGTGTGGATCGCCTTGCCGAGCCCTCATCAGGCCCACATCTGAATGACTGCAGTTGAGGGTGACTGTGAGGGACTCTGTCCATTGAGCCTCCGAACCTCATCTACACCAACTTCTATGATGGCTCAGAGGTTTGAGGAAGAAGAGCTAGGGACAGAGAGACAGAAAAGAAAAGAAAGTACATGAACCCACCAGGCACTTAATATGTTATTTAGATCCGACTTCTTTCTGAAAACAATTTAAGTAAACTTAGCAGAAAACTCATATATATTAGTCCCTTTATAATACTAATTAATAAGAGTGCCACATAATAAGGGGAAAAGATAATTTCACAGAGACCCAGGGAAAAGACAGCTGCTCCCACCAATCACAAACTTAGCTTTAGGTTCTCTGATTGTTGAGGCAAACAAGTATGATGACATTTTCTAATAAAAGTGAGTGTGATCAGGAAAGGCCCACCTTTTTCTTAGCACTTATAGGAAGGCATCTTATGAAACTGACAGATGCCCCTAACTGGGAAGGAGTGGAAAAAAATTATCTGTGACCTGGAGAAGCAAAATGTTTGGGTAAATGAGATTCGACTTCGAAAGGCTTAAGCATTAACACAGGAAGGAAAAATTAATCATAAAGACAGAGATGGATTCAATAAGTGGGGGGGAACTCACAAGTGCGGATCTGCTGAGACAGAAGCAGCCCCAGAGCAGAGCACAAATTAGATGAGCTTGCAATGGGAAGTGGCAGAGAAATAAATAAAAAAGGCAAGATAATTTGGGCATGTAGGCATGTGCAGGGCCCATAACACAAAGCCAGGAGGAAATGGTCTCTGGTGGTGAGATGGAGCCTGGGAGATTGCAGCCAGCTGTGGGCATCTCATTACCCGACAGAGGTAGGCAAAGTGGAGAGAGTTCAGGGAAGGGCACCAGACATGATTAGGTAGCAGGAAAGATTAATTTACGAGAAAAGATTAAAAACTAAAATAGGCTTGCTGGGCTCTGGGAAGGCTGGCTCCCAGTGTAGAGGGGTGAGGGAGGCACTAAGGAAGGTAGCAAAGCGGGGGGAGGAGGCCTAGCCTGGACCAGGCCCATGAAGGGACGAATGGGCCAGGGGTAGGGAGAGATGGTGGAAACACCCACCTAAGGAGACCTCAGTCAAAATTAAAAACTCAGATGAAGTTGCCATTTTTAGCTGCCATGTACAGAAGCTGCAGAGCCACGAGTTCTGCACAAAGAGCCGTCAACACATCCTCTCCATCCCACTCTTACTGTGATCAATGGGGCTTAGTTTTGAGATGGAGTGGATGGGGCGGGGGCTTAGTTCATTCATTCAACATTGTTGGGCATCTACTATGTGCTAGGGATTGTGCTAAGCATTGAGGAGACACATATAAGACACAGTCCCTCTAAGTGAGAGAGTGGCATGGACATATATACACTACCAAATGTAAAATAGATAGCTAGTGGGAAGCAGTCGCATAGCACAGGGAGATCAGCTGGGTGCTTTGTGACCACCTAGAGGGGTGGGATAGGGAGGGGGGAAGGGAGACGCAAGAGGGAGGAGATATGGGGATATATGTATATGTACAGCTGATTCACTTTGTTATAAAGCAGAAACTAACACACCATTGGAAAGCAATTATACTCCAATAAAGATGTTAAAAAAAAAAAAAGACAGTCCCTGATCTCAAGGCACTTGAGAGTGCAGCTCATTCAATCCTTACAAGTCAGTGTAATAAGTACTTCTATTTGAAAAAACATAAACAGAGAGCACTGGAAACCAGACCGAGAAGCCAAAGGAATACTTCTCAGAAGAGGCTGTGCATGAACCAAGTTTGGAGGGATGATAGGCATTAGCTAGCTAAGGCAGTGGATGGATGGATGGATGAGTTATCAGGCAGAAGGGACAGTAAGTGCAAAGATGTGGTCTGAAACAGCATAATATATTCAAGGAAATTAAAAAATTCAAATTTGCCTGGAGAAAGGGGGTAGGAAGGTAAAGAGAAGAAGCATAATGTATTAGGCAAGGGCCCGATCATGAAAGAACTTGTATGCATGAAGCTCAGAAATTTGAACCTCAAACTGGAAGCTCTGTGGAGTCAGCAACCAGAGGCTTTTAAGAAGCAGCATGGCAAAATCAAGTGTAATTTTGTAACGATTACTCTGATGTCCGTGGAAACATGTACCCACAGGGAAGGATAGTCAGGAGACAAGGAAATCTATTTGACGACTATTTCCATGATCCAGGTAGGAATCTACAAGAGGCTGAACTAAAGCAGTGATGGCAGAGACACAGAGGCTGCAGACCTTTCTAAACGCTTGGCAAGGGGAGCTGGGCAGGAAGATAGAGACTAGTAAATAAGGTCTTGGCATGGGTTCCTGGCTGGGTGGTGGTGTTCATCCCTGAGGTAGGCAATGGTCACACAGGTTTCAGGGAGAAGTAAGAGCTCTATTCAGACAATTTGGGCTTGATAGGAGTATATATATCCTGTAGGCAGGTGGGCAACATGTTGGTCCTCAGTCCAGACTCAGAGATTCAGGAGTTATCAAATATTTGTGATAACTGAAGTCATAGTGTGAAGGAGAAACCCCCCAAAAGGGTTACACAGAAACTGGAGAGCAGAGCACCAAGAACAAGTCTTTGGGGATACCAGCAGCTAAGGGGTCAGTGAAGGAAGGAAGGGTGCTGAGAAGGGTGAGAAGGAACAGCCTGAGAGGTTGTTGGAAAACAGAGAGACCATGGGAACACACAAGTCAAGTGAGGAAGAGTTTCAGGAAGAAATGATGAACACTATGAGATGTCAACAACATTCAAGCAAGTAAGCACCAAAGTATCCACTGAATTCAACATTATGGAAGTCAATGGAGAGCAGCAAAGAGACTGATGGATGGATCAGATGGGGCATAAGCCAGATTGCAATAAGATGAGAGGGACGCAGGAGGTGATGAGGACAAGAAAGAGTACAGCAAGCACTTGGAAATGATTGGCTGTGAAGGGCAAGAGTAAGACAGGACAACTCCTAGACTGGGATGTGTGGTTGACAGGGGTATATGGTTGGTTTAAATTAATTGGTTCTTTAATGAGAATGACCTGAACATGTTTTCAGAGTAGGGAGGCAAATAGGTAGAAGATTTCAAGGGAATAAGACAGAGGGCTGGACTGAGCTCTGAGAAGGGGCTAATGGCACCTAAGAATTCAGCATGGCATCAGTTCTGGGTCATTCCAAGTCCAGAGTAAGCAGTCCTTGCTGTATGCACACTGGGCTCTGACCAAATGATTTGAGGTCAGAGGTGGAGCCAGTGAAACCATCAGCCATTTTGGTAAGTAACATGGGAGATAAGAGAAAATACAGCCTCGTACACTCTTCCAAGAAATTATCCTCTAGTTAGGCATAAAGATACTTTCCCCGTAAAAGGTTACTAAGCATTATAATGTAAGGACCCTTGCTTTAGCCACGGTAACCTCATAAACAGAACTTGAGGCAAAAGCTTACTTTCTGTGGTTTTACTGGAGTGTGCAATCCCAGGGAAGCGAGAGGGAGGGTGTGGGATAAGAAATATATTTAGTCTCTGTCTATGGTTCCTGGGGCAGAGCTCCTAAGACCTTGGTAATTTCCTAAGCGAGAGGAATCTCTTTGTTTTTCAAAACAAGGACTTTAAATCAGGATGGGACCCTTATATAGCATCAGGATGGAACTAGTCACCAGAAAGCCCAAGGACCAGAGGGCTGGCATTTACAGCCGCACCACCAACCTCCAGGAACTGCGTGTGGTGGAGGGAAGGTATGGGATGCTAGAGATAAAAGCTCTATGAAAACTCTTGAACAGCAAGATTTGATGAGCTTCCAGGTCGGTGAACACACACCAGGAGTGTGGTGCATCTCAGTTCTATGGAGACAGAAGTTCCTGTGCTGGGGACCCTTTCAGACCTCATCCTGTCTACCTCTTCATGTGGCCGTTGATCTGTATCCTTTCTAATACACTTTACAATACACTGGTAAATGTAAGTGAATGTTTCTCTGAGTTCTGTGAGTCACTCTAGCAAATTAATCAAACCCAAGAAGGGGGTCGTGGGAACCTCTGATTTATAGCCAGTGGTCAGAAGCACAGAAGACGATCTGGACTTGCGACTGGCATCTAAAGAGAAGGGTGGTCTTGTGGGGATGAGCCCTCAGCCTGTGGGATCTGATGGTATCTTCAGGTAGATAGTGACAGAATTGAGTTAACTGCTTGATGGTGTTGAAAAAACACACAGTGGAGAGGGGACAGGGAGTGAAACCGGAGCAGGGGGAGTGAAGATATCTTTGAGTGGGTGCCTCACTGAGCTGGCCACCATCTGGCAACAAACATGCCATTTGCTTGGTCTTACAAGATGTTGCCAGAGTTGTTTCCGTGAAACAACTGCTTCTTAGGACGTCCCTGGAAAGTGAGAAGGAGAAGGGCAAGCACCTGATCACTGCCTCCTTCTTGTCTCTCTTCTCTCAGGGACCAAGGTCCACCCAGGAGGCGTCATCTGGGTCGTGTTACCCAGCCAGAGCCACCGCAGTCCAGCTGGTCAGAGCACAGATGTCGAGGTCTCTCCTGGTCACTTGGCACCACATGTAGGGGCTCCGTGGGCTGTGGTGGAGGAAGCAGCTGGGCCTTTATAACCACAGGAATAGTGTGAAACTTCCCTAGGGCCACTGTGGCCAGGAAATACACAAAGGGCCAAGGCCTGAGGTGTAGGCAAGCCAGGCAGATCTAGCCTGGTGCTGAGATCAGGTCGGGCCCAGACTCGGTGTCTCCTCATGAAAATAGCATCAAGCAGTACTCTGAGCACCTCAAGTAAATTAACTTTTCCAGTCTTCATTACAGCCTAATGAGGCACTAACACACACATTTAGAGATGGGAAAACTGAAGCAAAGAGGGGTTAAGGAACTTCCCTAACACCACACAGCTAGGAAGTGGCTGAGGGAGGATTCAATCCCAGGCGCTCTGTTGTGCCATACTGCCAACCCCACGAACCAGCGAGGGAGAACCCCCAAAGGAAACATCGTGTAGCAGAAAGAGGAACCAGGTTTCAGAAGCTGTGTAGGATCTAACGGGCAGAGAATAAGGAGGTGGGTATTCTCAGTCGGAAGAGCAGACTGACAAAGAAAGTATAAATGACCCGAGTGAAGCTTGGCCAAGTAAGGGCTATGCAGCGATGGGTTCGGGCAGGACACTGGAATGTGCTCTGTAAGTAGATGGGGTGGGGAGTATGGGTAAGGGGACACGGCCAGCTTTAAGCAGAGCTGCCGACTGCACATGCGCACTTGTGAGCCCTGACTCACCTCCCACCTACCGTACCGGTGGTACTGAAGGGAGAAAACAGCCTCAGCCCCCGAGGGTGAGGGCGGCCTTGAACATACAGCAGCTTCCGGGTCTTTGTCCTCCAGACTCCTCTTGTCTGACCCCTTGAGGCCTAGTAGACCCCTTTCTGACCCTTTCCCACTTTCTCCTAACCCAGAATGCTATCCAAATCCTTCCAGGGGAGAAGCATTGAATATTTGTCGAGTGCCTGCTGGGAGAGACACTCATTTTTCTCGCTGAATTCCAGAGGAACCTGGCAAAGTGGGCAGTGATAGCCTCCAGCTTACCAGTGAGGACTAGCCTTGCCTTGGATCGGGCCACTGTCAGAGGTGGGCGCTGGGCGAAGCACCAAGAACCAACCCAGCTCCCAGGCCCACTGCCTGGCTGTGTCCTCAGGGCACCTCCAACCTCCGGATTCCCAAGTGAAAGATGCAGATTACCCCATCCATGCTCCTTTTATAACACAGACTGGAAAACGCCTTGAAAGTGAAAATGCCATGGAAACACAAAGCATCATTTCTCAGGCCCAAGAAGAACGTTGCAGCTGAGTTTGGATACCGGTCACCAAACCGGTACAGGGTGAGTCAGGGTCAACAGGGGGCGGGGGGCGGGGGGGACAATATTCCCACCAGAACTCCTTTGCCCAAGATGCATTCAATTAAACTCTTTTTAGGACATGCTTGAAATATTGGAATTGACCCTTTCTTCATTACCATATATGCCCCACATGGTTGAGCATTGATAGTTGCTGTCTAATCATTTTTATTACTTACTTATGTGAAAGCCTCTGTGAGGAATAAGGGGATAGGTCGTTCCATTCTTGGGAGGAGAAAACTAGGGACTGTCATCCACGGTCCAGGTGGCAGTCAGGGTGAGAGGTGGGACTGAACTCAATAACCCTCCCACTTGCCCCACCCACACCTAGTTCCATTCCAGTCATCCCTTTCTCAGGCAGGATGCCACCATCAGCCTGATCGTTATGAGCCAGCTATTCAGAATCATTCATCCATTCGGAAAGTACTTTTTGAGAGGCTGCTGTGTGCCAGGCAATGTTCCAGGCATGAGAGACACAGATTCCCTGACTTCATGGAGCTAGCATTCTACTGGCAAAAACAACTGATAAATAAATATATAATACGATGTCTTCCAAATTATCATGAAAATAACTGAACAGTGTAAGGAGAGAGACAGGGTAGACATTTGAGCAGAGCCCAAATCAAGGGCAAAAATGGGCCGCGGGATGATGGAGAAGGGCAGCCAGGCAAAAAATGAGTTTGGTAGGTGTGGACTTAGTACCTCTCTTATCACATCCTTCATATCCAAATACTCATGCATTCCACTTCTTTCTGTTTATCTACCACCACCTTAGTTCAAACCACCATAACTTCCTGCTCCAATTCTACTTTCAGTCCATTCTTCAAACTTCAGCCCAAGTGATCTTTGCAAAATGTACATCTGGCCGCATGGCTTTAAACGTTCAGTACCTTCCCACTGTTCTTAGGATAAAAAGCAGCATCCTTCCTGTGACTCCCAAGGTTCTGCACAGTCTGGCTGCCCCCAGCCTCCTCTTGTAACACTTCCTTTCTCCCTATTCTCTCTAAACCCCATGCGCTCTGGTCTTCTTGCAAAAGCACTCCCCAGCTCATCATTCTTTTAGGAAACTTTCCCTAACATCCAACTTGGACAGTTCCCTTTGTTATTGCTGGCTTAGAACCGCATTTCTCTTTCCCATAGCATGTATTTATGGATTCTTTATTACGATTATTCAATTCTATAAGAGTAGGGACTGAATCTGTTTTTAATCACCATGGTAACTCCAGCATCTAACACAGTAGGCCATCAATTCATACTTACTGAATGAATGAATGAATGAATGAACGGCAGTTTTTTATAAGGGAAGGGAAGCACGACCTCTCTCTATGGCCAGACAGAAAACAAGCCTGGGGATCTGGAAATGGCAAATATTACGAGCAAATGAGCTCCAGGTTCCAGGCCAGAGCCGAGATGGCAGAGCTACCCACAACCCCAGACTTCGCAGAGAGAAAGGAGGCACTCTTACGAGAGCTATCCAGGCTGGAACCAGCTGCCAAATTCATTTAAAGAGGCATAACACTTTAATTATCACGGCACTCCAAAGGACTAATACAACTGAAAACTAAATGCTGGTAAAGGCTGCCTGGGTGAGGTCAGTGAGCTCAAGAAAGGTACCAGGACACAATGAGACTTTGAATTAGTATGCCAGGAACATCCAAAACATATTCATTGTGTTAATAGAAATGCCTAAGTATATTAGACATTTGGGGACTTATTATTCATATTAGTTACAATATGGAAATCAAATTTCATTTCTAAATTGCAATCAAATGATATTTTCTATTAAAACTGTAGTAGCAAGACAAATTAAGCAATGCTACGGGTTACATATTACTAATCCAGTTTGGTTATAACTCACATTTTTTTTATTTTGTTATGAATCATCATGGGAATGAAATAAAACAAGATATTTTCTAAACTGAACTGAAAAGGCTTTTCTTTGGCAGAACGGAAACTGCTTAAGAGCTCAGATTAAGGTAATAACACTGTCTTCGTGAAACAGACAAAGACAAGCACTGATGACGAAGCTTCAGGCCCGTGAAAATAAGTCACCTTCTTCTTCTGTCCCATTGTCCTGCAGAACCAAGGGCCAGAGGGTCTTAAAAGGTCAATTAATTAAATCTTCTGTGTTAAGACAAAGTTGCATAAAATCCTTCCTTAAAGGCTGACACCCCATTAAGAGCCAAATTTGACTTATTTGTCCGAAGTGCAGTGGCCTTCCCTTAAATGTGTCTGGATCCCCCACTGCCTCTTGCACATAGTAGGACTCAATGAAAACTTGAGATGTTAATTTAGTAAGTAAATCAATCACAAGTTAACCACTTAGAAACATCTATTGATATTATATAAGGATATAAATCACCCAAAATGATGCTTGGTTCATAAAAGCTGTTTATAAATACGAGGTCTCTTTTTCCTAATAGGCACAGTTCAAGATAGCATTCACCTTCCGTGGTCCATCTAAAAACCACTCTATGGATAACAGAGAGCATTTATTGAGTGGTTACCATGAGCCAGGCACTGTGCCAAGCCCTTTACATATATTATCACACTGATTATTCACAACAATCATAGAAGTGGGAGCTACTCATAGCCCCATTCTGCCAACGAGGAAATGAGGCACTGAAAGGGAAGTAACTTGCCCAAAGTTACAAAGTTTCTGATGGTGGAGCCAGACTTCAAGTTTGAGACCAGGGCTTGTGCTCTAACCACTGGTATTTGCTGCCTCTCACACACAAGAAAGTTCCATAAACCTTGTCTTTCCCTCAGAGCTCTGTCCAAGGCTCCCCCAGACACTCAGGTGAGGAGAGTCGTTGGTTTTGCTTCAGGCTCCACCAGCTCATGTCCTCTGCATACTCAAAAGTTATGGAGAGAAAGCCCCAGATGCCCTAGAAATCCCTTTCCTGCTCCTCCAAACAACACTTTCTCAGGCCACATGGCCCAGGAGTACAAATATGGTCACAGTTAGACTAAGTATCTGGTATCACCCAGGACTTCCTTGACCAGGAATAATTGGCCCAAACATTCCCAAGTCTGAAGTCCAAAGCTGGCCCCTAAGTTCTGCCACGTCCTCCAGGTCCCCTCTGCCTCCAGCATCTGAGTCCATCTATGCCAGCTGTGCTGGGTTGAATAGTGAATAGCGTATCCGCCTCTCAAATTCACGTCCACCAGGACCTCAGAATGTACCCTTATTTGGAAATAGTATCTTTGCAGATGTAATCAATTTAAGATAAGGTCATACTGGATTAGGGTGGGCTCTAAACCCAGAGAATGGTGTCCTTACAGGAGAGAGAGATTTGGAGACACACAGGAAAGAAGGCCATGTGACTGAGGCAGAGATTGGAGGGATACAGCTACAAGCCAGGGAACACCTTGGCTTGCTAGGGGCCTCCAGAAGCTGGAGCAGACGTGGAAGGATCCTTCCCTAGAGGCTTCAGAGGGAGCGTTGTCCTGTGGACACCTTGCCTTTGGACTTCTGGCCTCCAGGACCGTGAGAGAATAAACTTCTGCTGTTTCAAGCCACCTGTGGTGTGGTATTTTATTAAGGCAGCACTAGGAAGCTAATCCACAGTTTCCCCACTTGCTCAATCCAGAGGCAGACATCACTTCACCTGCTGCCCCAAGCACCAAGCGTCTCCATGAGGTCAGCGTGCAGGTGAGGCTTAGTGTGGTCCCTGGACCCAAGCCAGGCCCCAAGATTTGATCCCAGTTGGCAAAGAGGTAAGTCCAGAATTCTGAGTAAACATTTAGAAGTGTACAGCAACTTGACAGAGTAATTTTATGTCTGTTGACTTTAGTAATAAAAAAAAAAATTGGCGGGGGCTTCCCTGGTGGCGCGGTGGTTGGGAGTCTGCCTGCCGATGCAGGGGACACGGGTTCGTGCCCCGGTCCGGGAGGATCCCACATGCCGCGGAGCGGCTGGGCTCGTGGGCCATGGCCGCTGGGCCTGCGTGTCCAGAGCCTGTGCTCCGCAGCGGGAGAGGCCACGGCAGTGAGAGGTCCGCGTACAGCAAAAAAAACCCCAAAACAAAACAAAAAAAAAATTGGGACTTGCCTGTCGTACATCTGGTTTTTATTTCATTTTACTAGTAATTCATTTTTACTGCGTCTTACAAAAGATATAAGTATCTATAAGTATATATACATAAGATATACTGAAAATTAAAGGGGAAAAAGCCTGATCATTCAGCACCAAGAGTCTGAGAAAACTTGTAGGGGACCAAAGGCCTTTCCGGAAACAGGGCCCACTCTCCTTGAAAGGCAGGCCCCATCAAAAAGAGCATTTTAAGTTTCTTCTTTTTATAATAACAAGCTCACCATTTTCCTGGCGTTGATCCTGCCCCCTCTCTGGGAACTGCTGCCACCTTGAATTTTTGCCAGAGAGTCCCAGGGGCGTCTCCAGCTACCACTCAAGGTTTGTCTTCCATTTGTCCGGGACCCAGGCCTCAGTGCATTTCCTGAGACGCTTCCCTGCCCTCTGGCCTCACACGCACCTTCTCCAGCCCCAAAGCTGCAGGTGATGCTTGGTGCTGTGTCTTACAGAAATGTTGGTTGCCGGCTCTTGGTTTTGCTCATTCTTTACTTCCCTGCAGCCCTTAGTCCCTCTAGGAATCAGGCTGGGGGCCTGGGGGCCTGGGGGCCTGGTGGGGCACAGCCTGGAAACTAGGCATGGAGCAGAATTACTTCTTCTGCAGGACTGGACCCACAGATACGCTGTCCCTCGGAAGGGCTTCGTCCCCAGCAGGTTCCTTGGTACCCTGTGCAGGTAACCTAGGGCAGGCCCCTCCCCTCACTGCGAGCACACACTGACACGCCTAAGCTCTCCTTGCACTCCCAGCTTAGGCCTGCCGGGCTATGGTAACAACAAAATCATAATGGCTGATGTACATCTAGCACATTCCATGTGCTAGCCAATGTTCAAGGGCTGTACCACTTCAACTCATTCAATCCTCACAACATCCCTGTGTGGTAGATGCTACTGTTACCCCATTTTACAGATGAGAAAACTGAGGCACGAAGTGCTTGAGTAACTTGCCCAAGGCTACCAACAAGCAAGTGGCAAAACTCTGATGCAGAGGTGGGGCCTCTGCCTCCAAAGCCCACCCCATGGCCACGAGAGTGTCCTTCCTCTCAGCTCCCATCCTACAGTTGTAATCAGACACCAGGGCAGAGAAGCATGTGCTCACATCTAATAGAGCTTACCCTCCATGGCTCTGCAGAGTTCACACCATGCCAGAGTCACCGAAGGCCCCAGTCCCCTCTGTCTTGTAGGAAAGCTTTCTCTTTTTTTTAATCTATTGTCTTTAATTTTTTTTAATTTATTTATTGGCCACACCATGCAGCATGCGGGATCTTAGTTCCCCCACCAGGGATCGAACCTGCACCCCCTGCAGTGGAAGCGTGGAGTCTTAACCACTGGACTGCCAGGGAAGTCCCGGAAAGCTTTCAATGTCTTGCAAAAATCCAGAATCTACAAGGGCTTCTGGAGGCATGAGTTTGCATCTGTGTTTCTAGGCTCGCACCCGGTCACCTTCCCCAGCTCACATCGCCTCTCCTTGGTCCCGTTGACCAACCCCCTCTCCCAACCCCCTCTCCTCGCAGGCCAGCCCAGGAGCACCTCCCACCGCAGGCAAGTGACGGCAGGAGCGTCAGGACTGTCAGGGGGAAGAACGCCCAGCCTCCTTTGGCCAATGCCTTAAGTGTCCTCTTTAGGCTGTTTGTTCACCTGCTTGAGATAGAAGACAGTGATAATAAAAATCATGCATCTTTACTGGGAAAAATATCGAAGTATATAAAAGTATAGAAAGGAAATAACTAAAGCCTCTTCGCATTCCTCCCTCCTTCATCTTCCTCAATTCCAGGCCCAGAAGTAACCAGGATTACATGCTTCAGCCTTAGACTTGTGTTTGGCTATAGAAGTTGCTTTCTATAGAGATACAAATACCACCAAGAAGAGAAACCCTTTACATTGCCTTGGGTCATTTACCCCCATCCTCTTGCACTCCCCACACACCACCCACCTGCACTTCCTGAGACAGGAATTGAAAAGAATGGGGAAGAGCACCTGGGGGCCATGTGCCTGGTTGGGGACAAGGCAGACATAGATCAAGGGGGCGGGGGTGGTAGAACAGAGAGGCAAGGGGCACACAGGTGAAATGTTCAAACTTCACACTTTTGCTAAGGTTCAGACCTAGGGAAAAAAATCAGAGAGAGGGATGGCCTGCTGGAAGTCCAGATATGGTCAGTGCTGGGAGGAAGCAGGTGGTGCAGAAGGGGCAGGAATCTGGCTGAGAAATACACATGGATCAGACTGCAGCCAACACACAGCCTTCTCCACGCGTCTCCTCTTTCCTTGAGGACCCACGACGCGTACGGATACACTCAAAACCTCCCTCTCTCTTCTCTCTTCCTCTTCTCTCCCTTCCCTTCCCTTCCCTTCCCTTCCCTCCCCTCCTCTCCTTTCCCCTCGCCCCCTTCCCTTCCTCTCTCTCTTTCTCTCTCTAATAGTGGCAACTTCCCAGTCTTAAAGTCAGATTGTGATTAAATCTATAAACCATTCCGTCTCTGGAGCTGCCTTTGCCCTTTCATGGGTTAACAGGTCTGGCTAAGGCAGCACAAGTTCGGTGCAAAGAACACTTGGCTAATTCTCTCCCTATTAGCCCACTGAGAGAATAACTACATATAATAACCGCCCTCTGCAGTGGTTAAGAATCCGCCTGCCAATGCAGGGCACACGGGTTTGAGCCCTGGTCCGGGAAGATCCCACGTGCCACGGAGCAAATAAGCCCGTGTGCCAAAACTACTGAGCCTGTGTTCTAGAGCCCACGAGCCACAACTACTGAGCCCGTGTGCCACAACTACTGAAGCCTGCGTGCCTAGAGCCTGTGCTCTGCAACAAGAGAAGCCACCGCAGTGAGAAGCCCACGCACTGCAACGAAGAGTAGCCCCTGCTCGACACAACTAGAGAAAAGCCCACATGCAGAAACGAAGACCCAATGAAGCCAAAAATAAATTACAAAGAAATAAAAATAAAAAGTAACTGCCCTCTCCTTCTATTACCCCCAAAACCAACAAAAAAACCCCAACCTTGTCATTTTCTCTCCCCCCTGGGTTCCACTGAGCTTCCCTTCAGAATCAGGAATAAATTATCTCCAAAGGGTTCATTAAGAATAAGTAATAATCTACACTTCTAGCACACCTTTTGTCTAAGTATCTCAAAGTGCTTTACTTAATTAATTAATTAAGAGAATTAATTAATTAGGAAAACACTCCTGGAGGGAGAGAAGGCATACTAATGACACCTGTTTTCCAGATGAGTAAACTGAGGCCCAAAGCAGTGGATTCAAGGTCACAACAGGAAAAGTGACAAAGTGGCGTTGGCGGGGGTGGGGACAAGACTTAGCTTTACTTCAACGTGTTAAGACTTCCGGTAACAAAAGGATGGGGCAGGGCAGGCCTGGAGGAAGAAAGCAGGAGGTTGGTGAGAGAAGCCAAAATGGCCGCTCTAGAAGTCAGGTGACACGAGGCTGAGATGAAGAACTCAACAGAGGCTGGAGGGACAAGTCAAGTGGACACTAGGTGCAGAGACTGAGGACTCAGATGCCCTGGCTCAGAACCCAGGCTGGTGGGCTCTTGACAGAGGGTCTGAGGCCCTGGCAGGCCAGACACACACACCTGAGTCAGCCGGGTCTGAGTGATAGGCACAGGCTACCCTGGTAGGTTGGCGGTTGGCATACGATTAAATGATCTGATCCCCCAGCACCTCCCTAGATGCTCCTGATTGGGACTAATGCGAATCGGAGTGTGGGCTCTTTGTCTGCAGGTGGGGCAAGCAGGCTCCCCTGTGAGGCCAGGTGAGTGAGAGGTGGAAAGGCAGCCCTCTCTGAACACCCTCTCCCCGAGCCTAGCTCCTGGGGTGGCCCCTCAGCCCCTCATTAGCATCCTGGTCACCCTAGACACTGCCCTGGGACTCAAGTCCCAACAACGCCTCGCTGACTTTCATCCGAAACAGGGGACAGGGCAGCAGAAACTTTCCAGAAGTCCCCAACACTCTCCGTGTCCCCCTTGTGCCAGTCCAATCTGTCACCTCAGCCCATCTAGCCCTCGGTCCCCAGCAAAGCTAATTAGGCCACGTGTGCACGCGTACCTACACATACACATGCACACAGGCCCCCGTGAACATGCATGGCACTACAAATTAACAACCCAAGCTTGTCTTTTTCATTGTGTTTTTATTATGATGCTCCTCAATGATGTTTTTAAATGAATTTTGGGGCTTCCCTGGTGGCGCAGTGGTTGAGAGTCCACCTGCCGATGCAGGGGACACAGGTTCATGCCCCAGTCTGGGAAGATCCCACATGCCGTGGAGCAGCTGGGCCCGTGAGCCATGGCTGCTGAGCCTGCGCGTCCGGAGCCTGTGCTCCACAACGGGAGAGGCCACAACAGTGAGAGGCCCGCGTACCGCAAAAAAATAAAATAAAATAAAATAAAATAAATGAATTTGAATAGTCCCCGTAATTTGTTCTACATTGCATCGCAAGTGCGAGGGCCCTACAGGGATTGCTGCACGGAATACAATATCATGTGAGCGTGGCTTCTGCTTGCCTTTCTGCTTCCTCATAATTAAGCTTTATTGAGTTGTAAAATGAATAACAATTCAAAAAACTTGTTTATTGATCCAGGTGTGACCTGCAGCTATATGAGAAAAGTTTCTCCACTTCCTGACCTCACCAAGTGGCCCCGGACTGTGTCTGCTCTCTCGTCCTTCCATTCTGGTTATGAGCAATGACAGTCCGGGGCCACTTGGTTAGCAGCTGCAGATTTCTTTGACACCATGAAGCAAACTGTCAGTGTCTGCATTGGGAAGGGAACCCTAACTAAGTCTTGTCAAGGGTTGAAGTCAGCTGAGATTCTAGGGACTCCTGACTTCCCTCTCTTGATGCCTAGAATGCTGTTACTTGGGAAGTCCACTTCTTTGGTGAGGGCACTGTGTCCTATCGACATGCAGTTAACCTCAGGAAGGGATCGCACATTAGAGCCTCATAAACTTTACAGCCTAACAGGACTTAGGTGATCAGCTTCTCTCAGGGAGATGTCCAGCTGGGAGGTCTCCGCAGAAGTGAAACTTTGCTAATGTGGATCAGCAATACTAAAGGGATGGCTCAGAGCACAGGGCAGCATCTGGGGAAGTTCCGTCTGGAGGTGGCCAGGTGCAGGCACTGACTCCAGGTGGTCTGGGCACCAGAGGGGCAGGAGAGGTACAGACATACTGAGAGGTTGCAAAGGGAGGGAGAAAGGCATAAGATACACCTCACCCTTGTGCTCTATCTTTCTTGTCAGAGGTTCCGAGCCGCTTGAATTGTTGGGGAATTCAAATGGAGTTTTCAGTTACCCCAGGGCTAGAAACTAGTTAACATAACTGTCAGATCGAAACTAGGTCTCCAGGCTGGACCCAACTCAACAAACACCTTGTTTAACAAGCAATTGTAGACTTTAGGAGATTCCACAAGTGAAATGATGAGGAAACAAGAGCTCTCCTTAATGGGGGTGGGAGGCATAGGACCACACAGACCCCTTCACACATGTACCATTAGAGCAGGATATGATCTGCATAGAATCAAGGGCTCAGCCTATTATACCATCATGTCACAGTGTATTCTGGACAAAGTCCTGGCTGGGAAGTGAAGGCTTCTTCTATTCCATACAGCTGTGGGTGGGTTCCATCCCCTGATCACCCTCCAAACAAAAGACTGCTGAGACCTGGCCTCTGTTTACATGTGCCCTGGGAGATCTGGGAGGCTCTCTAGAGATGACAGTGCTTTCAAGCGAATACTCTGGGGACCCCTAGTTTCTGAAAAGAAAAGCCTCCTGGCAGAGGAGCTGGAGGAGGAAGTAGCAGCTCGTGCTAAGCACAATTCACATGTGTACACCCCTGTATCAGTTGAGGCTGCTGTAACAGAATATCGTAGACTGGGGGGCTTAAACAACAGAAGTTATTTCTCACAGTTCTGGAGGTTGAAAGTTCAAGATCAGGGTGCCAGCATGGTTAAGTCCCTTTGAGAACCCACTTCCTGATTTGCAAACAGCCGTCTTCTTGCTGTGTCCTTACCTGTTGGAGAGAAGAAGCTCTGACCCCTTCATCTCCTTATAAGGGTACTAATCCCATCATGGGGCTCCACCCTCATGACCTAATCTAACCCTAATTACTGCCCAATGACCCCACCTCCAAATACCATCACACTGGGGATTAGGGTTTCAACATATGAATTTTGGGGGGCACAAACGTTTAGTGCATAGCAACACCATTGTCAGACCATGAGCACATGCCCCAATTCTCTGCCCTGTCATTTCTCATCACCAAGACAAGTCACAGGCAGAAGAGGGGGATTTCTCCTTTCCCTTCCTCTCCAATTCTGTCAGTGTGGCTCTTTGTGCCTTGTGTGCCCTACAAGACTGTCACCAATGTTCATTTTGCTCTAAGGGGCAAGTCAGGGAGTGCAAAGAAGCTCACTTGATGTGATGGGCTTAGAGACCCAAGCAGCCAGGACAGCCCTGGATCCTACCTTCTGTGACCCACCTAGAGTTTACCTTGTTATTCGTGTGGTCTGCCTGTGTTACTGTTTCCATTTTGTTCTTTGGTTGATTGGTTAGCTGGTCTGTCTGTTTCATAACAAGTATGGCTTTTCTCTAGTTATGGTCTTAGGCATTTCCTCTGGACTTTACCAATGCCCTATTGCTCATCTAAAGCTAGTATTCTTGGCAATTTATACCATAGTCTCACAGGGAGACAGAAACTGAGGCAAATTACAGTTCCCAAGGCAGCAAATGCAGCCTTCACAAGACCAGCAACTCCACTGTTGATCTGTGTGGGGAAGACCTTTGGGGAAAGTTCTGGAAGTCAAAATGGTCTCCATCGATGACATCCTTCTCCACTGAGGCCTCGCAGCACAAGGAAACACCCCTAGGACTTATGAGGCAATTCCACAGCAAGGACTAAGCCAAAGGGATGGCCCCTTCAGAAACCAATGGCCCATGCACAGTACAGGCAAGGGAAGCAAACAGAGAGGGGCAGAGACTAAGTTTAAGCAACTCTAGAATCTGCTGACTCCTCCCAGCCCTGTAAGGAGTTAGCTTGCTCCCTTCTATCTTCTGAGTAAAAGCATATTTTTGTACATATTCCATTTGGTAATAGTAGCTCCCAGTTATTGGGCACTTATCAATACTAATAGATGGGCCCTCTGCTAACACTTAATTTCTCCTCTTTCAGGCGTCACAACCACCCCATGAGGAAGGCCCATCATTGGTGCTGTTTCACAGAGGAGGAACCGAGGCTTAGAAGGGTTGGTAAGAATCTGCCAAAGGTCACCCTGCTAATAATTGGGATTTGAGTCAGTCTGACTCCAGAGCAGACTACACACCATTCTGGTGCCATTCATGTGGATGTAGTTGTTTCTCCAGGGACAGAAACTGCCTATTCACGTGCATCCTCCTCTGTGGGCCAAGCCCTGTGCTCAGCTAAGTAGTCACGCCAAGGATCAGGGCAATTACCATGAGCATACAGTCCTGCAATGCTGATGTCATTGACAGCAAGCCTCTGGACTCAGATTGCTATTTTATTTTGACACAAAAGCCCATGTAGAATTCAAGGGGCCTCATCCCTGAATATATGGGACAAAACTAAAGTGCTAGGCTTCTAGTTTCTGGTTCCTCATATAAGGAGCTTGGAAGTTGCCACTCTGCCCTAACAAGTAAAAAGCTAAACAGATTGGAAAATCAACAATTCTTCTTAGATTTTAAAAGAGGGGAGGACACAGGCAAACTACTGCCCCCAAGATTGGAGATACAGACAGGCGAATGCAGAGAGTCTGCTTCCTGGAGCAGAGACTGGAAACCACCATAGAAACCAGTGCCAGGGTAGGAAAACCTGAACCAGAACCGATGAATTGCTGGAGGTTCAGTGTGGACAAGTCTGAGAGTTAAAAACTTCAGATGGACCCACTCATAGTAGGGAGCTCCCCACAATTTTGAGAATTTTTCCTCTAGGAGCTTGACCAGATTCTCAAAGTAAAGATCAGAGAAAAATCCCCTGACTCTTGCAGCAGGTGGAGGGGAAAAGGAATCATTTTAAAATAAGTGAGAACAGTCTGTTCTTCTTAACAAGACTTGCCCTCAGGGGAAACTAGTTAACCAGAGCCTAACCTGCTGGGGTATTATCAAAGCTTAACTGATCTGGGGGAGGGGAAACATTTAAAGCCAGCTCTAGCCATCTTCTCCCCCCAGGGTGGGGGGAATAGGTGGAGGGGAACAGGATGGGGGGGAGGTCAGAATCTGCAAAACAGTCGTGAAGTTCACAGTCAGGAGGCACAGGCTCACTAAAAGATTCAGACCTAATCATAGGGCTATAGAATGCTTCCCATCCCCACACACTTCACCACAATGCTACTAAAGGCTCATTTATAGCAGTTCCTTTCACCTGGTACATTACATCTGGCTATCAAGAAAAAATTACAAGGCATATCAAAAGGCAAAAAATAAAATTTGAAGAGACAGAGCAAACATCAGATCCAGACATGGCAAAGATATTGAAATTATCAGACCAAGAATGTAAAACAACTACCATGCATATGCTAAGGATGTAATGGATAAAGTAGACAACATGCAAGAACAGATGGGCAATGTAAGCAGAGAGATGGAAATCCAAAGAAAGAACCAAAAAGAAATGCTAGAGAGAGAAAAAAATAAAACAGTATAAGAGAAATAAAGAATTCTTTTAATGGGCTTATTAGTAGACTGGGTGTGGCTAAGGAAAGAATCTCTGAGCTTAAGGATATAGCAACAGAAGCCTCCAAAACTGAAAGGCAAGGAGATCATAGAGTGAAAATACAGAACAGAATATCCAAGAACTATGGGATATCTATAGAATAGAGAGCCCTGAAATAGACCCACGTAAATATAGTCAATACAATGGCACAAATACAAAATACAAAAGGCAAATACAAAGGCAATAAAGTGGAGCAAAGATTGTCTTTTCAACAAATGGTTCCGGAACAACTGGACATCTACATGCAAGGAAAATGAATCTAGACACAGACCTTACACCTTTCACAAAAATTAACTCAAAATGGATCATAGACCTAAATGTAAAACACAAAACTATAAAACTCTTAGAAGATAACATAGGAGAAAACCTAAATGACCTTAGATGTGGCAATGGCTTTTTAGATACAACATCAAAGGCATGATCCATGGAAAAAAAACAATTGATAAGCTGTACTTCATTAAAATTAAAAACTGCATTAAAATTGAAAAGGCAATTTTAAAAGAATGAGAGCACCAACAACAGATAGGAAAAAATATTTGCAAAAGGCACATCTATAAAGGACTATTATCCAAAATATACAAATAACTCTTAAAACTCAACAATAAGAAAACAAGAAACCTGAATAAAAAATGGGCCAAATACCTTAACAGACACCTCAACAAAGAAGATATACAGATGGCAAAAAAAAAAACATATGAAAAGTTGCTCCATATCACATGTCATCAGGGAAATGCAAATTAACCCAACAATAAGATACTACTACACACCAATTAGAATGGCCAAAAATCTGGAACATTGACAACACCAAATGCTGACAAGGATGTGGAGTAACAGGAACTTTTATTCATTGCTGGTGGTAATGCAAAATGGTATATCCACTTTGGAAGACAATTTGGTGGTTACTTGCAAAACTAAACATACTCTTACCATACAATCCAGCAATCATCCACAGAAAAACCTGCACACGGTTGTTTATTGCTTATTTATATAATTGCCCAAACTTGGAAGCAACCACCATATCCTTCAACATGTAAATGAACAAATAAACTGTGGTACATCCAGACAATGGAATATTATTCAACACTAAAAAGAAATGACCTATCAATCCATGAAAAGATATGGAGGAACCTTAAATGCATATTACTAAGTGAAAGAAGCCAACCTGAAAAGGTTGTATACTGTATGATTCCAACTATATGACATTCTGGAAAAGGCAAAATTATGCCCACAGTCAACAGATCAGTGGTTGCCAGGGACTGGGGGTGGGGGAGGAATAAACAGATGGAGCACAGAGATTTTTTAGGGCAGTGAAAATACTCTGTATGACACCCTTATGATGGATACATGACGTTATACATTAGTCTAAACCTAGAACGTACAGCACCAAGAACAAACCTTAAGATAAACTATGGACTTTGGGTGATTAAGATATGTCGATGTAAGTTCATCAGTTGTAACAAGTATAACTCTCTGATGGGGGATACTGATATTGAGGTGGGCTATGCATGTGTAGAGACAGGGGGTATACGGGAAATCTCTGTACCTTCCACTAAGTTTTGCTGCAAACCTAAAACTACTTTTAAAAATAGTCTTTAAAAAAACCACTAAACTAAATTACTGCAAGCAGCCACCTACAATGCCAGTAGTGACATGAGGGAAAAGATACTTAAGAGAGAGAGGAATGGTAGTGTGTATTCACAAGATCAGGGTGTGCATAGCTACACACAAGCTCACATTTTCACTCCTATTCCACGTGGCATGTAGCAAAGTCCTTCACCCGTGGGAGTCCTACAGACATTTGAAGACTGATGTCTAGTTCATATTTTCTATGATCTTAGGGTGTATGTGTTGTATATGTACGTGCATGTATGTGTACACGATGAAGTTTACAGGTGTGCAAGCATGTGTTGATTTTGTGAACTATCTTTGCAAGCTGTATGCATGTATTAGTACATGTATGTTGTGTAGACATATACACATGCACGTTTTATATATGTCTGTGTGTGTGTGCGTGTGTGTGAATAATAATATTGCAATTAGCCATGAAGAGAGGACCAGCTTACGGGTGAGCCTCTGAATGACTAGCTGGGCATGAAGACCTGCGCATCTAGGCAGGTTCAGTGCTGGGAAGTGGGGCCTGCAAGCATCGAGCACTGAAGCAAATGCCCCAAGGGCACGGCCACAGGGAGGGAGCTGATGTCAAGGCCATAGGGAGCCATGGCCCCAGAGGGCTGGGGCTGCTGAGCTCTGGCTGAGGCAGCCCCAGAGGAGCAGAGGTGAGCAGCCTCAGGCACAGGCTGACCCCAGGGAACTGGGGGAGGAGCGAAAGTCAATAGTAAATAGGCTTGAGGGTGTGAAGCCCCTGGAGGCCCCTTCCCTTGTCACTCTCCAGATTTGCCTTCTGGGAGCTAGGGGGAGGCAGACACATGGATTTCTGTCAGATCTGTCTACAAGGAACGCCTGGGTGGTGTTTCTGAAACCAGCAATGCAACATTCAGCTAATTCTGGTCATGAGGAAACTGAGGGCTTGTCTGAAGTCCCGCCAGGAATCAATTGAGCCCAGTACATACTATTCAGTAAATGAGTATGGGTGAATCAGTGAGTGAAGAAATGAATGAAAGGGCGAGAGGGAAGAGAAAGGGTTAATTGAGTGGGTAATAGGAAGCATCCTGAACTTTTGACTGTCTACTGCTTATTCCAAAGACTCCTCTTTGGAACAAGAGAAGGTTAGTAGAGATGAATTCATTAAAACTGGGGACCTTGATCTTTCTACTTTCTGAGCGGGAGAGCAGGTACTGAAAGAGAGTATGCATGACATATTGTGTCTTCACTCATGATTATTTTGAACTGTGTGTTCATAAAGGGAAGTTTTATGTGGATGTGTATTTGGGTCCATGAATGATACCCTGGATAAAGAGGGATAAAAAAAAACATTTGCTGAAGCCAAAGACCTTGTGAGATAATAAGAGAGATTTAACATAATCACAAACAATCACAATTGATTCATTCATTCTACCAGTGTAGTCAACACTGAGCTGGGAGCAACGGTGGAAGCCCTGATACATCAGACCAACATGGTAGCCTGAAGGAGCCCAGAGAGACAAGGCGTGTTTCCCAACATTAGCATCAAGAGAGAGATTGCAGCGAGCCGAGAGGGGTACACAGGTGCCGTGCAAGGGGAGTTAGGAGAAGCCAAGAGGCAATGTTCTGTGTGTGTGTGTGTGTGTGTGTGTGTGTGTGTGTGTGCATGCACGTGTGTGTCTGGGTGGAGGGCTTCTGTAGTTGAGTGTTGGGTTTTTGGCTCATTTTGATGGCTGTGTTTAGGACACACCATGTGAGGGAAATTGCTGCTATGATTTCCCACCTCCCTCCAACATTCTGAAGCATGTTATTAGAAGATCATAAGTGGGGTGATCATATAACTTATCGTCCAAAGTGGGACTCTTGAAAGGGGAAAATGGCACTGTTAATACCCATGCCAGACACCTAACATAGCCTGAGACTGTCCTGTGCAAACTGGGGCTGGTGGTTGCCCCAGTTATGGAGGTGAGCAGTAGGCTGTCCTAGAGTCCCCTGCCGCCACAGGGTGGACATCCCAGGTCACCTCATGGGGGCGAGTTCATGCCATTCCCCTTCCAGAAGATGGGCGCCGCCCCATCCCACTCAGCAGTGACGCTGACCCGTGGGGGCAAAGGCAAAGGCTCAGCGGGGGCAAAGTGGGAGCAAAGGCTCCCAGGGCCTCCAATGTCTTGTCTCCCCACAGCCAGGCTCGGCGTGCAGGGGCCCCAGCAGTCAGCAAGCCTGCTGCCCAGCCTGGGATCTTAGCACTTATTCCATCCACTCGAGCCCCACCGGTTCCCCGTGCCAGCCCAGGCGGAGGCTCTAATGGATTACTCGCATTATCTCCCTCATCACTGCTTAAATATTTATCAGACCATTATGTATTTAGTGGCCAGGAGCAGGGAGTGGAAGGGGCAAAAGGCAGAACTGCTTTGGCCAGATGCAAGGGTTAATTACAGATTGGATAAATCCCCCTCCGATTTAAAAATTAAATAAATAAACATGGTGGGGAGATTAAAAGGCAACTGTTACTTACATGTAAGGAAGTCCAGGGCAGCCTAATCCAGGTTTTGGTGTCTTCCAGCACCTTGTTTTTTTATCTTGCTGCTCCCTTCCCCTACCTGCAAACCTGTGGGCTGCCTGAGCCTTAAACCAGCTTCTAATTAAAAACCGTACTTCCACTTTTGCTCCTCAAGCAACCAGTGTGTGGGAAAATTCAAGCTCTCCTAGAACCAGAGTCAACATCCGCCTCATAAAAGAAGTTCTGAAGGTAACTCCAGGGCTGGCACTGTGAAATATCGTTCATTATAAAGAAGCAGCTGAGATAATGATGTTTTCTAATTTCCCTTTCTCAGAAATTAAATAAAAAGTCACGTCTAAATTACAATACTGGATTGAGATCAGACGAGGGCCCCATGCAGAGAGCTCATGATCTATCCTTCCCACATTTTACAGCCATTAAAAAAGATTATTGTCATTTTTTCCCCTCCCTTTTCTTTGAGGCCATTTACATTTGTTCTGAACTCTCAATGTGTTTTATTCGAATCTCTTTAAAGTGCCAGTTTACATAATAAGTCAATCACAAACTTAAATTAAGAAAAAAGCAAAACAGGCACCTAGGCGAACTAGGGCTCTGAACTCCAAGCTCAGCCACCTAGAGGGCCCCTAACTAGGCTGTTCACCAGCCCCTTCCTGGACCTGCAGCTTTGCCCACTACCCAGTTGGCAAAGTCTTCTCCAGGGAGTGTCAGGGTGGGGAGGGCTCAGCTCAAAAATAGCCTACATTTCTACAGCCCTCCTTAGAGCAGAAATGCCCTTGGTCAAAATGAAAACGCTGGACTGGCTGGTAAAGTGTATTTAGAAAACGCTAATGAGCCTGTCATATCACAGTTAATCGAGCATTTATCTGACTAGTCAACAAGGGGAGAAGAGGAACACGGGCACCTTTTGGCAGTTACGATTTAAGCATTCTCTGTTCTGAGAAGTTGTTGGTATTCCCTGAATGTTGCACAAAAGTTGGTGCTGAAAATCATTATTTTTGATGGAATTTATTAAACAGCATCATTCTTTTTTACATCTTTATTGGAGTATAATTGCTTTACAATGATGTGTTAGTTTCTGCTTTATAACAAAGTGAATCAGTTATACATATACATATGTTCCCATATCTCTTCCCTCTTGCGTCTCCCTCCCACCCTCCCTATCCCACCCCTCTAGGCGGTCACAAAGCACCGAGTTGATCTCCCTGTGCTATGCGGCTGCTTCCCACTAGCTATCTACCTTACGTTTGGTAGTGTATATATGTCCATGCCTCTCTCTCGCTTTGACACAGCTTACCCTTCCTTCTCCCCATATCCTCAAGTCCATTCTCTAGTAGGTCTGTGTCTTTATTCCTGTCTTACCCCTCAGTTCTTCATGACATTTTTTTTTCTTAAATTCCATATACATGTGTTAGCATACGGTATTTGTCTTTCTCTTTCTGACTTACTTCACTCTGTATGACAGACTCTAGGTCCATCCACCTCATTACAAATAGCTCAATTTCGTTTCTTTTTATGGCTGAGTAATATTCCATTGTATTTATGTGCCACATCTTCTTTATCCATTCATCCGATGATGGACACTTAGGTTGTTTCCATCTCCGGGCTATTGTAAATAGAGCTGCAATGAACATTTTGGTACATGACTCTTTTTGAATTATGGTTTCCTCAGGGTATATGCCCAGTAGTGGGATTGCTGGGTCATATGGTAGTTCTATTTGTAGTTTTTTAAGGAACCTCCATACTGTTCTCCATAGTGTCTGTATCAATTTACATTCCCACCAGCAGTGCAAGAGGATTCCCTTTTCTACACACCCTCTCCAGCATTTATTGTCTGTAGATTTTTTGATGATGGTCATTCTGACTGGTGTGAGATGATATCTCATTGTAGTTTTGATTTGCATTTCTCTAATGATTAGTGATGTTGAGCATTCTTTCATGTGTTTGTTGGCAATCTGTATGTCTTCTTTGGAGAAATGTCTACTTAGGTCTTCTGCCCATTTTTGGATTGGGTTGTTTGTCTTTTTGTTATTGAGCTGCATGAGCTGCTTATAAATTTTAGAGATTAATCCTTTGTCGGTTGCTTCATTTGCAAATATTTTCTCCCATTCTGAGGGTTGTCTTTTGGTCTTGTTTATGGTTTCCTTTGCTGTGCAAAAACTTTGACGTTTCATTAGGTCCCATTTGTTTATTTTTGTTTTTATTTCCATTTCTCTAGGAGGTGAGTCAAAAGGGATCTTGCTGTGATTTATGTCATAGAGTGTTCTGCCTATGTTTTCCTCTAAGAGTTTGATAGTTTCTGGCCTTACATTTAGGTCTTTAATCCATTTTGAGCTTATTTTTGTGTATGATGTTAGGGAGTGATCTAATCTCATACTTTTACATGTAGCTGTTCAGTTTTCCCAGCACCACTTATTGAAGAGGCTGTCCTTTCTCCACTGTATATTCCTGCCTCCTTTATCAAAGATAAGGTGACCATATGTGCGTGGGTTTATCTCTGGGCTTTCTATCCTGTTCCATTGATCTATCCTTCTAAACAGCATCCTTATGAATCATTTTTACTGTGTGCAAGTTGCTTCCTATCAATCACTTTGATAATATGTCTTGAGCACCTACTCTGTGCAAGGCGCCGTGCAGAAATGAACAAGATATGGTCTCTTCTTGAGTCCCTGGGATCGGGGCCCCTCCCCTGAGACACTAGTGCACTTGGGTGTTCACTTTCTAGTTGAGACAAGAGCACATTTAGATTTTAAAATGCTGTGTAAATTACTGTGAGTTCAGGGCTGCCCATGGGCAGACTCCAGAAGTTCAAGGGAGATGGGTCTCTGTGGGACACATTAGTCAGATAGAACTTGGCAGAGGAGGGAGGCTTGAGGGGGGCTTTGCAGACCAGGTAGGACTTAACAGTGAAGATAGAAGACAAGAAAACACTCTGGGAAGGATCAAAGTATGAGCGAAGGCCTGGGGATGGGATGCATGGGGCATTTAAGGGCATGGGGCAGACAGAGTGCCTGGGGATGGTCCCCTGTGGCCACAAGCAACCTGTCTGTGGCTCCTCAGATGTGGGACATCTGACCCATGCTGTTCTTCAGAGCTACAATGAAAATGACCAATGAGATACCCTACAACTGGATGCTTACTCCAGCAACTGGCTGCACATCCCTGTCTGATACAAAGTCTAATGAGCTGCTAGAGCAGTTCCCATGCTAAGGGGCACCATGTGCAGCCCAAAAGGCAGTAATTAGAGAAAAGGGGAAGAGAGCCTGGGTGGGGCTTAAGGGCGGATGTAGTGGAAATGGCCCTGGATTGAACTCACGTGTGACCTAAACTTTTGTCTGTTCGCAGTGGTTGTATCCTTCAAGTGTCAGCCAAGCCAGCTGCAGAGTGAAAGTTCCCACACCCCATCCACATTCTGCAAACAAGAATGCCATCATTCTTCTGAATCCTTGACATGAATGAGTTCGGTTGGACTCGAAACCCACCTGCATCATCACAAAAACTTTCAACACTACATTTGTCAATGAAATATAAGGAAGGCTGTTGAGTCCTTTAAATATAATTTCAACTGTTATGAATCTTTAATGATTATAAAAATGGCTTTAAATTTTTTATCACCCACTTGTGCGAACAAAGTTTCTAATCAAGGTTGACCACCAAGAATTTGTAGAGATCATCTTTAAAAAATCAGGCATGGTGTGTATCCATTTCAAACATAAACCCTGATATGAAACAGTTACATCCATGGAAGGAAGTAAGCTCAAGTTTCTCATTAAAATGAGGAAAATATTTTATTCTGATTCCATATCTATTGTCTTTCCCAATATACTGTATATCCTCTTTCATTTTGTATAATATAGAG